>NC_139999.1:0-370000 GCF_964263955.1 Coregonus lavaretus | reverse complement strand
GCCGTAGGCGGGCAACAACCCAGCAGCAGGACTGCTACCTCTGCCTTTGTGCAAGGAGGAGCAGGAGGAGCACTGCCAGAGCCCTGCAAAATGACCTCCAGCAGGCCACAAATGTGCATGTGTCTGCTCAAACGGTCAGAAACAGACTCCATGAGGGTGGTATGAGGGCCCGACATCCACAAGTGGGGGTTGTGCTTACAGCCCAACACCGTGCAGGACGTTTGGCATTTGCCAGAGAACACCAAGATTGGCAAATTCGCCACTGGCGCCCTGTGCTCTTCACAGATGAAAGCAGGTTCACACTGAGCACATGTGACAGACGTGACAGAGTCTGGAGACGCCGTGGAGAACGTTCTGCTGCCTGCAACATCCTCCAGCATGACCGGTTTGGCGGTGGGTCAGTCATGGTGTGGGGTGGCATTTCTTTGGGGGGCCGCACAGCCCTCCATGTGCTCGCCAGAGGTAGCCTGACTGCCATTAGGTACCGAGATGAGATCCTCAGACCCCTTGTGAGACCATATGCTGGTGCGGTTGGCCCTGGGTTCCTCCTAATGCAAGACAATGCTAGACCTCATGTGGCTGGAGTGTGTCAGCAGTTCCTGCAAGAGGAAGGCATTGATGCTATGGACTGGCCCGCCCGTTCCCCAGACCTGAATCCAATTGAGCACATCTGGGACATCATGTCTCGCTCCATCCACCAACGCCACATTGCACCACAGACTGTCCAGGAGTTGGCGGATGCTTTAGTCCAGGTCTGGGAGGAGATCCCTCAGGAGACCATCCGCCACCTCATCAGGAGCATGCCCAGGCGTTGTAGGGAGGTCATACAGGCACATGGAGGCCACACACACTACTGAGCCTCATTTTGACTTGTTTTAAGGACATTACATCAAAGTTGGATCAGCCTGTAGTGTGGTTTTCCACTTTAATTTTGAGGGTGACTCCAAATCCAGACCTCCATGGGTTAATAAATTTGATTTCCATTGATAATTTTTGTGTGATTTTGTTGTCAGCACATTCAACTATGTAAAGAAAAAGTATTTCATAAGATTATTTCATTCATTCAGATCTAGGATGTGTTAATTTAGTGTTCCCTTTATTTTTTTGAGCAGTGTATAATACATTATAAACCCTGCAAGAAATTCAAGACTCTATTATTATGGTGGGAGATTATAATACCGTTTTAAATAGCTCAATGGACCGTAAAGGAAATCACACTACAAATAATCACACTCATGCTCTTAAGGAAATCGTGAATGTCATGGATACATTAGAACTAGTAGATATATGGAGGCTTAAATATCCTGATCTAGTGAGATATACATGGCGGAGGCTCAATCAACCTAGTCGTCTTGACTTCTTTCTTATGTCATTCTCGTTGGCACCAAACGTTTAAAAAGTGTTGATAGGGGACAGAATGTGGTCGGACCATCATATAATTGGCATACACATTACTCTTACTGAATTTCCACGTGGGCGAGGATATTGGAAATGTAATCAAAGCCTATTGGATGATCACTTGTTTTTAACTAGGACAGAGGAATTTATAACTGATTCTTTCCGACATATCATAGGTATAGCAAATCCCCTTATTGTATGGGACACCTTTAAATGTGCCTTTAGAGGCCATGCAATTCAGTACTCATCTCGAAAACAAAAGCAATTTAGGTCAAAAGAGTCCATACTAACAAAGGAAATAGAAGGTCTAACAGAACAGATAGATAGCAATAAAAACTGTAACATAGAGGCTCAGAATAAATTAGAGGAAAAACAAAAAGAAATGGAGAAACTTAGTCAAGAAAGATCAAGTGTAATATATTATAAAAATAAAGCAAACTGGATGGAATATGGGGAAAAATGCACAAAATTCTTTTTTAATCTTCAACATAGGAATGCTACCAAAAATAATTTATTGAAACTGGTTACAAATGACGGAGTCACCCATGATTCACCAAATTATATTTTGAAGGAGGAAGAAAAGTACTTTAAGCATATGTTTTCGTTTCAGTCATCTCCATCTCCTCTAACTGAAGCTAATTGTAGAGATTTATTTTCTATTGATAATGTGAAATTAACAGCCATACAGAAAGACTCATGTGAAGGTGAAATTACAGAGGAGGAACTTCTGGATGCAATTAAAGACTTTAAGTCCGGGAAAACTCCAGGGTTGGATGGCATACCAGTCGAGGTATACCAAACCTTTTTTGATAGACTCAGAGAACCGTTATTAGCATGTTTTAACCACTCCTATGTAAATGGAGGGATATGGGGGATTGGAATTGATGCAGAAAATTACATTGATGGATGTTACAATCTATCTGAAATATAAAAGCTGATCTTCCCCCTAAAAAAATTTTTTTATCCTGGTCCAAACACACCAAGAAAGTCATGAAGAGGGCACGACAAAGCCTATTCCCCTCAGGAGACTGAAAATATTTGGCTCAAAAAGTTATACAGCTGCACCATCGAGAGCATCCTGACTGGTTGCATCACCACCTGGTATGGCAACTGCTTGGCCTCCGGCCGCAAGGCACTACAGAGGGTAGTGCGTACGGCCCAGTACATCACTGGGGCCAAGCTTCCTGCCATCCAGGACCTCTATACCAGGCGGTGTCAGAGGAAGGCCCTAAAAATTGCCAAAGACTCCAGCCACCCTACCGCACGGCAAGCGGTAGCTTCTACTCTCTGTTTATTATCTATGCATAGTCACTTTACCTCTACCCACATGTACATATTACCTCAATTACCTTGACTAACCTGTGCCCCCGCACATTGACTCTGTACCGGTACCCCCCTGTATATAGCCTCGCTACTGTTATTTTACTGCTGCTCTTTAATTATTTGTTATTTTTCTTAAAACTGCATTGTTGGTTAATGGCTGTAAGTAAGCATTTCACTGTAAAGTCTACACCTGTTGTATTCGGCGCATGTGACAAATACAATTTGATTTGATTTGATAATGTAGCTACCTGTATCCAGGTAATTAGTTTATTAGCCATTTACCATTGCACTGCTCCTGCTAGCACCCTTCCACTTCCACCATTATCAACCCTAGTACTACAATTCAATGCTGTGTGTGTGCTTGTGGCAATACATGAGTGACTTGAGTATGTCTCCTGCTGCGTCCCTCTGACTGGGCACCCGGGGCGATTGTCTCTTTATTAAACCGGCACTTCTGAAAGTTCACCAACCACCAGGTGGCTCTCTTTTTCACCTCGACACAATCGTTCGATATCCAGTTAGAGACGACAGTCCAGAAAGCAATCTGAAATGTATCTTATTAAAATCTTTATCCTACCAGAACCTCTGGTTTGATTCCTTGGATGGATGATCCAATGATCCAAGGAAGATATAATCCAATAATCAAAAGAAAACCTCTTAAATTATTTTTATAAAAACCGTAATCCCAGAACAACGCTAGGCTCTTTCTCAAACAATGGGCCTGCAGGCCTAATTCAAGACAACACCCACAGCCACACCCACAGCCGCACCCACAGCCGCACCCACATCCACACCCACAGCCACACCCACAGCCACAGCCACATCCACAGCCTCACCCACAGCCTTAAAGGCCTACCACACAATAGGCATTTTCAGCTCAATACATATTCTTGTCAAGTACATTAAAAACTGAAATTCATTGAGGAAAAGAATTCCTATTCTATTCCACTTCTGTCATAGTGTTTCTGTTCAGTATTTCAGTATGTTGAGTAGTTGTTTTCAGAATAAGAGTCACTATGAAGTGTTCAGTGTAGAGATAATATTCCTGCCGTTAGTTCCTGTAAGGAACCGGTCGTACCCGGAGGCTGGAGCAGGGCAGTGTGTGGGTCAGGGCAGTGTGTGGGTCAGGGTAGTGTGTGGGTCAGGGTGTGTGTGTGGGTCAGGGTGTGTGTGTGGGTCAGGGTGTGTGTGTGGGTCAGGGTAGTGTGTGGGTCAGGGTGTGTGTGTGGGTCAGGGTGTGTGTGTGGGTCAGGGTGTGTGTGTGGGTCAGGGTAGTGTGTGTGGGTCAGGGTAGTGTGTGTAGGTCAGGGTAGTGTGTGGGTCAGGGTGTGTGGGTCAGGGTGTGTGTGTGGGTCAGGGTGTGTGTGTGGGTCAGGGTGTGTGTGTGGGTCAGGGTGTGTGTGTGGGTCAGGGTGTGTGTGTGGGTCAGGGTGTGTGTGGGTCAGGGTGTGTGTGGGTCAGGGTAGTGTGTGTGGGTCAGGGTAGTGTGTGTGGGTCAGGGTAGTGTGTGGGTCAGGGTAGTGTGTGTGGGTCAGGGTAGTGTGTGTGGGTCAGGGTAGTGTGTGGGTCAGGGTAGTGTGTGGGTCAGGGTGTGTGTGGGTCAGGGTAGTGTGTGGGTCAGGGTAGTGTGGGTCAGGGTAGTGTGTGTGGGTCAGGGTATTGTGTGGGTCAGGGTGTGTGTGTGGGTCAGGGTAGTGTGTGGGTCAGGGTGTGTGTGTGGGTCAGGGTAGTGTGTGGGTCAGGGTAGTGTGTGTGGGTCAGGGTAGTGTGTGGGTCAGGGCAGTGTGTGGGTCAGGGTAGTGTGTGGGTCAGGGTGTGTGTGGGTCAGGGTAGTGTGTGGGTCAGGGTAGTGTGGGTCAGGGTAGTGTGTGTGGGTCAGGGTAGTGTGTGTGGGTCAGGGTAGTGTGTGGGTCAGGGTGTGTGTGTGGGTCAGGGTGTGTGTGTGGGTCAGGGTAGTGTGTGTGGGTCAGGGTAGTGTGTGTGGGTCAGGGTAGTGTGTGGGTCAGGGTGTGTGTGTGGGTCAGGGTGTGTGTGTGGGTCAGGGTAGTGTGTGGGTCAGGGTATTGTGTGGGTCAGGGTAGTGTGGGTCAGGGTAGTGTGTGGGTCAGGGTAGTGTGTGGGTCAGGGTAGTGTGTGGGTCAGGGTGTGTGTGGGTCAGGGTAGTGTGTGGGTCAGGGTAGTGTGGGTCAGGGTAGTGTGTGGGTCAGGGTAGTGTGTGGGTCAGGGTAGTGTGTGGGTCAGGGTAGTGTGTGGGTCAGGGTAGTGTGTGGGTCAGGGTAGTGTGTGGGTCAGGGTAGTGTGTGGGTCAGGGTGTGTGTGTGGGTCAGGGTAGTGTGTGGGTCAGGGTGTGTGTGTGGGTCAGGGTAGTGTGTGGGTCAGGGTAGTGTGTGGGTCAGGGTAGTGTGTGGGTCAGGGTAGTGTGTGGGTCAGGGTGTGTGTGGGTCAGGGTAGTGTGTGTGGGTCAGGGTAGTGTGTGGGTCAGGGTAGTGTGTGGGTCAGGGTAGTGTGTGGGTCAGGGTAGTGTGTGGGTCAGGGTGTGTGTGTGTGTGTGGGTCAGGGTAGTGTGTGGGTCAGGGTGTGTGTGGGTCAGGGTAGTGTGTGTGGGTCAGGGTAGTGTGTGTAGGTCAGGGTAGTGTGTGGGTCAGGGTGTGTGTGTGGGTCAGGGTAGTGTGTGGGTCAGGGTAGTGTGTGGGTCAGGGTAGTGTGTGGGTCAGGGTGTGTGTGGGTCAGGGTAGTGTGTGTGGGTCAGGGTAGTGTGTGTAGGTCAGGGTAGTGTGTGGGTCAGGGTGTGTGGGTCAGGGTATTGTGTGGGTCAGGGTGTGTGGGTCAGGGTAGTGTGTGGGTCAGGGTAGTGTGTGGGTCAGGGTAGTGTGTGTAGGTCAGGGCAGTGTGTGGGTCAGGGTAGTGTGTGGGTCAGGGTGTGTGGGTCAGGGTATTGTGTGGGTCAGGGTGTGTGGGTCAGGGTAGTGTGTGGGTCAGGGTAGTGTGTGGGTCAGGGTAGTGTGTGTAGGTCAGGGCAGTGTGTGGGTCAGGGTAGTGTGTGGGTCAGGGCAGTGTGTGGATCAGGGTAGTGTGTGGGTCAGGGCAGTGTGTGGGTCAGGGTAGTGTGTGGGTCAGGGTAGTGTGTGGGTCAGGGTGTGTGTGGGTCAGGGTAGTGTGTGGGTCAGGGTAGTGTGTGGGTCAGGGTGTATGTGTGGGTCAGGGTAGTGTGTGTAGGTCAGGGTGTGTGTGGGTCAGGGTGTGTGTGTGTGTGTGGGTCAGGGTATTGTGTGTGGGTCAGGGTATTGTGTGGGTCAGGGTATTGTGTGGGTCAGGGTGTGTGTGTGGGTCAGGGTATTGTGTGGGTCAGGGTAGTGTGTGGGTCAGGGTATTGTGTGGGTCAGGGTATTGTGTGGGTCAGGGTGTGTGTGTGGGTCAGGGTATTGTGTGGGTCAGGGTATTGTGTGTGGGTCAGGGTGTGTGTGTGGGTCAGGGTGTGTGTGTGGGTCAGGGTGTGTGTGTGGGTCAGGGTGTGTGTGTGTGTGTGGGTCAGGGTAGTGTGTGGGTCAGGGTAGTGTGTGGGTCAGGGTGTGTGTGGGTGTGTGGGTCAGGGTATTGTGTGGGTCAGGGTATTGTGTGTGGGTCAGGGTGTGTGTGTGGGTCAGGGTGTGTGTGGGTCAGGGTGTGTGTGTGTGGGTCAGGGTGTGTGTGGGTCAGGGTGTGTGTGTGGGTCAGGGTAGTGTGTGGGTCAGGGTAGTGTGGGTCAGGGTGTGTGTGTGGGTCAGGGTGTGTGGGTCAGGGTGTGTGTGTGGGTCAGGGTGTGTGTGTGGGTCAGGGTGTGTGTGTGGGTCAGTGTGTGTGTGGGTCAGTGTGTGTGTGGGTCAGGGTGTGTGTGGGTCAGGGTATGTGGGTGGGTCAGGGTGTGTGTGTGGGTCAGGGTGTGTGGGTCAGGGTAGTGTGTGTGGGTCAGGGTAGTGTGTGGGTCAGGGTAGTGTGTGGGTCAGGGTGTGTGTGTGGGTCAGGGTAGTGTGTGGGTCAGGGTGTGTGTGTGGGTCAGGGTGTGTGGGTCAGGGTAGTGTGTGTGGGTCAGGGTAGTTTGTGGGTCAGGGTGTGTGTGTGGGTCAGGGTAGTGTGTGGGTCAGGGTAGTGTGTGGGTCAGGGTAGTGTGTGGGTCAGGGTAGTGTGTGGGTCAGGGTAGTGTGTGGGTCAGGATGTGTGTGTGGGTCAGGGTGTGTGTGTGGGTCAGGGTGTGTGTGTGGGTCAGGGTGTGTGTGGGTCAGGGTGTGTGTGTGGGTCAGGGTAGTGTGTGGGTCAGGGTAGTGTGTGGGTCAGGGTGTGTGCGTGGGTCAGGGTAGTTTGTGGGTCAGGGTGTGTGTGTGGGTCAGGGTATTGTGTGGGTCAGTGTGTGTGTGTGTGTGTGTGTGGGTCAGGGTGTGTGTGTGTGTGGGTCAGGGTATTGTGTGGGTCAGGGTATTGTGTGTGGGTCAGGGTGTGTGTGTGGGTCAGGGTAGTGTGTGGGTCAGGGTATTGTGTGGGTCAGGGTATTGTGTGGGTCAGGGTGTGTGTGTGGGTCAGGGTATTGTGTGGGTCAGGGTAGTGTGTGGGTCAGGGTATTGTGTGGGTCAGGGTATTGTGTGTGGGTCAGGGTAGTGTGTGGGTCAGGGTGTGTGTGTGGGTCAGGGTAGTGTGTGGGTCAGGGTGTGTGTGTGGGTCAGGGTAGTGTGTGGGTCAGGGTGTGTGTGTGGGTCAGGGTAGTGTGTGGGTCAGGGTGTGTGTGTGGGTCAGGGTGTGTGTGGGTCAGGGTGTGTGTGTGTGGGTCAGGGTGTGTGTGGGTCAGGGCGTGTGTGTGGGTCAGGGTGTGTGTGTGTGGGTCAGGGTGTGTTTGTGGGTCAGGGTAGTGTGGGTCAGGGTGTGTGTGTGGGTCAGGGTGTGTGGGTCAGAGTGTGTGTTTGGGTCAGGGTGTGTGTGTGGGTCAGGGTGTGTGTGTGGGTCAGTGTGTGTGTGGGTCAGTGTGTGTGTGGGTCAGGGTGTGTGTGGGTCAGGGTATGTGGGTGGGTCAGGGTGTGTGTGTGGGTCAGGGTGTGTGGGTCAGAGTGTGTGGGTCAGGGTAGTGTGTGGGTCAGGGTGTGTGTGGGTCAGGGTAGTGTGTGGGTCAGGGTAGTGTGTGGGTCAGGGTAGTGTGGGTGGGTCAGGGTATTGTGTGGGTCAGAGTGTGTGGGTCAGGGTGTGTGTGTGGGTCAGGGTGTGTGTGTGTGTGTGTGTGTGTGTCTGGTTAATGTGCTCTGACAGTCCCACCAGAGGATTGCCTTACACAATCCCCTCTCCCCCAGAACCACCAGCCGCCCAGCACTTGATCAGGTCCAGGCCTCACTGCACTCATTCATCCCCTGGCCCAGCACGTGTGTGTTAGAGAGCTTACCTCTGCAGTAATGACAGCCCAGTGAAAGGAGACCTGTGGTGAGGCCAGATCTGTTCAAGATGGCTGCAATCAGCCGCTCACGACCGTGTCATTGCTGCTCTGCCACACACACACACACACACACACACACACACAGTTCAAAGCCATAGATGAGGGGGGTTTCCCAAACACTGCTCTGATGAATAGAAAGATATTTAACTGATGTTTTTTTTTATAGAGACGTCTAAGTAAAAGTCCATCTTAGTGTGGTAATGTATCAACGTTTTAATGTTTTATTTAACAGATCCTACAACTTTGTGAGTAACCTTGATTGTCATGGTTCTTTAATGGAAACAAATCGATTCATCCAGATTACAGTACATTCTGCCTGGTCTGCATGTTGACAGACATATAGAAAAGGCTTTGGTTTTGTCCCAATCCTTTCTCCTTTCTGCCGAAGTGTGCACTTGTTCACTTCCCTTCATGGATTTGAAAGGAAATGACTGGAAATGGAAACTCATGTCTAGCCTAAGCCTACCCCAAGCCAATGCTTTTAGACATGTGGGGAGTAGTGAACAAGTGCAGACTTCAGGAGAAAGGAGAGATTATTGGGACAAACTCAGAAGGCTTCGGGCTAAATGATGCTAACATTAAATCCATTACATCGACAGCATCTGTCTCAGTCCCCAATGTGACTCTATTCCCTATATAGTGTTAGTTTTGATAAGGGCCCTTTTGGTTGGGGTTAGCCATATAAGCCCAGGTCAAACGTAGCGCTCTATATAGGAAATAGGGTCACATTTGGGATGCAGGCACATAGTGACTGTAACACAGAGGGAAACATTACCAATAGGTTGTTAGCATATATCTAACACTATAGAGGGAAACATTACCAATAGGTTGTTAGCATATATCTAACACTACAGAGGGAAACATTACCAATAGGTTGTTAGCATATATCTAACACTATAGAGGGAAACATTACCAATAGGTTGTTAGCATATATCTAACACTGTAGCTATAAAGAGACTACGGAGATGTTAGAACAGGTTGGAAAAACAGTGTTCAATCAGCTTAGTCACTTTAGTCTGAATGATTGTGGTTTCCCCCTGCCAGTCTGCTACTGCCCTGCTACTGCCCTGCTACTGTCCTTCTGCTGCCCTGCTACTGCCCTTCTGCTGCCCTGCTGCTGCCCTGCTACTGCCCTGCTACTGCCCTGCTGCTGCCCTGCTACTGCCCTGCTACTGCCCTGCTGCTGCCCTGCTACTGCCCTGCTACTGCCCTGCTACTGCCCTTCTGCTGCCCTGCTGCTGCCCTACTGCTGCCCTGCTACTGCCCTGCTACTGCCCTGCTACTGCCCTTCTGCTGCCCTGCTGCTGCCCTTCTGCTGCCCTGCTGCTGCCCTGCTACTGCCCTGCTACTGTTCTTCTGCTGCCCTGCTACTGCCCTTCTGCTGCCCTGCTGCTGCCCTGCTACTGTTCTACTGCTGCCCTGCTGCTGCCCTTCTGCTGCCCTGCTGCTGCCCTGCTACTGCCCTGCTACTGCCCTTCTGCTGCCCTGCTGCTGCCCTTCTGCTGCCCTGCTGCTGCCCTGCTGCTGCCCTGCTGCTGCCCTACTACTGTTCTACTGCTGCCCTGCTGCTGCCCTGCTACTGTTCTACTGCTGCCCTTCTGCTGCCCTGCTGCTGCCCTTCTGCTGCCCTGCTGCTGCCCTTCTGCTGCCCTGCTGCTGCCCTACTACTGTTCTACTGCTGCCCTTCTGCTGCCCTGCTGCTGCCCTTCTGCTGCCCTGCTGCTGCCCTGCTACTGCCCTGCTACTGTTCTTCTGCTGCCCTGCTACTGCCCTTCTGCTGCCCTGCTGCTGCCCTGCTACTGTTCTACTGCTGCCCTGCTGCTGCCCTTCTGCTGCCCTGCTACTGCCCTGCTGCTGCCCTGCTACTGCCCTGCTGCTGCCCTGCTACTGCCCTTCTGCTGCCCTGCTACTGCCCTTCTGCTGCCCTGCTACTGTTCTACTGCTGCCCTGCTACTGCCCTTCTGCTGCCCTGCTACTGCCCTTCTGCTGCCCTGCTACTGCCCTTCTGCTGCCCTGCTACTGCCCTTCTGCTGCCCTGCTGCTGCCCTACTACTGTTCTACTGCTGCCCTTCTGCTGCCCTGCTGCTGCCCTTCTGCTGCCCTGCTACTGCCCTGCTGCTGCCCTGCTGCTGTTCTACTGCTGCCCTGCTACTGCCCTTCTGCTGCCCTGCTACTGCCCTTCTGCTGCCCTGCTACTGCCCTTCTGCTGCCCTGCTACTGCCCTTCTGCTGCCCTGCTACTGCCCTGCTGCTGCCCTGCTGCTGCCCTTCTGCTGCCCTGCTACTGCCCTTCTGCTGCCCTGCTACTGCCATTCTGCTGCCCTTCTGCTGCCCTTCTGCTGCCCTGCTGCTGCCCTTCTGCTGCCCTGCTACTGTTCTACTGCTGCCCTGCTGCTGCCCTTCTGCTGCCCTGATGCTGCCCTGATGCTGCCCTGATGCTGCACTTAAAATAAGGTATGTGTTTCGTGTAGGCTTACCCTGCCTGGCGTGACGTTTTGATAACCATACAAATCTCTCTTGGACAAGGGGACTTTTATCAATATATTCGCCTTTATTTACCCCCTAAAAATTAAAAGCTAATTAGATGCTAATGTGGCTATAACATGCTACAAATGCCATGATGATCTGGACGAGACTGCCGAATCGAGGCAAAGGTAAGAATCTCTGGATTAACTATCTAATGTTAGATAAATGTAGGAATTAATAAATTGGCAACATTTATTTAAAAAAAACTAGAGTCAATTAACATAATACAAAAATCCCCATCAAAATCCTTCAGTTTAAGTTAGAGATACAGTATGTTTTTTTTTGCATTGGCTGTGTCTCAATCCACTGCATCTGTCGATGTCGCACTTCCTCATCTGAGGTGAAAGGTGGCAGGAGCTAGAGCGGTGTTGAGACATCCCTCTATGGAATGGGTAGACTCTAACGAAAATGATGGTTTTGCTCTACGACCCCCACAAGTGTCATAAAATAATTAATGGAAGTATGAAGGTAGTTTTGTGCCTACCCAAAAAAGGTATAAACAGCCGTGGTCCAAAGTTTTGAGAATTACAAGTATTGGTCTTCACAAAGTTCGCTGCTTCAGTGTTATGAGATATTTTTGTCAGATGTTACTATGGTATACTGAAGTATACTTACAAGCATTCCATAAGTGTCAAAGGCTTTTATTGACAATTACATTAAGTTTATGCAAAGAGTCAATATTTGCAGTGTTGACCCTTCTTTTTCAAGACCTCTGCAATCTGCCCTGGCATGCTGTCAATTAACTTCTGGGCCACATCCTGACTGATGGCAGCCCATTCTTGCATAATCAATGCTTGGAGTTTGTCAGAATTTGTGGGTTTTTGTTTGTCCACCCGCCTCTTGAGGATCGACCACAAGTTCTCAATGGGATTAAGGTCTGGGGAGTTTCCTGGCCATGGACCCAAAATGTTGATGTTTTGTTCCCCGAGCCACTTAGTTATCACTTTTGCCTTATGGCAAGGTGCTCCATCATGCTGGAAAAGGCATTGGTCGTCACCAATGGGAGAAGTTGCTCTCGGAGGATGTGTTGGTACCATTCATTATTCATGGCTGTGTTCTTAGGCGAAATTGTGAGTGAGCCCACTCCCTTGGCTGAGAAGCAACCACAAACATGAATGGTCTCAGGTTGCTTTACTGTTGGCATGACACAGGACTGATGGTAGCGCTCACCTTGTCTTCTCCGGACAAGGTGTTTTCCGGATGCCCCAAACAATCGGAAAGGGGATTCATCAGAGAAAATTACTTTACCCCAGTTCTCAGCAGTCCAATCCCTGTACCTTTTGCAGAATATCAGTCTGTCCCTGATGTTTTTCCTGGAGAGAAGTGACTTCTTTGCTGCCCTTCTTGACACCAGGCCATCCTCCAAAAGTCTTCGCCTCACTGTGCGTGCAGATGCACTCACACCTGCCTTCTGCCATTCCTGAGCAAGCTCTGCACTGGTGGTGCCCCGATCCCGCAGCTGAATCAACTTTAGGAGACGGTCCTGGCGCTTGCTGGACTTTCTTGGGCGCCCTGACGCCTTCTTCACAACAATTGAACCTCTCTCCTTGAAGTTCTTCATGATCCGAAAAATTGTTGATTTAGGTGCAATCTTACTAGCAGCAATATCCTTGACTGTGAAGGCCTTTTTGTGCTAAGCAATGATGACGGCACGTGTTTCCTTGCAGGTAACCATGGTTAACAGAGGAAGAACAATGATTTCAAGCACTATCCTCCTTTTAAAGCTTCCAGTCTGTTATTCTAACTCAATCAGCATGACAGAGTGATCTCCAGCCTTGTCCTCGTCAACACTAGCACCTGTGTTAACGAGATAATCACTGACATGATGGCAGCTGGTCCTTTTGTGGCAGGGCTGAAATGCAGTGGAAATGTTTTTTGGGGATTAAGTTCATTTTCATGGCAAAGAGGGAATTTGCAATTAATTGCAATTCATCTGATCACTCTTCATGACATTCTGGAGTATATGCAAATTGTCATCATCAAAACTGAGGCAGCAGACTTTGTGAAAATTAGTATTTGTGTCATTCTCAAAACTTTTGACCACGACTGTACAGTGCATTCGGAAAGTATTCAGACCCCTTGACTTTTTCCACGTTTTGTTGAGTTACAGCCTTATTCTAAAATTGATTAAATAGTTTTTTTCCCCTCATCAATCTACAAGAATATCCCATAATGACAATGCAAAAACAGGTTTTTCGAAATATTTGCTAATTTATTAACAAATAAAACCTGAAAAATCACATTTACATAAGTATTCAGAACATTTACTCAGTACTTTGTTGAAGCACCTTTGGCAGCTATTACAGCCTCGAGTCTTCTTGGGTATGACGCTACAAGCTTTGCACACCTGTATTTGGGGAGTTTCTCCCATTAATCTCTGCAGATCCTCTCAAGCTCTGTCAGGTTGGATGGGGAGCCTCGCTGCACAGCTATTTTCAGGTCTCTCCAGAGATGTTCGATCAGGTTCAAGTCCGGGCTCTGGCTGGGTAACTCAAGGACACTCAGAGACTTGTCCCGAAGCCACTCCTGAGTTGTCTTGGTTGTGTACTTAGGGTTCGTTGTCCTGTTGGAAGGTGAACCTTCACCCCAGTCTGAGGTCCTGAGCACTCTGGAGCAGGTTTTCATCAAGGATCTCTCTGTACTTTGCTCCGTTTATCTTTCCCTCGATCCTGACTAGTCTCCCAGTCCCTGCCGCTGAAATACATCTGCACAGCATGATGCTGCCACCACCATGCTTCACCATAGGGATGGTGCCAGGATTCCTTCAGATATGACGCTTGGCATTCAGGCTAAAGAGTTCAACATTGGTTTCATCAGACCAGATAATCATGTTTCTCATGGTCTGAGAGTCCTTTAGGTGCCTTTTGGCAAACTCCAAGCGGTCTGTCATGTGCCTTTGACCTTTTATCTACCATAAAGGCCTGATTGGTGAAGTGCTGCAGAGATGGTTGTCCTTCTGGAAGGTTCTCCCATCTCCACAGAGGAACTCTGGAGCTCTGTCAAAGTGACCATTGGGTTCTTGGTCACCTCCCTGACCAAGGCCCTTCTCCCCAATTGCTCCATTTGGCCGGGCGGCCAGCTCTAGGAAGAGTCTTGGTGGTTCCACATTTCTTCCATTTAAGAATGATGGAGGCCGCTGTGTTCTTAGGGACCTTCAATGCTGCAGACATTTTTTGGTACCCTTCCCCAGATCTGTGCCTCGACACAATCCTTTCTCTGAGCTCTGCGGACAATTCCTTTGACCTCATTGCTTGGCTTTTCTCTGACATGCACTGTCAACTGTGGGACCTTATATAGACAGCTGTGTTCCTTTCCAAATCATGTCCAATCAATTGAATTTACCACAGGTGGACTCCAATGAAGTTGTAGAAACATCAAGGATGATCAATGGAAACATGATGCACCAGAGCTCAATTTTGAGTCTCATAGCAAAGGGTCTGAATACTTATGTAAATAAGGTATTTCTGTTTTTTATTTTTAATACATTAGCAAACATTTCTAAAAACCTGTTTTAGCTTTCTCATTATGGGGTACTGTGTGTAGATTGATGAGGAAAAACAATTATTTAATCCATTTTAGAATAAGGCTGTAACGCAACAAAATGTGGAAAAAGTCATTGGGTCTGAATACTTTCCGAATCCACTGTATACAGTACCAGTCAAAAGTTTGGACACACCCACTCATTCAAGGGTTTTTCTTTATTTTTACTATTTTCTACATTGAATAATAATAGTGAAGACATCAAAACTATGAAAAAACACATATGCAATCATGTAGTAACCAAAAAAGTGTTCAACAAATCAAAATATATTTTAGATTTGAAATTCTTCAAAGTAGCCACCCTTTGCCTTGATGACAGCTTTGCACACTCTTGGCATTCTCTCAACCAGCTTCATGATGTAGTCACCTGGAATGCATTTCAATTAAAAAGGTGTGCCTTGTTAAAAGTTAATTTGTGGAATTTCTTTCCTTCTTAATGCGATTGAGCCAATCAGTTGTGTTGTGACAAGGTAGGGGTGGTGTACAGAAGATAGCCCGATTTGGTAAAAGAACAAGTCCATATTATGGCAAGAACAGCTCAAATAAGCAAAGAGAAATGACAGTCCATCATAACTTTAAGACATGAAGGTCAGTCAATCCAGAAAATGTCAAGAACTTTGAATGTTTTTTCAAGTGCAGTTGCAAAAATCATCAGACGCTATGATGAAACTGGCTCTCATGAGGACCGCCACAGGAAAAGAAGACCCAGAGTTACCTCTGACGCAGAGGATAAGTTCATTAGAGTTAACTGCACCTCAGAATGCAGCCAAAATAAATGCATCACAGAGTTCAAGTAACAGACACATCTCAACATCAACTGTTCAGAGGAGGCTTTGTGAATTAGGCCTTCATGGTCGAATTGCTGCAAAGAAACCACTACTAAAGGCCACCAATAAGAAGAAGAGACTTGCTTGGGCCAAGAAACACGAGCAATGGACATTAGAACGGTGGAAATCTGTCCTTTGGTCTGATTAGTCCAAATTTGATATTTTTGGTTCCAACCGCCGTGTCTTTGTGAGACGCAGAGTAGGTGAATGGATGACCTCCGCATGTGTGGTTCCCACCGTGAATCAAATCAAATCAAATTTTATTTGTCACATGTGCCGAATACAACAGGTGTAGAACTTACAGGGAAATGCTTACTTACAAGCCATTAACCAACAATGAAGTTTTAAGAAAGAATACCAAAAAAAATAACAGCAGTAAAAATAACAATGGCGAGGCTATATACAGAGGGTATCGGTACCAAGTCAATGTTCGGGGGCACCGATTAGTCGAGGTAATTGAGGTAATATGTACATGTAGGTAGAGTTATTAAAGTGGGGGGGGGGGGGGGGCAATGTAAATAGTCTGGGTAGCCATTTGATTAGATGTTCAAGAGTCTTATGGCTTGTGGGTAGAAGCTGTTTAGAAGCCTCTTGGACCTAGACTTGGCGTTGTGGTACCGCTTGCCATGTGGAAGCAGAGAGAACAGTCTATGACTAGGGTGGCTGGAGTCGTCAACAATTTTTAGGGCCTTCCTCTGACACCGCCTGGTATAGAGGTCCTGGATGGCAGGAAGCTTGGCCCCAGTGATGTACTGGGCCGTACGCACTACCCTCTGTAGTGCCTTGCGGTCGGAGGCCGAGCAGTTGCCATACCAGGCGGTGATGCAACCAGTCAGGATGCTCTCGATGGTGCAGCTGGAGAACCTTTTGAGGATCTGAGGACCCATGCCAAATCTTTTCAGTCTCCTTAGGGGGAATAGGTTTTGTCGTGAACTCTTCAAGACTGTTGGGTGCGCTTGGACCTTGTAAGTTTGTTGGTGATGTGGACACCCAAGGAACTTGAAGCTCTCAACCTGCTCCACTACAGCCCAGTCGATGAGAATGGGGGCGTGCTAGGTCCTTTTCTTTTTCCTGTAGTCCACAATCATCTCCTTTGTCTTGATCACGTTGAGGGAGAGGTTGTTGTCCTGGCACCACACGGCCAGGTTTCTGACCTCCTCCCTATAGGCTGTCTCGTCGTTGTCGGTGATCAGGCCTACCACTGATGTATCATCGGCAAACTTAATAATGGTGTTGGAGTCGTGACCTGGCCATGCAGTCATGAGTGAACAGGGAGTACAGGAAGGGACTGAGCACGCACCCCTGAGGGGCCCCCGGGTTTAGGATCAACGTGGCAGATGTTTTGTTACCTACCCTTACCACATGGGGGCGGCCCGTCAGGAAGTCCAGGATCCAGTTGCAGAGGGAGGTGTTTAGTCCCAGGGTCCTTAGCTTAGTGATGAACTTTGAGGGCACTATGGTGTTGAGCGGTGAGCTATAGTCAATTAATAGCATTCTCACGTAGGTGTTCCTTTTGTCCAGGTGGGAAAGGGCAGTGTGGAGCGCAATAGAGATTGCATCAACTGTGGAACTGTTGGGGCGGTATGCAAATTGGAGTGGGTCTAGGGTTTCTGGGATAATGGTGTTGATGTGAGCCATGACCAGCCTTTCAAAGCACTTCATTACTACAGATGTGAGCGCTACGGGTCGGTAGTCATTTGGACAGGTTACCTTAGTGTTCTTGGGCACAGGGACTATGGTGGTCTGCTTGAAACATGTTGGTATTACAGACTCAGACAGGGAGAGGCTGAAAATGTCAGTGAAGACACTTGCCAGTTGGTCAGCGCATGCTCGGAGTACACGTCCTGATAATCCGTCTTGCCCTGCGGCCTTGTGAATGTTAACCTGTTTAAAGGTCTTACTCACATCGGCTACGGAGAGCATGATCACACAGTCATCCGGAACAGCTGATGCTCTCATGCATGTTTCAGTGTTACTTGCCTCGAAGCGAGCATAGAAGTACTTTGGCTCGTCTGGTACGCTCGTGTCACTGGGCAGCTCGCGGCTGTGCTTCTCTTTGTAGTCTGTAATAGTTTGCAAGCCCTGCCACATCTGACGAGCGTCGGAGCCGGTGTAGTACGATTCAATCTTAGTCCTATATTGAATCCTATATTGAATCTTTGCCTGTTTGATGGTTTGTCAGAGGGCATAGCGGGATTTCTTATAAGCTTCCGGGTTAGTGTCCCGCTCCTTGAAAGCGGCAACTCTACCCTTTTGCTTAGAGTGGATGTTGCCTGGCTTCTGGTTGGGGTATGTACGTACAGTTACTGTTTTTTATTTTTTATTTTATTTCACCTTTATTTAACCAGGTAAGCCAGTTGAGAACAGGTTCTCATTTACAACTGCGACCTGGCCAAGATAAAGCAAAGTAGTGCAATAAAAACAACACAGAGTTACATATGGGGTAAAAAAAAAAACATAAAGTCAGAAATACAACAGAAAATATATATACAGTGTGTGCAAATGTAGCAAGTTATGGAGGTAAGGCAATAAATAGGCTATAGTGCAGAATAATTACAATAGTATTAACACTGGAATGCTAGATGTGCAAGAGATTATGTGCAAATAGAGATACTGGGGTGCAAAAGAGCAAAATAAATAACAATATAGGGATGAGGTAGTTGGGTGGGCTAATTTCAGATGGGCTGTGTACAGGTGCAGTGATCGGTAAGGTGCTCTGACAACTGATGCTTAAAGTTATTGAGGGAGATAAGAGTCTCCAGCTTCAGAGATTTTTGCAATTCGTTCCAGTCATTGGCAGCAGAGAACTGGAAGGAATGGCGGCCAAAGGAGGTGTTGGCTTTGGGAATGACCAGAGAGATATACCTGCTGGAGCGCAGACTACGGGTGGGTGCTGCTATGGTGACCAATGAGCTAAGATAAGGCGGGGATTTGCCTAGCAGTGATTTATAGATGGCCTGGAGCCAGTGGGTTTGACAACAAACATGTAGTGAGGACCAGCCAACAAGAGCGTACAGGTCACAGTGGTGGGTAGTGTATGGGGCTTTGGAGACAAAACGGATGGCACTGTGATAGACTACATCCAATTTGCTGAGTAGAGTGTTGGAGGCTATTTTGTAAATGACATCGCCGAAGTCAAGGATCGGTAGGATAGTCAGTTTTACGAGGGCATGTTTGGCAGCATGAGTGAAGGAGGCTTTGTTGCGAAATAGGAAGCCGATTCTAGATTTAACTTTGGATTGGAGATTCTTTATGTGAGTCTGGAAGTTGTACTGTGGGGACGACGTCATCGATGCACTTATTGATGAAGCCATTGACTTGATGTGGAGTACTCCTCAATGCCATCGGAAGAATCCCGGAACATATTCCACTCTGTGCTAGCAAAACAGTCCTGTAGCTTAGCATCTGCTTCATCTGAACACTTTTTTATTGACCAAGTCCTGCTTTAGTTTTTGCTTGTAAGCAGGAATCAGGAGGATAGAATTATGGTCAGATTTGCCAAATGGAGGGCGAGGGAGAGCTTTGTACGCATATCTGTGTGTGGAGTAAATGTGGTCTAGAGTTTTTTTTCCCTCTGGTTGCACATTTAACGTGCTGGTAGAAATGAGGTAAAACAGATTTAAGTTTTCCTGCATTAAAGTCCCTGACCACTAGGAGCGCCGCCTCTGGATGAGCGTTTTCATGTTTGCTTATGGCCGTATACATTTCATTCAGCTCACTCATGGCCGTAAACAGTTAATTGAGTGCTGTCTTAGTGCCAGCATCGGTTTGTGGTGGTAAATAGACAGCTACGAAGAAAATAGATGAAAACTCTCTTGGTAGATAGTGTTGTCTACAGCTTATCATGAGATACTCTACTTCAGGCGAGCAAAACCTCGAGACTTCCTTAGATATCGTGCACCAGCTTTTGTTTACATTTGTTCCACCCCTGGTCTTAACAGAGACTGCTGATCTATCCTGCCTATACAGTTGTATCGACCACTGTTGTGTCGTCGGCAAACTTAATGATGGTGTTGGAGTCGTGCCTGGCCATACAGTCATGGGTGAACAGAGAGTACAGGAGGGGACTGAGCACGCACCCCTGAGGGGCCCCCGTGTTGAGGATCAGTGTGGCAGAAGTGTTGTTACCTACCCTTACCACCTGGGGGCGGCCCGTCAGGAAGTCCAGGATCCAGTTGCAGAGGGAGGTGTTTAGTCCCAGGATCCTTAGCTTAGTGATGAGCTTAGAGGGCACTATGGTGTTGAATGCTGAGCTGTAGTCAATGAATAGCATTCTCACGTAGGTGTTCCTCTTGTCCAGGTGGGAAAGGGCAGTGTGGAGTGCAATAGAGATTTTATGATCTGTGGATCTGTTGGGGCGGTATGCAAATTGGAGTGGGTCTAGGGTTTCTGGGATAATGGTGTTGATGTGAGCCATGACCAGTGTGACGACCCTCCCACTCTGTCTGCCGTATTCTCTCTTTGCTCTTGTTTCCTTATTAGGATGCCGGTGGGCGGAGTTGGGAGGGTCGTCAGCTACATGGGAAACACCTGGGCCGGGTGTGTCCCAGCATAAATGGACCTCTTCCACATTCATGAAAGAGACTCTCTCCAGGCAGATACTTTGACTTTGGTTGTTGTATTTTTGTGGTATTTTTGGTTGTTTGCTTTGGCACTTCTCAACACTTTTCCATATTACATTTATGCAAGCAAACACTCACTTACACTACTGATTACTGATTACACACCCCATTGTTATTTCAGTTAGTTTACTTTAGTTCATAAATATATACTTTAAGTATTCCTTGTCTCCACGTGTCTCCCTTTTGTTACGAACTTGAGCCGGTTCGTGACAAGTGGGGGTTCGTCCGGGATCTTGAACTGGTTGTGTTTGGGAGAACGTGGAGTTAATGTCCAATTCTGTAGGTTTTTTTTTGTAAATTTTGTTAGTTTGTTTGAGTTTGATAGGCCCAGTATTGGTTTCCTTTGGGTTGTGTACTACGTTGGAGAGAGTACATTGGTTAGTTTCCAGTCCCTGCCCAGCCTGGAAACTCTTGCTCTACTCGCTGTTGGGGCATCGGTCTGAGGAGGTGAGTACAATCGGCTGTGTACCTCAGTGGGAGATTGGGTAGGGTAGTGACATTTTCTACCCGGAGTTATAGCTTTTTCCCCTGATAGGCTTAGTGACGTGTTCTGTTTTGGGATACGTTGGGCATGGTTAAATGTTTGTTATTTTTGTGTGGTGTCTGTGGACTGAGCAGTTGTCTCGGGGGCACATCCGTGGCTTGGTGGAATCTACCAGCGTGCTGGGGGGTTTAATTCCTTGCCAGTGGGCTACAGTGCGTAATTACCCACCGCGAATCTGCACGAAGACTAGGGTTGAGTTATTGTAGGTTATGGGTAAGCTCCATATCCCAGCTCTCTTCTGTGGTGCTCGGTGTGATTGTCATTTCTCTTGTGTCTGGTGTGCTCAGCAGAGGGGTTGAGCAAGATTATTATGATATATATATATATTTTTTTTTTCCTGATTATGGCGTCTAATGTAGACGAGTTCATTCGCTTTCCATCAGAAGAACTGTTAGAATTATGTACTAAAGAACAGCTGTTGAAGGTTGCTGAACACTACAAGGTTGAAATTAGTGATAAACGCCAAAAAAATTCTATTAGGTTAATATTGAAGGCCAATTTGATGGAGAGTGGTATTCTGGATGTTACCACTGGGGCAGCCTCTGCTGAGGACACATTGTCTCCCCGATATGTTACAATGACCGCTCCATCGGTTAGTCATAGTAGTCTTCTTTTTGAACAGCAGAAAGAACTGCTTCTGTTACAGCTAGAGCATGAACAAAATGGACAAAGAGCTAAAATGGAGCATGATCGTGTAAAATATGAAAGGGAATTGGAATTTAAACAGGATATGGAGCGTGCTAAAATCAAGCTGCAACAAGAGCGACTAGAGTTGGTTAGGGAAGGAAAGCTCTCAGGGGAGAGTTTGCTCTGGGAAGGTGACCCAGAGTTACCTAGGGGTCGTTCCTCTTTTGGTCGTAATCCAGACACATTTGATATTGTTGGGAATTTACGGTTGTTGCCCCAGTTTAATGAAAAGGACCCGGAGACATTCTTTTCGTTGTTTGAGCGTGTTGCTGACGCTAGGAGTTGGCCTGATTCTGATCGCACTTTGATGTTGCAGTGTGTGCTGACTGGTAAAGCGCAAGAAGCATATTCAGCTCTTAGTGTAGCAGACAGTGTTAGTTATGAGAAGGTTAAAACGGCTGTGTTACAGAGTTATGAATTGGTCCCTGAGGCTTACCACCAACGATTTAGAACTTTAAAAAGGGATGATCAGCAGACTCATGTTGAGTTTGCGTGAATATTATCTTCACAGTTCAATCGCTGGTGTTCTGCCTCTGCAGTTATGACTTTCCAAGGGCTGTGTGATCTGATTATGTTAGAACAATTTAAGGACACAATCCCTGATCGTATAGCGACGTACATTAACGAACGAAAAATAAAGACTGTCGCTGAAGCTGCGGTTTTGGCAGATGAATATGTGTTGACTCACAAAAATGTTTTTGCAGAACCCCGTATTCGGAGTGAGTGGGGGCGTTCGCAGAGATTTGGGCCTCGCTCGCCGAGATACTTCGGTTCCCGGGCAGAGTTTCATTCAACTGTTTGCTTTGGCACTTCTCAACACTTTTCCATATTACATTTATGCAAGCAAACACTCACTTACACTACTGATTACTGATTACACACCCCATTGTTATTTCAGTTAGTTTACTTTAGTTCATAAATATATACTTTAAGTATTCCTTGTCTCCACGTGTCTCCCTTTTGTTACGAACTTGAGCCGGTTCGTGACACCAGCCTTTCAAAGCACTTCATGGCTACAGACGTTAGTGGGACAGGTCGGTAGTCATTTAGGCAGGTTATCATAGAGTCCTTGGGCACGGGGACTATGGTGGTCTGCTTGAAACATGTTGGTATTACAGACTCAGTCAGGGACATGTTGAAAATGTCAGTGAAGACACTTGCCAGTTGGTCAGCACATGGTCGGAGTACACGTCCATCTGGTTTGGTTCCATCATTTGTTTTTCAACAGGACAATGACCCAACATACCTCCAGGCTGCATAAGTAAACAAAAAAAGTAGCCACCCTTTGCCTTGATGACAGCTTTGCACACTCTTGGCATTCTCTCAACCAGCTTCATGAGGTAGTCACCTGGAATGCATACTCAATGGCGCCGGAGGGGATGGCTGCCGTTTTATGGACTCTTAACCAACCGTCCTATTTTGTTTTTTCGCATTGTTTGTAACTTATTTTGTACATAATATTGCTGCTACCGTCTCTTATCACCGAAAAGAGCTTCTGGACATCAGAACTGCGATTACTCACCTTGAACTGGACGAATAATTTTTATTTAATGAGTCGGATGAGAGGGTTTGCTCCAGACACCTGACAGGGCCCTCATCCCCGTCATTCTCAGTAGGAGAGCTGAACAAACTGCTATAGAGATGGAAGAGTAGAAACCTGCCAAAAATCCAATCCCTCCTAGACAACTTCCTGAACAAAATGTTTCCCTGCAATAGTGAAGGCATAAACTTAGCAGTAGGAAGCATGAACAGTATATTTGACCTATCAGCTAACATATCACATTTAAACTCAAGCAGAAAACCTAAGAAAACTAACAATGAGAAATGGTTTGATGAAGAATGCAAACACCATAGAAAGAAATTGAGAAACCTATCCAACCAAAAACACAAAAAACCTGAGCCTACGCCTTCACTATAGTGAAACACTAAAACAATACAGAAATACACAAAGAAGAAAGAAGGAACAGCACGTCAGAAATCATTATGATTGAAGAATCCATAGAATCAAATCACTTCCTCATTGCCTGCGTCCGTAATGGGTCCGCGGTCAAACGACCACCCCTCATCACTGTCAAACGTTCCCTAAAACACTTCAGCGAGCAGGCCTTTCTAATTGACCTGCCCCGGGTATCCTGGATAGATATTGACCTCATTCCGTTAGTAGAGGATGCCTGGATGTTCTTCAAAAGTGCTTTCCTCTCCATCTTAAAAAAGCATGCCCCATTCAAAATAATCAGAACTAAGAACAGATATAGCCCCTGGTTCACCCCAGATTTGACTACCCTTGACCAGCACAAAAACATCCTGTGGCATGCGTACTACATTAGCATCGAACAGCCCCCGCGATATGCAACTTTTCAGTGAAGTCAGGAACCAATATACACAATCAGTTAGGAAAGCAAAGGCTAACTTTCTCAAACAGAATGTTGCATCCTGTAGGACTAACTACAAAAAGTTTTGGGACACTGTAAAGTCTATGGAAAATAAGAGAACCTCCTCCCAGCTGCCCACTGCACTGAGGCTAGGAAACACGATCACCACCGATAAATCTAGGATAATCGAGAATTTCAATAAGCATTTTGCTACGGCTGGCCATGCTTTCCACCTGGCTACTCCTACCCCGGCCACCAGCTCTGCACCCTCCGCTGCAACTTGCCCATGCCCCCTCCCCCCCCCCCCGCTTCTCCTTCACCCAAATTCAGATAGCTGATGTCCTGAAAGAGCTGCTAAATCTGGACCCCTACAAATCAGCTGGGCTAGACAATCTGGACCCTTTCTTTCTAAAATTAGCTGCCGAAATTGTCGTAACCCATATTACTAGCCTGTTCAACCTATCTTTCGTATCGTCTGAGATCCCCAGAGATTGGAAAGCTGCCGCGGTCATCCCCCTCTTCAAAGGGGGTGACACTCTAGATCCAAACTGTTACAGACCTATATCCATCCTGCCCTGCCTTTCGAAAGTATTGAAAGCCAAGTTAACAAACAGATCACCGACCATTTCGAATCCCACCGTACCTTCTCCGCTATGCAATCTGGTTTCCGAGCTGGTCATGGGTGCACCTCAGCCACGCTCAAGGTCCTAAACTATTTAATAACCGCGATCGATAAAAGACAGTACTGTGCAGCCGTCTTCATCGACCTGGCCAAGGCTTTCGACTCTGTCAATCACAGCATTCTTATTGACAGACTAAATAGCCTTGGTTTCTCGAATGACTGCCTCGCCTGGTTCACCAACTACTTCTCAGATGGAGTTCAATCTGTCAAATCGGAGGGCCTGTTGTCTGGACCTCTGGCAGTCTCTATTGGGATGCCACAGGGTTCAATTCTCGGGCCAACTCTATTCTCTGTGTATATCAATGATGTCGCTCTTGCTACTGCTGACTCTCAGATCCACCTCTACGCAGACAACACCATTTTGTATACATCTGGCCCTTCACTGGACACTGTGTTAACAAACCTCCAAACGAGCTTCAATGCCATAAAACACTCCTTCAGTGGCCTCCAACTGCTCTTAAACGCTAGTAAAACTAAATGCATGCTCTTCAATCGAACGCTGCTTGCACCCGCCCGCCCGACTAGAATCATTACTCTCGGCAGGTCTGACTTAGAATATGTGGACAACTACAAATACCTAGGTGTCTGGTTAGACTGTAAACTCTCCTTCCAGACTCACATTAAGAATCTCCAATCCAAAGTTAAATCTAGAATCGGTTTCCTATTTCACAACAAAGCCTCCTTCACTCTTGCTGCCAAACATGTCCTCGTAAAACTGACTATCCTACCGATCCTTGACTTCGGCGATGTCATTTACAAAATAGCCTCCAACACTCTACTCAGTAAATTGGATGTAGACTATCACAGTGCCATCCGTTTTGTCACCAAAGCCCCATATACTACCAACCATTGTGACCTGTACGCTCTCGTTGGCTGGCCCTCGCTACATATTCTTAGCCAAATCCACTGGCTCCAGGTCATCTATAAATCACTTCTAGGCAAATCCCCGCCTTATCTTAGATCATTGGTCACCATAGCAACACCCACCCATAGTATGCATTCCAGCAGGTATATTTCACTGGTCATCCCCAAAGCCAACACCTCCTTTGGCCGCCATTCCTTCCAGTTCTCTGCTGTAAATGACTGAAACGAACTGCAAAAATCTCTGAAGCTGGAGACACTTATCTCCCTCACTAACTTTAAGCATCAGTTGTCAGAGCAGCTTACCGATCACTGCACCTGTACACAGCCCATCTGTAATTAGCCCACCCAACTACCTCATCCCCATATTGTTATTTACATTGTTATTTATTTTGCTCATTTTCACCCCAGTATCTCTATTTGCACATCATCTTCAAATCAAATCAAATCAAATCAAATTTTATTGGTCACATGCGCCGAATACAACAGGTGCAGACATTACAGTGAAATGCTTACTTACAGCCCTTAACCAACAGTGCATTTATTTTAAACAAAAAAGTAAGAATAAAACAACAACAAAAAAGTGTTGAGAAAAAAAGAGCAGAAGTAAAAAATAAAGTGACAGTAGGGAGGCTATATATACAATAGAATAAAGTGACAGTAGGGAGGCTATATATACAGGGGGGTACCGTTGCATAGTCAATGTGCGGGGGCACCGGCTAGTTGAGGTAATATGTACATGTGGGTAGAGTTAAAGTGACTATGCATAAATACTTAACAGAGTAGCAGCAGCGTAAAAAGGATGGGGTGGGGGGGCAGTGCAAATAGTCCGGGTAGCCATGATTAGCTGTTCAGGAGTCTTATGGCTTGGGGGTAGAAGCTGTTGAGAAGTCTTTTGGACCTAGACTTGGCACTCCGGTACCGCTTGCCGTGCGGTAGCAGAGAGAACAGTCTATGACTAGGGTGACTGGAGTCTTTGACAATTTTGAGGGCCTTCCTCTGACACCGCCTGGTATAGAGGTCCTGGATGGCAGGGAGCTTTGCCCCAGTGATGTACTGGGCCGTACGCACTACCCTCTGTAGTGCCTTGCGGTCAGAGGCCAAGCAGTTGCCATACCAGGCGGTGATGCAACCAGTCAGGATGCTCTCGATGGTGCAGCTGTAGAATTTTTTGAGGATCTGAGGACCCATGCCAAATCTTTTTAGTCTCCTGAGGGGGAATAGGCTTTGTTGTGCCCTCTTCACGACTGTCTTGGTGTGTTTGGACCATGATAGTTCGTTGGTGATGTGGACACCAAGGAACTTGAAGCTCTCAACCTGTTCCACTACAGCCCCGTCGATGAGAATGGGGGCGTGCTCAGTCCTCTTTTTTTTCCTGTAGTCCACAATCATCTCCTTTGTCTTGGTCACGTTGAGGGAGAGGTTGTTGTCCTGGCACCACACGGCCAGATCTCTGACCTCCTCCCTATAGGCTGTCTCATCGTTGTCGGTGATCAGGCCTACCACTGTTGTGTCGTCGGCAAACTTAATGATGGTGTTGGAGTCGTGCCTGGCCATGCAGTCATGGGTGAACAGAGAGTACAGGAGGGGACTGAGCACGCACCCCTGAGGGGCCCCCGTGTTGAGGATCAGTGTGGCAGATGTGTTGTTACCTACCCTTACCACCTGGGGGCGGCCCGTCAGGAAGTCCAGGATCCAGTTGCAGAGGGAGGTGTTTAGTCCCAGGATCCTTAGCTTAGTGATGAGCTTTGAGGGCACTATGGTGTTGAATGCTGAGCTGTAGTCAATGAATAGCATTCTCACGTAGGTGTTCCTCTTGTCCAGGTGGGAAAGGGCAGTGTGGAGTGCGATAGAGATTGCATCATCTGTGGATCTGTTGGGGCGGTATGCAAATTGGAGTGGGTCTAGGGTTTCTGGGATTATGCTGTTGATGTGAGCCATGACCAGTCTTTCAAAGCACTTCATGGCTACAGACGTCAGTGCCACGGGTCGGTAGTCATTTAGGCAGGTTATCTTAGAGTTCTTGGGCACGGGGACTATGGTGGTCTGCTTGAAACATGTTGGTATTACAGACTCAGTCAGGGACATGTTGAAAATGTCAGTGAAGACACTTGCCAGTTGGTCAGCACATGCTCGGAGTACACGTCCTGGTAATCCGTCTGGCCCTGCGGCCTTGTGAATGTTGACCTGCTTAAAAGTCTTACTCACATCGGCTACGGAGAGCGTGATCACATAGTCGTCCGGAACAGCTGGTGCTCTCATGCATGCTTCAGTGTTGCTTGCCTCGAAGCGAGCATAGAAGTGGTTTAGCTCGTCTGGTAGGCTTGTGTCACTGGGCAGCTCGCGGCTGTGCTTCCCTTTGTAGTCTGTAATAGTTTTCAAGCCCTGCCACATCCGACGAGCGTCAGAGCCAGTGTAGTATGATTCAATCTTAGACCTGTATTGACTCTTTGCCTGTTTGATGGTTCGTCGGAGGTCATAGCGGGATTTCTTATAAGCGTCCGGGTTAGAGTCCCGTTCCTTGAAAGCGGCAGCTCTACCCTTTAGCTCAGTGCGGATGTTTCCTGTAATCCATGGCTTCTGGTTGGGGTATGTACGTACGGTCACTGTGGGGACGACATCATCGATGCACTTATTGATGAAGCCAGTGACTGATGTGGTGTACTCCTCAATGCTGTCTGAAGAATCCCTGAACATGTTCCAGTCTGTGCTAGCAAAACAGTCCTGTAGCTTAGCATCTGCGTCATCTGACCACTTTTTTATTAGCCGAGTCACTGGTGCTTCCTGCTTCAGTTTTTGCTTATAAGCAGGAATCAGGAGGATAGAGTTATGGTCAGATTTGCCAAATGGAGGGCGAGGGAGAGCTTTGTATGCGTCTCTGTGTGTGGAGTAAAGGTGGTCTAGAGTTTTTTCCCCTCTGGTTGCACATTTAACATGCTGGTAGAAATGAGGTAGAACGGATTTAAGTTTCCCTGCATTAAAGTCCCCTGCTACTAGGAGCGCTGCATCTGGATGAGCGTTTTCCTGTTGATTAATGGCCTTGTACAACTCATTCAGTGCAATCTTAATGCCAGCATTGGTTTGTGGTGGTAAATAGACAGCTATGAAAAGTATAGATGAAAACTCTCTTGGTAAATAGTGTGGTCTACAGCTTATCATAAGATACTCTACCTCAGGCGAGCAAAACCTTGAGACTTCCTTAGTATTTGATTTTGTGCACCAGCTGTTGTTTACAAAAATACAGAGACCGCCACCCCTCGTCTTACCCGAGTCTGCCGTTCTGTCCTGCCGATGTAGCGTATAGCCTGCTAGCTGAATGTTGTCATTGTTGTCATTCAGCCACGACTCCGTGAAACATAAGATATTACAGTTTTTAATGTCCCGTTGGTAGGATAACCGTAATCTTAAATCGTCCATTTTATTATCCAAAGCTTGAACGTTGGCTAATAGGATTGATGGGAGAGGCAGTTTACTCGTTCGCCGTCGGATCTTTACAAGGCACCCCGACCTACGTCCACGGTATCTCCGTCTCTTCCTCACGCGAATGACGGGGATCTGGGCCTTGTCTGGAGTCTGTAGAATATCCTTCGCGAACGCCTCGTTGAAGAAAAAGTGTTCGTCCAACGCGAGGTGAGTAATCGCTGTCCTGATATCCAGAAGCTCTCTTTGGTTATAAGAGACGATGGCATAAACATTATGTACAAAATAAATTACAAATAACGCGGAAAAACACACATAATAGTACAATTGGTTAGAGGGCTGTAAAACGGCAGCCATCTTCTTCCGGCGCTGTTCTTCTATCTTCTGCACATCTATCAAACCAGTGTTAATACTAAATTGTAATTATTTTGCACTATGGCCTATTTATTGCCTTACCTCCATAACTTACTACATTTGCACACACTGTATATAGATTTTCTATTGTGTTATTGACTTTATGTTCTGTTTACCCTATATGTAACTCTGTGTTGTTGTTGTTTTTATCGCACTGCTTTGCTTTATCTTGGCCAGGTCGCAGTTGTAAATGAGAACTTGTTCTCAACTGGCTTACCTGGTTAAATAAAGGTTAAATAAAAATCAAATAAAAACCTCTGGGGAAATTGGAAAACACTAAACCAACAACAACACGAAGAGTTATCTATCCAAAATGGAGATGTATGGGTAAACCACTTCTCTTTTTGGCCCTATAACAAACAACAAAGAGAAAAAACATACACATGATCAAATACAAATCTTAGATGGATAAACAACTTCTCCAACCTTTTGGGCCATATAACAAAGAACCAAGAACAAAAACATATACAGGATAATTTACAAAACTTAGAGTCAGTTATTAAAGACTACATTGGATGAGCTACAGGACAAAATACAAACCCCTCCAACCCAAAAAGGCCTTTGGTGTTGATGGTATTTTAAACAAAATGATAAAATATACAGACCACAAATTAAAATGGGCTCTTCTTAAACTCTACAACATTGTCAGCTCTGGGATATTCCCCAATATTTGGAACCAAGGTCTGGTCACCCCAATCCACAAAAGCGGAGACAAATTTGGCCCCAATAATTACCGTGGAATCTGTGTCATCGCTGAAGAATTCTCTGCAGTTTCATCAACAGTGGTCTTCAACATTTTCTCAGTGAAATCAATGTCCTGAGAAAATGTCAAATTGGCTTCTTACCACAATACCGTATGACAGACCACCCTTTTTGACAAACAAATAAAACAAAACAAAGAAAATGCTTTATTGATTTCAAAAAAGCTTTTGACTCATTTGGCATGAGGTTCTGCTATACAAATTGATGGAAATCCATGTTGGAGGACAAACATACGACATTATAAAATCAATGTACACAAACAGCAAGTGTGCGTTTAAAATTGCCAATAAACACACACATTTCTTTCCTCAGGGGCATGGAGTGTGGCAGGGATGCAGCTTGAGCCCCACCCTATTCAACATTTATATTAATGAACTGGCGAGGGCACTAGAACAGTCTGCAGCACCCAGCCTCACCCTACTGGACTCAGAAATCAAATGTCTACTGTTTTCTGATGATCTGGTGCTTCTGTCCCCAACCAAGGAGGGCTTACAGCAGCACCTAGATCTTCCGCACAGATTCTGTTAAAAATAATGGTGTTCCAAAAAAGGTCCAGTTACCAGGACAACAAATACAAATTCTATCTAGACACTGTTGCCCTAGAGCACACAAAGAATTACACATACCTCGGCCTAAACATCAACACCACAGGTAACTTCCACAAGGCTGTGAACGAGGCAAGAAGGGCCTTATACGCCATCAAAAGTAACATAAAATTCAACATCCCTTTTAGGATCTGGCAAAAAAAGACTTTAATCAGTTATAGATCCCATTTCCCTCTATAGTTGTGAGGTCTGGCGTCCACTCACCAACCAATAATTCACAAAAAGGGACAAATAACCAATTGAGACTGCATGTAGAATTCTGCAAAAATATACTGTGTACAACGGAAATACCCAAACAATGCATGCAGAGCATAATTAGGCCAAAACTCGCTAATGATCAAAATCCAGAAAAGAGCCGTTAAATTCTACAACCACCTAAAAGGAAGCGATTCCCAAACCTTCCATAACAAAGCCATCACCTACAGAGAGATTAACCTGGAGAAGAGTCCCCTAAGCAAGCTGGTCCTGGGGCTCTGTTCACAAACACAAACAGACCCCACAGAGCCCCAGGACAACAACACAATTAGACCCAACCAAATTATGAGACAGCAAAAACTATTTGACACACTGGAAATAATTAACTAAAGAACAGAGCAAACTAGAATGCTATTTGGCCCTAAACAGAGACCATACAGTGGCAGAATACCTGACCACTCTGACTGACCCAAAATTAAGGAAAGCTTTGACTATGTACAGATTCAGTGAGCATAGCATTGCTATTGAGAAAGGCTGTCATAGGCAGACCTGGCTCTCAAGAGAAGACAGGCTATGTGCACCCTGCCCACAAAATGAGGTGGAAACTGAGCTACACTTCCTATACCTCCTTCCAAATGTATGACCACATTAGAGAGAAATATTTCCCACAGATCACACAGACCCACAAAGAAATTGATAACAAATCGAACATTGATAAATTCCCATATCTGTTAGGTGAAATACCACCATGTAAAAACACAGCAGCAAGATTTGTAGTCCATTGCCATGAGAAAAGGGCAACTAATGGAGCACAAACAACATTGTAAATACCACCAATATTTATCTGTTTATTTATCTTCCTCACTATTCGTACTACAACTATTTGCACATTGCTAAAACACTGTACATAGCTGATAATATAACACTTGAATTGTCTTGAGCTTTTTGAAACCTTGTTGAGTGTTAATTTCTAATAGTTATTTTGTTGATGTTGTTGTTTCTTCTTACTTTGTTTATTTCACTTGTAAACAAAAACAACACTTTACAAATAGGACTCAACTCTGACTGACCGCAGCTTCTATCGGTAGTCTAAACTGTGGCACAAATTGGGGGATTTTTCACACCTAGCCGAGCTATCAGACTATCATTTTGTAAATTAATGGACGTGTTTCAGTCAGTCTCTCGCCTATCGCATCAGGCCCAAAAAATCAGCTGCCAGCTATTGTAAAAGAATACTTGTGGATCTTGTTGATTTCCTCTATCGCTTCAAGAGGCCTACTGTCCACCTGGTAATTGTGTGGTTCCAAAGGATAAAGCATCACCTTCAGATGGATGGTGTGGTTTCCAGAGAGAAGCCAGCTGCGAGCCTGCGACCAGCCATGGTGGATGACATCCTTTTCCTGCACAGCAATTTTAAGAAATCCAGTGATGAATGGACTGTTTTTGAAGTTGTTGTTTTAGTATATTTATTTTTTGTCTAATATTAGAAAGCTCTTTAAGTGAGAAAAAAACATTCCATGTTTCAGAAACTCCCTTTATGTACAGCCTGCATTAATACTGCAATGTTGTGACTATAGAGCACATTTTTAATTTTCACTCTAGAATGATTTCTTCCTGGTTTTAGAGGGAGAGAAACCAAAAGTGCCTATTTTACAAAAATGGTCAGTCCACATGTCAAGTGTAAGTGCGCTATTGTATTTACCCAGGATCTCTCTCAACTCCAGGACCACACGGTTCGCTCTCAACTCCAGGACCACACGGTTCTCTCTCAACTCCAGGACCACACGGCAGCTATTAATTTTTTTGCCTGATACAGGACTCTAGTGCCAGAGAAGAGAGACTCTCGGACTGAAACATTCACACCTCCATTCATTACGAAAACATAGTCAATTTGTGCAACAGTTTAGACTACCGATAGATCAGCGTTCTAACTCCCCCTTGTGATAGTGTGGTGCAATGACAGAATGACGCAATTTACCACAATCTGCCACCATCTACCATCATCCATCTACCATCTACCATCCACCATCCACCATCCACCACCATCCACCATCTACCACCATCTACCATCTACCATCCACCATCTACCATCTACCATCCACCATCCACCATCCACCATCCACCATCCACCATCTACCATCCACCATCCACCATCCACCATCCACCATCCACCATCTACCATCTACCATCTACCACCATCCACCATCCACCATCCACCATCTACCATCTACCATCTACCATCCACCATCCACCATCCACCATCTACCATCCACCATCTACCATCCACCATCTACCACCATCCACCATCTACCACCATCCACCATCCACCATCTACCATCTACCATCCACCATCTACCATCCACCATCCACCATATACCATCCACCATCTACCATCCACCATCTACCATCCACCATCCACCATCTACCATCCACCATCCACCATCTACCACCATCTACCATCTACCACCATCCACCATCTACCATCTACCATCCACCATCTACCATCTACCATCTACCACCATCCACCATCCACCATCCACCATCTACCATCCACCATCCACCATCCACTATCCACCATCCACCATCTACCACCATCCACCATCTACCATCTACCATCTACCATCTACCACCATCCACCATCTACCATCCACCATCTACCATCCACCATCCACCATATACCATCCACCATCTACCATCCACCATCCACCATCTACCACCATCCACCATCCACCATCTACCATCCACCATCTACCATCTACCACCATCCACCATCCACCATCTACCACCATCTACCATCCACCACCATCCACCATCTACCATCCACCATCCACCATCCACCATCTACCATCTACCATCTACCACCATCCACCATCTACCACCATCCACCATCCACCATCCACCACCATCCACCACCATCCACCATCCACCACCATCTACCATCCACCATCCACCATCCACCATCCACCACCATCCAACATCAACCATCTACCATCTACCATCTACCACCATCTACCATCCACCATCCACCACCATCCACCATCCACCATCTACCACCATCCACCATCCACCATCCACCACCATCCACCATCCACCATCCACCATCCACCACCATCCACCATCTACCATCCACCATCCACCATCCACCATCTATCACCATCCACCATCCACCACCATCCACCATCCACCATCCACCATCTACCACCATCCACCATCTACCATCTACCACCATCCACCATCCACCATCTACCATCCACCATCCACCATCATCCACCATCTACCATCCACCATCCACCATCCACCATCCACCATCTACCACCATCCACCATCTACCACCATCTACCATCCACCATCTACCATCTACCACCATCTACCATCCACCATCCACCATCTACCACCATCCACCATCCACCATCTACCATCTACCACCATCCACCATCTACCATCCACCATCCACCATCCACCACCATCCACCATCCACCATCTACCATCCACCATCTACCACCATCCACCATCTACCATCCACCACCATCCACCATCCACCATCCACCACCATCCACCATCTACCATCCACCATCTACCATCTACCATCTACCATCTACCATCCACCATCCACCATCCACCATCCACCATCCACCATCCACCATCCACCACCATCCACCATCCACCATCCACCATCTACCACCATCCACCATCCACCATCTACCACCATCCACCATCCACCATCATCCATCCACCATCTACCACCATCATCCATCCACCATCTACCACCATCCACCATCCACCATCCACCATCCACCATCTACCATCCACCATCCACCATCTACCACCATCCACCATCCACCATCTACCATCCACCATCTACCATCCACCATCCAGCATCCACCATCTACCATCCACCATCCACCACCATCCACCATCCACCATCTACCACCATCTACCACCATCCACCATCCACCATCCATCACCATCCACCATCTACCACCATCCACCATCTACCACCATCCACCATCCACCATCCACCACCATCCACCATCCACCATCCACCATCCACCATCCACCATCCACCATCTACCATCCACCATCTACCATCCACCATCCACCATCCACCATCTACCACCATCCACCATCCACCATCTACCACCATCCACCATCCACCATCCACCATCCACCATCCACCATCCACCATCTACCACCATCCACCATCCACCATCTACCATCCACCATCCACCATCCACCATCTACCATCCACCATCCACCATCTACCACCATCCACCATCCACCATCCACCATCTACCACCATCCACCATCTACCACCATCCACCATCCACCATCCACCACCATCCACCATCCACCATCTACCACCATCCACCATCCACCATCCACCATCCACCACCATCCACCATCTACCATCCACCATCTACCACCATCCACCATCTACCACCATCCACCATCCACCATCTACCACCATCCACCATCTACCATCCACCATCCACCATCTACCATCTACATTTTACCATCCACCATCTACCATCTACCATCTACCACCATCCACCATCCACCATCCACCACCATCCACCATCCACCATCCACCATCCACCATCTACCACCATCCACCATCTACCATCCACCATCCACCATCCACCAACTACCACCATCCACCATCCACCATCCACCATCTACCATCTACCACCATCCACCATCTACCATCTACCATCCACCATCCACCATCTACCATCTACCATCTACCATCTACCATCCACCATCCACCATCCACCATCTACCACCATCCACCATCCACCATCTACCATCCACCATCTACCACCATCTACCATCCACCATCCACCATCTACCACCATCTACCATCTACCACCATCCACCATCCACCATCCACCATCTACCACCATCCACCATCTACCACCATCCACCATCTACCATCCACCATCCACCATCTACCACCATCCACCATCTACCATCTACCACCATCCACCATCTACCACCATCCACCACCATCCACCATCCACCATCCACCATCCACCATCCACCATCCACCATCCACCATCCACCATCTACCATCCACCATCCACCATCCACCATCCACCATCTACCACCATCCACCATCCACCATCTACCATCCACCATCCACCATCCACCATCCACCATCCACCATCCACCATCCACCATCTACCACCATCCACCATCCACCATCCACCATCCACCATCCACCATCCACCACCATCCACCATCCACCATCCACCACCATCTACCATCTACCATCTACCATCCACCATCTACCACCATCCACCATCTACCACCATCCACCATCCACCATCTACCACCATCCACCATCTACCATCCACCATCCACCATCTACCATCTACATTTTACCATCCACCATCTACCATCTACCATCTACCATCCACCACCATCCACCATCCACCATCCACCACCATCCACCATCTACCATCCACCATCTACCACCATCCACCATCCACCATCTACCATCCACCATCCACCATCCACCATCCACCAACTACCACCATCCACCATCCACCATCCACCATCTACCATCTACCATCTACCATCCACCATCTACCATCCACCATCCACCATCCACCATCTACCATCTACCACCATCCACCATCCACCATCTACCACCATCCACCATCCACCATCTACCATCTACCATCCACCATCCACCATCCACCATCCACCATCCACCATCCACCATCTACCATCTACCATCTACCATCCACCATCTACCATCCACCATCCACCATCTACCACCATCTACCATCTACCACCATCCACCATCCACCATCTACCACCATCCACCATCTACCACCATCCACCATCCACCATCCACCATCTACCACCATCCACCATCTACCATCTACCACCATCTACCACCATCCACCATCTACCACCATCCACCACCATCCACCATCCACCATCTACCACCATCCACCATCCACCATCCACCATCTACGGTAGATGGTGGATGGTGGATGGTGGATGGTAGATGGTGGATGGTGGATGGTAGATGGTAGATGGTGGATGGTGTTGAGTAAAGCTTAAACCATGTATTTAGATCGTAGGTAGGTAGTTTATTTAGGTAGTTATTGTAGGTTTCCGTAGGCAATTATTGTAGGTAGTATTGTTTACGTATTGTTTAAGTATTGTTACGGCGGAGCCCGGCGAAGCACGAGGCTAGCTAGCTAGCGGGTAGCTACTGGTAACGTTTATTGGTTATTATCTGTTTAGTGCAATGGTGGAGAGTGGTTTCCAATGTTAATGTGCTAGCTAATGTGCTAGCTAGCTAGCCAATGTTTATTTTTTTTTGCTGCGTTATGAAAGGAACTTGACACGGACATGAATGATCTGTTTTGTGTGTTAACACACTCTTGGTATGCTAGCTAGCTAGCGGGTAGCTACTGGTAACGTTTATTGGTAATTATCTGTTTAGTGCAACGGTGGAGAGTTGTTTCCAATGTTAATGTGCTAGCTAACCAACGCTTAATTTTTTGCTGCGTTACGAAAGAAACTAGACACGGACATGAATTATCTGTTTAGTGTGTTAACACACTCTTGGTGGTTTGTTGTAACCAAGTATTGGTGCTAAACTGTGTGTTATTGGATGCTAGCATGCTAGTTAGCTATGGCGTCATAGCTAGGCATCGTGGGCTGTTGTGGTTAGTTACTGTGGGTTGGCATTGTTGTTCGGCGGTGCCGGGGGTAGCACGAAGCTAGCTAGCTAGCTAGCCGTTCTTCAAACAAGGTCAACACAGTGGCCATTGCTAGCTAGCCAACAGACACGGACACGAATTATCTGCTTAGTGTGTTAACACACTATTGGTGGTTTGTTGTGACCAAGTGTTGGCGCTAAACTGTGTGTTTTTGGATGCAAGTGTTGGTGCTAAACTGTGTGTTTTTGGATGCTAGCATGCTAGTTAGCTATGGTGTCATAGTTAGCTAGCTGAATAAAGTGGGTTGAGTCTATTCCTTTAAACATTGAACCGCTGTGGTTCACAACAATTCTGATTTCTAAAGGTGGAAGTTGGTAGAGTTTTTGTTCGGGTGGTTCAGTGAAACAATTATAGTTGTTAGAAGTAGAAGTTTTTGGTGAGGGAGGCCCTGCTCTCTACTGTCCCAGATGTTTAGTTCATTTCATTCTGATCTCCTCTGCATTATTGTAGCCATTTGCTACAGCCTGTCAACTATGCCTCTGCCTATCCCTGTTCTCTCCTCTCTGCACAGGCTACACAAACGCCTCACACCGCGCGGCTGCTGCCTCTCTAACCTGGTGGTCCCTGCACGCACCCCACACCTGGAGTTCCAGGTCTCAGGCAGCCTCTGGAACTGCCGTTCTGCTGCCAACAAAGCTGACTTCATCCCAGCCTATGCTAATCTCCAGTCCCTCGACTTCCTGGCGCTGACGGAAACATGGATTACCACTGAAAACACTGCTACTCCTACTGCTCTCTCCTCGTCTGACCATGTGTTCTCGCATACCCCGAGAGCATCTGGTCAGAGGGGTGGTGGCACAGGAATCCTCATCTCTCCCAAGTGGACATTCTCAATTTTTCCCCTAACCCATCTGTCTATCTCCTCATTTGAATTCCATGCTGTCACAGTCACTAGCCCATTTAAGCTTAATATCCTTGTCATCTATCGCCCTCCAGGTTCCCTTGGAGAGTTCATCAATGAGCTTGACGCCTTGATAAGTTCCTTTCCTGAGGATGGCTCACCCCTCACAGTTTTGGGGGATTTCAACCTCCCTATGTCCACATTTGACTCATTTCTCTCTGCCTCCTTCTTTCCACTTCTCTCCTCTTTTGACCTCACCCTCTCACCGTCCCCCCCTACTCACAAGGCAGGCAATACGCTTGACCTCATCTTTACTAGATGCTGCTCTTCTACTAATCTCACTGCAACTCCCCTCCATGTCTCCGACCACTACTTTGTTTCCTTTTCTCTCTCGCTCTCCTCCCACACTACTCACTCTGCCCCTACACAGATGGTAATGCGCCGCCGCAACCTTCGCTCTCTCTCTCCCACTACTCTCTCCTCTTCCATCCTATCATCTCTTCCCTCTGCTCAATCCTTCTCCCTCCAATCTCCTGATTCTGCCTCCTCAACCCTCCTCTCCTCCCTTTCTGCATCCTTTGACTCTCTGTGTCCCCTATCCTCCCGGCCGGCTCGGTCCTCCCCTCCAGCTCCGTGGCTTGATGACTCATTGCGAGCTCACAGAACAGAGCTCCGGGCAGCGGAGCGGAAATGGAAGAAAACTAAACTCCCTGCCGACCTGGCATCTTTTCACTCCCTCCTCTCTACATTTTCTTCATCTGTTTCTGCTGCTAAGGCCACTTTCTACCACTCTAAATTCCAAGCATCTGCCTCTAACCCTAGGAAGCTCTTTGCCACATTTTCCTCCCTCCTGAATCCTCCCCCCCCCCGCCCCCCCCTCCTCTCTCTCTGTGGATGACTTCGTCAACCACTTTGAAAAGAAGGTTGACGACATTCGATCCTCGTTTGTTAAGTCTAATGACACTGCTGGTCCTACTCACACTGCCCTACCCTATGCTTTGACTTCTTTCTCCCCTCTCTCTCCAGATAAAATCCTGCGACTTGTGACTGCAGGCCGCCCAACAACCTGCCCGCTTGACCCCATCCCCTCCTCTCTTCTCCAGACCATCTCCGGTGACCTTCTCCCCTACCTCACCTCGCTGATCAACTCATCCTTGACCGCTGGCCATGTCCCTTCCGTCTTCAAGAGAGCGAGAGTTGCTCCCCTTCTCAAGAAACCAACACTCGATCCCACTGATGTCAACAACTACAGACCAGTATCCCTTCTTTCTTTTCTTTCCAAAACTATTGAGCGTGCCGTCTTTAGCCAACTCTCTTGCTATCTCTCTCAGAATGACCTTCTTGATCCAAACCAGTCAGGTTTCAGGACTGGTCATTCAACTGAGACTGCTCTTCTCTGTGTCACGGAGGCTCTCCGCACTGCTAAAGCTAACTCTCTCTCCTCTGCTCTTGTCCTTCTAGACCTGTCTGCTGCCTTTGATACTGTGAACCATCAGATCCTCCTCTCCACCCTCTCCGAGCTGGGCATCTCCGGCGCGGCTCACTCCTGGATTGCGTCCTACCTGACCGGTCGCTCCTACCAAGTGGCGTGGCGAGAAGCTGTCTCCGCACCACGTGCTCTCACCACTGGTGTCCCCCAGGGCTCAGTTCTAGGCCCTCTCCTTTTCTCCCTATACACCAAGTCACTTGGCTCTGTCATATCCTCACATGGCCTCTCCTATCATTGCTACGCTGACGATACACAACTAATCTTCTCCTTTCCCCCTTCTGATAACCAGGTGGCGAATCGCATCTCTGCATGTCTGGCAGACATATCAGTATGGATGACGGATCACCACCTCAAGCTGAACCCTGGCAAGACGGAGCTGCTCTTCCTCCCGGGGAAGGACTGCCCGTTCCATGATCTCGCCATCACGGTTGACAACTCCGCTGTGTCCTCCTCCCAGAGTGCGAAGAGCCTAGGCGTGACCCTGGACAACACCCTGTCGTTCTCCGCCAACATCAAGGCGGTGACCCGCTCCTGCAGGTTCATGCTCTACAACATTCGGAGAGTACGACCCTGCCTTACACAGGAAGCGGCACAGGTCCTAATCCAGGCACTTGTCATCTCCCGTCTGGACTACTGCAACTCGCTGTTGGCTGGCCTCCCTGCCTGTGCCATTAAACCCCTACAACTCATCCAGAATGCCGCAGCCCGTCTGGTGTTCAACCTTCCCAAGTTCTCTCACGTCACCCCCCTCCTCCGCACACTCCACTGGCTTCCAGTTGAAGCTCGCATCCGCTACAAGACCATGGTGCTTGCCTATGGAGCAGTGAGGGGAACGGCACCTCTGTACCTTCGGGCTCTGATCAGTCCCTACACCCAAACGAGGGCATTGCGTTCATCCACCTCTGGCCTGCTGGCTCCCCTTCCTCTGCGGAAGCATAGTTCCCGCTCAGCCCAGTCAAAACTGTTCGCTGCTCTGGCACCCCAATGGTGGAACAAGCTCCCTCACGACGCCAGGACAGCAGAGTCACTCACCACCTTCCGGAGACATTTGAAACCCCACCTCTTTAAGGAATACCTGGGATAGGATAAAGTAATCCTTCTACCCCCCCCCCCCAAAAAAAATTGTAAAGTGGTTATCCCACTGGCTATAGGGTGAACGCACCAATTGGTGAGTCGCTCTGGATAAGAGCGTCTGCTAAATGACGTAAATGTGCCCTTGAGCAAGGCACTTAACCCTAATTGCTCCTGTAAGTCGCTCTGGATAAGAGCGTCTGCTAAATGAATAAAATGTAAAAATGTAAATGTACCATCCACCATCCACCATCTACCACCATCCACCATCCACCACCATCCACCATCTACCATCTACCATCTACCATCTACCATCCACCATCCACCATCCACCATCTACCACCATCCGCCATCCACCATCCACCATCTACCACCCACCATCTACCATCCACCATCCACCATCCACCACCATCCGCCATCCACCATCCACCATCCACCATCTACCGCCATCCGCCATCCACCATCCACCATCTACCATCTACCATCTACCATCCACCATCAACCATCCACCATCCGCCATCCGCCATCCACCATCCACCATCTACCATCCACCATCCACCATCTACCACCATCCACCATCCACCATCCACCATCTACCACCATCCACCATCTACCACCATCCACCATCTACCATCCACCATCCACCATCATCCACCATCCACCATCCACCATCTACCACCATCCACCATCCACCATCCACCATCTACCACCATCAACCATCTACCACCATCCACCATCTACCATCTACCATCTACCATCCACCATCTACCACCATCTACCACCATCTACCATCCACCATCCGCCATCTACCATCTCCCATCCACCATCCACCATCTACCATCCACCATCCACCATCCACCATCTACCACCATCCACCATCCACCATCCACCATCAACCATCTACCACCATCCACCATCCACCATCTACCATCCACCATCTACCATCTACCATCCACCATCTACCACCATCTACCATCCACCATCCGCCATCCGCCATCTCCCATCCACCATCCACCATCTACCATCCACCATCCACCATCCACCATCTACCATCCACCATCTACCACCATCTACCATCTACCATCTACCATCCACCATCCACCATCCACCATCTACCATCCACCACCATCTACCATCCACCATCCACCATCCACCATCTACCACCATCCACCATCTACCATCCACCATCCACCATCCACCATCCACCATCTACCACCATCCGCCATCCACCATCCACCATCCACCATCTACCATCCACCATCCACCATCTACCATCTACCACCAACCATCCACCATCCACCATCTACCACCATCTACCATCCACCATCCACCATCCACCATCCACCATCTACCATCCACCATCTACCATCCACCATCCACCATCTACCACCATCCACCATCCACCATCTACCATCCACCATCCACCATCCACCATGGTCGAGCGGGCAGGCTGTCGGGCGGTGGACCTAATTGCAGGATTTCATCTGGAGAGAGAGGGGAGAAAGAGGTCAAGGCGTAGGTTAGGAGGAAAGGGAGACAGAAATGGAAACAAAGTAGTGATCAGAGACCTGGAGGGGGGTTGCAGTCTCTCAGACCATCACCTCTCAGGGAGATAACATCTCAACTGTCCAGGTCACCAGAGAGGATCATTGTAGTGTCATCTCTCAGACTCTCACCGCTCAGGGAGATAACATCTCAACTATTAGCCACTAGCCCATGACCAGCGATGTAGCGGTAAAAAAAAACGTGCGGGTAAACTCTGATCGCCGGTCGGGGTGAAAACAGTAACACTCCCTATACTTTCAAGGTAAACTGTCGGTCAATATAAAAAAGGACTGAGTTTACCCTCCACTACACCACTGCCAATTACACACAAAGCATCTGAGCCATTATAACACAAAGGGTGATGGAGAGGAAAGGAGGACCATCTTCCCCTTTCTCATCCTCGTGAGTCCTGCTCTGTGGTCAGAATAACCCTGCTCTGTGGTCAGAATAACCCTGCTCTGTGGTCAGAATAACCCTGCTCTGTGGTCAGAATAACCCTGCTCTGTGGTCAGAATAACCCTGCTCTGTGGTCAGAATAACCCTGCTCTGTGGTCAGAATAACCCTGCTCTGTGGTCAGAATAACCCTGCTCTGTGGTCAGAATAACCCTGCTCTGTGGTCAGAATAACCCTGCTCTGTGGTCAGAATAACCCTGCTCTGTGGTCAAAATAACCCTGCTCTGTGGTCAGAATAACCCTGCTCTGTGTTGCATCAAAAGCAGAGTCCTTATGAGAGATGCATTCATCTCCATAACACAGACTGGTAGGATCTGTCCCAAATAGCACCCTATTCCCTATTGGCCCTGGTCAACAGTAGTGCTGTAGTGGAGTAGGAGCCAGCGGCTACCTGACATGATTACCACGAGGCCTACGTTTCCTCTGTCTGTGTGTGTCTGTCTGTCTGTGTCTGTGTGTGTGTCTGTGTGTGTGTCTGTGTGTGTCTGTATGTGTGTGTGTCTGTGTGTGTCTGTGTGTGTGTCTGTGTGTGTCTGTGTCTGTCTGTGTGTGTGTGTGTGTGTGTCTGTGTGTGTCTGTGTGTGTCTGTATGTGTGTGTCTGTGTGTGTGTTTGTGTGTGTCTCTGTGTGTCTGTCTGTCTGTGTGTGTGTGTCTGTCTGTGTGTGTCTGTATGTGTGTGTCTGTGTGTGTGTGTGTGTGTGTCTGTGTGTGTGTGTCTGTCTGTGTGTGTGTGTCTGTCTGTGTGTGTCTGTGTGTGTCTGTCTGTGTGTGTGTCTGTGTGTGTGTGTGTGTCTGTGTGTGTCTGTCTGTGTGTGTGTGTGTCTGTGTGTGTCTGTGTGTGTGTGTGTGTGTGTCTGTGTGTGTGTGTCTGTGTGTGAGTGTGTGTGTGTGTGTCTGTGTGTGTGTGAGTTTGTGTGTCTGTGTGAGTGTGTGTCTGTGTGTGTGTCTGTGTGTGTGTCTGTGTGTGTGTGTGTGAGTGTGTTTGTCTGTGTGTGTTTGTGTGTGTATGTGTGTGTGTGTGTGTCTGTGTGTGTGTGTGTGTCTGTGAGTTTGTGTGTCTGTGTGAGTGTGTGTCTGTGTGTGTGTCTGTGTGTGTGTGTGTGAGTGTGTTTGTGTGTGTGAGTGTGTATGTGTGTGTGTGTGTGTGTGTGTGTGTGTGTGTGTGTGTGTGTGTGTGTGTGTGTGTGTCTGTGTGTGTGTGTTTGTGTGTGTCATTGTCCTCTCAGTAAGCCACATAAAGGCTCTGCCATCAGGCTGTGATCGCTCCACTCCTCCACCTGATTGGCTGTTATCTAAATGAATCAATGGTCTCTACCAAGCCCTGAACCCTGAAAACTGGAGGTCATACATCATACAATGTGATTTTCTGGATTTTTGTTTTAGATTCCGTCTCTCACAGTTGAAGTGTACCTATGATAAAAATTACAGACCTCTACATGCTTTGTAAGTAGGAAAGCCTGCAAAATCGGCAGTGTATCAAATACTTGTTCTCCCCACTGTATCTATAACGGTTATAGTCTGATATACGTTTAATCCATAAAAATATATCGATAAAAAAATCTATAAATGTAATAGTCTACAGAATTTTTGTCGATAAATACAGTACATTTACATTTTAGTCATTTAGCAGACGCTCTTATCCAGAGCGACTTACAGTTAGTGAGTGCATACAAAAAAATCATACTGGCCCCCCGTGGGAATCGAACCCACAACCCTGGCGTTGCAAGCGCCATGCTCTACCAATTTATACACGGGGCCATGTATAAAGGTAACAATCTATGTTTATTCCAATAATCTCTGTTTATTTTAGAGTTCGATTGAGCAGAAATTATCCTTTTGTCCCTGAGTCTAAGACACTTGTTGATGCTTGGCGTGGCATACAATTTCCCTTAAATACTCCAATAAACATTGGGCTTAAACTGGACAACAACTGGACAACAAAACCTCCCATCCTACAACATGTAAACAGAGTAACTGTCCTTGGGAGACTCCCAGCTCCAGCTGAACACAATTATACACTTCACATATACCTCCTCTTGAACTAGCTAAATCAGATCTATTGAAACAATACAGATATGTAGTGTTTATTTAATGTAGTCATTATTTGAATTCATATTAATAAAGTCAGTTAATCTTTACTTTGGTTCATAAAAAAAAAAAGTTGATTGAAATTTACTTACATTTTCCTAAATAAATAAACAACACATTTCAATGATGTCCTATGAAATTAATACACATAATTAATTATATAGCAAACTTAAGTTCTTGCAATTTTATGACCCTGTAAAAAAAGAAAAATACATATTTCAACCAATTTTCATATTATTTTGTTTCAAAAGATGTAAAGATTATTTAGAGAGATTCTCCCAACTTTACGTTGAGCCCTAAAAACCACTGGTGACTTGTTTCCTCCTGAAGGTGCAACACTGGAAATAGCGATGAACCAACAGAACAGATGGTTGTGTCTGTGTGTTTTCCAGCTTCAATATGTAGCTGGTCTCAGGATGCCTCCCAAATGGTGTTTACGTCCTAAAAGCTTGTTTCCTTTACAGTGTGAAACTGTTCTCTATCTTTTAGTCGAAGTCACCAGGAATTTATATCCCTTGTGTTGTTCCTGGCTCCCTTTATTAGAATGAAAAATTAGAAAAGCTTTTCAAGACAGAATCAATGTGGATCAATAAGGAATGACATATTTTGTCCATCTTTAGACGTCACCAAAAATGTGAAAATGTGTCATCTACGATTTGTAATTCTTACAGTGTCACGTATTGTTGCCGTCTTTGGATTTCCTGTTCTTTCTGATCCTTTGTTCAATTATTATTATGGCGACATGTAGTTGCATCATTGGTCCAGTTCTAAGAGTGAATTATAGAAATATCTTTAGCATCAGTCAGTTAGCGGGCTGATGAAAGCTTGGCTGCTTTCTGTTAAGCAGCTGTCTCAGTGTCCTAACTGTGTCCAGCCCAGCTGCTTTCTACTGAACTTGAACTGAAAATAGCTCATATCAATATATGTAGCCTTAGAAATAAAGTTCATGAAATCAATAACTTCCTAACATCAGATAACATTCACATATTAGCCATTTTTGAGACTCACTTAGATAATTCATTTGATGATACAGCAGTAGCAAGACAAGAATACTAAATCTATAGAAGAGACAGAAATGCTTATGGGGGAGGTGTTGCTGTATATATTCAGAGCCATATCCCTATAATGCTTAGAGAATATCTTATGTCAAGTGTTATGGAAGTGTTGTGATTGCAGGTTCACCTGCCACATCTAAAGCCTTTTCTTTTGGGGTGCTGCTATAGGCCACCAAGTGCTAACAGTCAGTATCTAAATAATATGTGTGAAATGCTTGATAGTGTATGTGATGTAAACAGAGAGGTCTACTTTCTTGGGGACCTGAATATTGACTGGTTTTCATCAAGCTGTCCGCTCAAGAGGAAGCTTCTCACTGTAACCAGTTCCTGTAATCTGGTTCAGGTTATTAATCAACCTACCAGGGTGTTTACAAACACTACAGGAGCAATATCATCCACATGTATTGATCACATTTTTACCAATACTGTAGAACTTTGTTCTAAGCTGTATCCGTACCCATTGGATGCAGTGATCACAATATAGTGGCTATATCCAGGAAAGACAAAGTTCCAAAAGCTGGGCCTAAAATAGTGTATAAGAGATCATACAAAAGATTTTGCTGTGACTCTTATGTGGATGATGTAAAAAAAATGTTGTTGGTCTGATGTGATTAATAAGGAGTATCCAGACGCTGCAATTGATGAATTTATGAAATTGCTTCTTCCAATTATTGATAAACATGCACCTGTTAAGAAACTGACTGTTAGAACTGTTAAGGCTCCATGGATTGATGAGGAATTGAAAAACTGTCTGGTTGAAAGAGACGGGGCAAAAGGAGTGGCTAATATGTCTGGCTGCACATCTGACTGGCTGACTTACTGCAAATTGAGAAATTATGTGACTAAACTCAACAAAAAGAATAAGAAACTGTATTATGAAACCAAGATCAATGATATAAAGAATGATGGAAAAAAACTTGAGTACTTTAAATGAAATTATGGGCAGAAAGACAAATTCAACTCCATCTTTCATCAAATCAGATGGCTTATTCATCACAAAACCATTTGATGTTGCCAATTATTTGAATGATTACTTCATTGGCAAAGTGGGCAACCTTAGGCAGGAAATGCCAACGGTGAACAGTGAGCCATCTTATTCATGCATCAAAAAACAAATAATGAAAGAAAAGCATTGCATGTTTGAATTTTGTAAAGTTAGTGTGGGAGAGGTGGAAAGATTATTGTTATCGATCAATAATGACAAACCTCCTGGCATTGACAACTTAGATGGAAAGCTACTGAGGATGGTAGCTGACCCTATAGCCACTCCTATCTGTCATATCTTTAATCAGAGCCTAGAGGAAAGTCTTTGTCCTCAGGCCTGGAGGGAAGCCAAAGTAATTCCGCTACCCAAGAATGGTAAAGCAGCCTTTACTGGTTCTAACAGCAGACCTATCAGCTTGCTGCCAGCTCTTAGCAAACTGGTGGAAAAAATAGTGTTTGACAAAATACAATGCTATTTCTCTGTAAACAAATGAACAACAGACTTTCAGCATGCTTATAGAGAAGGGCACTCAACATGTACTGCACTGACACAAATGACTGATGATTGGTTGAAAGAAATTGATAATAAGAATATTGTGGGAGCTGTACTGTTAGATTTCAGTGCAGCCTTTGATATTATTGACCATAACCTGTTGTTGAAAAAACTTTTTGTGTTATGGCTTTTCAACCTCTGCCATATCGTGGATTCAGAGCTATTTATCTAATAGAACTCAGAATTTTCTTTAATGGAAGCTTCTCTAATGTCAAACATGTAAAGTGTGGTGTACCACAGGGCAGCTCTCTAGGTCCTCTACTCTTTTCTATTTTTACCAATGACCTGCCACTGGTATTAAACAAAGCATGTGTGTCCATGTATGTTGATGATTAGACCATATACACATCAGCAACTACAGCTAGTGAAGTCACTGAAATCCTAAACAAAGAGTTGCAGTCTGTTTTGGAATGGGTGGCCACTTATAAACTGGTCCTGGACGTCTCTAAAACTAAGAGCATTGTATTTGGTACAAATCATTCCCTAAGTTCTAGACCTCAGCTGAATCTGTTAATGAATGGTGTGACTGTAGAACAAGTTGAGGAGACTAAATTACTTGGCGTTACCTTAGATTGTAAACTATCATGGTCAAATGGGGAGAGGTCTGTCCGTAACTTGCAGCACTGACACCACACTCCAAAAAGGAAGTTCTGCTGGCTCTAGTTTTGTCTAATCTTGATTATTGTCCAGTCGTGTGGTCCAGTGCTGCAATGAAATACCTAGTTCAGCTGCAGCTGGCCCAAAACATAGCGACGTGTCTTGCTATTCATTGTAATTGGAGGGCTGATATAAATACTATGCATGCCAGTCTCTCTTGGCTAAGAGTTGAGGAGATACTGACTGCATCAAATGGAAGAAACAAAAAAGAACTGTAAATCTCCCTCGGCCTGGGGCTCCATGCAAGATCTCACCTCGTGGAGTTGTAATGATCATGAGAACGGTGAGGAATCAGCCCAGAACTACACGGGAGGATCTTGTCAATGATCTCAAGGCAGCTGGGACCATAGTCACCAAGAAAACAATTGGTAACACACTACGCCGTGAAGGACTGAAATCCTGCAGCGCCCGCAAGGTCCACCTGCTCAATAAAGCACATATACAGGGCCGTCTGAAGTTTGCCAATGAACATCTGAATGATTCAGAGGAGAACTGGGTGAAAGTGTTGTGGTCAGATGAGACCAAAATCGAGCTCTTTGGCATCAACTCAACTCGCCGTGTTTGGAGGAGGAGGAATGCTGCCTATGACCCCAAGAACACCATCCCCACCGTCAAACATGGAGGTGGAAACATTATGCTTTGGGGGTGTTTTTCTGCTAAGGGGACAGGACAACTTCACCGCATCAAAGGGACGATGGACGGGGCCATGTACCGTCAAATCTTGGGTGAGAACCTCCTTCCCTCAGCCAGGGCACTGAAAATGGGTCGTGGATGGGTATTCCAGCATGACAATGACCCAAAACACACGGCCAAGGCAACAAAGGAGTGGCTCAAGAAGAAGTACATTAAGGTCCTGGAGTGGCCTAGCCAGTCTCCAGACCTTAATCCCATAGGAAATCTGTGGAGGGAGCTGAAGGTTCAAGTTGCTAAACGTCAGCCTCACAACCTTAATGACTTGGAGAAGATCTGCAAAGAGGAGTGGAACAAAATCCCTCCTGAGATGTGTGCAAACCTGGTGGCCAACTACAAGAAACGTCTGACCTCTGTGATTGCCAACAAGGGTTTTGCCACCAAGTACTAAGTCATGTTTTGCAGAGGGGTCAAATACTTATTTCCCTCATTAAAATGCAAATCAATTGATAAAATGTTTGACATGCGTTTTTCTGGATGTTTTTGTTGTTATTCTGTCTCTCACTGTTCAAATAAACCTACCATTTAAAATATAGACTGATCATGTCTTTGTCAGTGGGCAAACGTACAAAATCAGCAGGGGATCAAATACTTTTTTCCCTCACTGTATGCCACCAGGGGTCTTTTCACAGTCTCCAAATCCAGAACAAATTCAAGAAAGCGTACAGTATTATATAGAGCCATTATTGCATGGAACTCCATTCCATCTCATATTGCTCAAATTAACAGCAAACCTGGTTTCAGAAAACAGATAAAGCAACACCTCACGGCACGACGCCTCTCCCCTATTTGACCTAGATAGTTTGTGTGTCTGTAGCTCAATTGGTAGAGCATGGCGCTTGTAACGCCAGGGTAGTGGGTTCGATCCCCGGGACAACCCAATCCGTAAAAATGTATGCACACATGACTGTAAGTCGCTTTGGATAAAAGCGTCTGCTAAATGGCTTATTATTATATTATGTATTGATATGTAGGCTACGTGTGCCTTTATAAAAACAATTATGTAGTTCTGTCCTTGAGCTGTTCTTGTCTGTTAATGTTCTGTATTATGTCATGTTTCATGTTTTGTGTGGACCCCAGGAAGAGAAGCTGCTGCTTTTGAAACAGCTAATGGGGATCCTAATACAATACCAAATACCAAAATACCAACTCTGAAACTCTCTGCATCTGTGTTTGTTTGTAATAATGCAAAGTGGATGGCTACTCAGTGCTCATAAGCGTGCGTGTCTATTGTTTTATCATGTTAGAAAGGTAAACTGTGTTAGAAATATGTATTTATTTAACCTTTTTTAACTAGGCAAGTCAATTAATAAATATATATAATACATGTAGGAAAAAACATCATGACAAGAGAGAGAGAGAGACCACAACACTACATAAAGAGAGACACCACAACACTACATAAAGAGAGACACCACAACACTACATAAAGAGAGACACCACAACACTACATAAAGATAGACACCACAACACTACATAAAGAGAGACACCACAACACTACATAAAGAGAGACACCACAACACTACATAAAGAGAGACCACAACACTACATAAAGAGAGACACCACAACACTACATAAAGAGAGACGCCACAACACTACATAAAGAGAGACACCACAACACTACATAAAGAGAGACACCACAACACTACATAAAGAGAGACGCTACAACACTACATAAAGAGAGACACCACAACACTACATAAAGAGAGACACCACAACACTACATAAAGAGAGACCACAACACTACATAAAGAGAGACACCACAACACTATATGAAGAGAGACACCACAACACTACATAAAGAGAGACGCCACAACACTACATAAAGAGAGACACCACAACACTACATAAAGAGAGACACCACAACACTACATAAAGAGAGACACCACAATACTACATAAACAGAGACACCACAATACTACATAAAGAGAGACGCCACAACACTACATAAAGAGAGACACCACAACACTACATAAAGAGAGACACCACAACACTACATAAAGAGAGACACCACAACACTACATAAAGAGAGACACCACAACACTACATAAAGAGACACCACAACACTACATAAAGAGAGACCACAACACTACATAAAGAGAGACACCACAACACTACATAAAGAGAGGCACAACACTACATAAAGAGAGACACCACAACACTACATAAAGAGAGACAACACAATACTACATAAAGAGACACCACACAACACTACATAAAGAGACACCATAACACTACATAAAGAGAGACACCACAACACTACATAAAGAGAGACACCACAACACTACATAAAGAGAGACGCCACAACACTACATAAAGAGAGACACCACAACACTACATAAAGAGAGACGCCACAACACTACATAAAGAGAGAAGCCACAACACTACATAAAGAGAGACACCACAACACTACATAAAGAGAGACACCACAACACTACATAAAGAGAGACACCACAACACTACATAAAGAGAGACACCACAACACTACATAAAGAGAGACGCCACAACACTACATAAAGAGAGACGCCACAACACTACATAAAGAGAGACACCACAACACTACATAAAGAGAGACGCCACAACACTACATAAAGAGAGACGCCACAACACTACATAAAGAGAGACACCACAACACTACATAAAGAGAGACACCACAACACTACATAAAGAGAGACGCCACAACACTACATAAAGAGAGACACCACAACACTACATAAAGAGAGACACCACAACACTACATAAAGAGAGACACCACAACACTACATAAAGAGAGACACCACAACACTACATAAAGAGACACCACAACACTACATAAAGAGAGACCACAACACTACATAAAGAGAGACACCACAACACTACATAAAGAGAGGCACAACACTACATAAAGAGAGACACCACAACACTACATAAAGAGAGACAACACAATACTACATAAAGAGACACCACACAACACTACATAAAGAGACACCATAACTTTACATAAAGAGAGACACCACAACACTACATAAAGAGAGACACCACAACACTACATAAAGAGAGACGCCACAACACTACATAAAGAGAGACACCACAACACTACATAAAGAGAGACGCCACAACACTACATAAAGAGAGAAGCCACAACACTACATAAAGAGAGACGCCACAACACTACATAAAGAGAGAAGCCACAACACTACATAAAGAGAGACACCACAACACTACATAAAGAGAGACACCACAACACTACATAAAGAGAGACACCACAACACTACATAAAGAGAGACGCCACAACACTACATAAAGAGAGATGCCACAACACTACATAAAGAGAGACGCCACAACACTACATAAAGAGAGACACCACAACACTACATAAAGAGAGACCACAACACTACATAAAGAGAGACGCCACAACACTACATAAAGAGAGACACCACAACACTACATAAAGAGAGACACCACAACACTACATAAAGAGAGACGCCACAACACTACATAAAGAGAGACACCACAACACTACAGAAAGAGAGACCACAACACTACATAAAGAGAGACACCACAACACTACATAAAGAGAGACGCCACAACACTACATAAAGAGAGACACCACAACACTACATAAAGAGAGACACCACAACACTACATAAAGAGAGACAACACTACATAAAGAGTGACACCACAACACTACATAAAGAGAGACACCACAACACTACATAAAGAGAGACACCACAACACTACATAAAGAGAGACGCCACAACACTACATAAAGAGAGACGCCACAACACTACATAAAGAGAGACACCACAACACTACATAAAGAGAGACACCACAACACTACATAAAGAGAGACGCCACAACACTACATAAAGAGAGACACCACAACACTACATAAAGAGAGACACCACAACACTACATAAAGAGAGACACCACAACACTACATAAAGAGAGACACCACAACACTACATAAAGAGACACCACAACACTACATAAAGAGAGACCACAACACTACATAAAGAGAGACACCACAACACTACATAAAGAGAGGCACAACACTACATAAAGAGAGACACCACAACACTACATAAAGAGAGACAACACAATACTACATAAAGAGACACCACACAACACTACATAAAGAGACACCATAACTTTACATAAAGAGAGACACCACAACACTACATAAAGAGAGACACCACAACACTACATAAAGAGAGACGCCACAACACTACATAAAGAGAGACACCACAACACTACATAAAGAGAGACGCCACAACACTACATAAAGAGAGAAGCCACAACACTACATAAAGAGAGACACCACAACACTACATAAAGAGAGACACCACAACACTACATAAAGAGAGACACCACAACACTACATAAAGAGAGACACCACAACACTACATAAAGAGAGATGCCACAACACTACATAAAGAGAGACGCCACAACACTACATAAAGAGAGACACCACAACACTACATAAAGAGAGACCACAACACTACATAAAGAGAGACGCCACAACACTACATAAAGAGAGACACCACAACACTACATAAAGAGAGACACCACAACACTACATAAAGAGAGACGCCACAACACTACATAAAGAGAGACACCACAACACTACAGAAAGAGAGACCACAACACTACATAAAGAGAGACACCACAACACTACATAAAGAGAGACGCCACAACACTACATAAAGAGAGACACCACAACACTACATAAAGAGAGACACCACAACACTACATAAAGAGAGACAACACTACATAAAGAGTGACACCACAACACTACATAAAGAGAGACACCACAACACTACATAAAGAGACACCACAACACTACATAAAGAGAGACACCACAACACTACATAAAGAGAGACACCACAACACTACATAAAGAGTGACACCACAACACTACATAAAGAGAGACACCACAACACTACATAAAGAGACACCACAACACTACATAAAGAGAGACACCACAACACTACATAAAGAGAGACACCACAACACTACATAAAGAGTGACACCAGAACACTACATAAAGAGCTACATAAGAAAACAACACAACAGGGTAGCAACACAAGATAAAGTATAAAATACATTTTGATTTGTTTAACACTTTTTTGGTTACTACATGATTCCATATGTGTTATTTCAAAGTTTTGATGTCTTCACTATTATTCTACAATGTAGAAAATAGTAAAAATAAAGAAAAACTCTTGAATATGTAAGTGTGTCCAAACGTTTTACTGATAGTGTATATATATATATATATACACAGACACACATATATACAAATTGTCCAAAAAAGGAAATACTCAAATATATATATATTTTCACAACTATTTTTTAGATAAATCGATTTATATTTGAATATACCTGTAAATATGAACTTCTTAGCTTCTCATCTATACTGATAAATGTGTGTGTGTGTGCATGTGATTGTGCCGTGTGTGGATGTATGTGTAGTGAGTAATATACCCAGGCTACTGAGGGTTCAACGGGCTCTAATTTGGGACTCCCTCTGCTGTCATGACAGGCCTCTCCTTGATGGGTGGCCTCACCATCTGCTGTCATGACAGGCCTCTCCTTGATGGGTGGCCTCACCATCTGCTGTCATGACAGGCCTCTCCTTGATGGGTGGCCTCACCATCTGCTGTCATGACATGCCTCTCCTTGATGGGTGGCCTCACCATCTGCTGTCATGACAGGCCTCTCCTTGATGGATGGGCTCACCATCTGCTGTCATGACAGGCCTCTCCTTGATGGGTGACATCACCATCTGCTGTCATGACAGGCCTCTCCTTGATGGGTGGCCTCACCATCTGCTGTCATGACAGGCCTCTCCTTGATGGGTGGCCTCACCATCTGCTGTCATGACAGGCCTCTCCTTGATGGGTGGCCTCACCATCTGCTGTCATGACAGGCCTCTCCTTGATGGGTGGCCTCACCATCTGCTGTCATGACAGGCCTCTCCTTGATGGGTGACCTCACCATCTGCTGTCATGACAGGCCTCTCCTTGATGGGTGGCCTCACCATCTGCTGTCATGACAGGCCTCTCCTTGATGGGTGGGCTCACCATCTGCTGTCATGACAGGCCTCTCCTTGATGGGTGGCCTCACCATCTGCTGTCATGACAGGCCTCTCCTTGATGGGTGGCCTCACCATCTGCTGTCATGACAGGCCTCTCCTTGATGGGTGGCCTCACCATCTGCTGTCATGACAGGCCTCTCCTTGATGTGTGGGCTCACCATCTGCTGTCATGACAGGCCTCTCCTTGATGGGTGGCCTCACCATCTGCTGTCATGACAGGCCTCTCCTTGATGGGTGGCCTCACCATCTGCTGTCATGACAGGCCTCTCCTTGATGGGTGGCCTCACCATCTGCTGTCATGACAGGCCTCTCCTTGATGGGTGGCCTCACCATCTGCTGTCATGACAGGCCTCTCCTTGATGTGTGGGCTCACCATCTGCTGTCATGACAGGCCTCTCCTTGATGGGTGGCCTCACCATCTGCTGTCATGACAGGCCTCTCCTTGATGGGTGTGAAAAATTAAGGATGAAGTCGTGTTTTCCAGTTGAGCTTCTCAGGCCTGTCAAAGGTTAAGGAAACATGCCACCATGAAAACACTAAAACACTGTCTCTGTGTTGGGGTACTACTCCAGAAACTAACATGCATTTTTCTCCAACACCATGAGAAGTGCTCCAGAACTTAACCTGTAGTTTCCTCCAACACCATGACAACTGCTCCAGAAACTAACCTGTAGTTTCCTCCAACACCATGACTACTGCTCCAGAAACTAACCTGTAGTTTCCTCAAACACCATGACTACTGCTCCAGAAACTAACCTGTAGTTTCCTCCAACACCATGAGAACTGCTCCAGAAATTAACCTGTAGTTTCCTCCAACACCATGACTACTGCTCCAGAAACGAATCTGTAGTTTCCTCCAACACCATGACTACTGCTCCAGAAACTAACCTGTAGTTTCCTCCAACACCATGACTACTGCTCCAGAAACGAACCTGTAGTTTCCTCCAACACCATGACTAACCTGTAGTTTCCTCCAACACCATGACTACTGCTCCAGAAACTAACCTGTAGTTTCCTCCAACACCATGACTACTGCTCCAGAAACTAACCTGTAGTTTCCTCCAACACCATGACTACTGCTCCAGAGACTAACCTGTAGTTTCCTCCAACACCATGACTACTACTCCAGAAACTAACCTGTAGTTTCCTATAACATCATAACTAACCTGTAGTTTCCTCCAACACCATGACTACTGCTCCAGAAACTAACCTGTAGTTTCCTCCAACACCATGACTACTGCTCCAGAAATTAACCTGTAGTTTCCTCCAACACCATGACTAACCTGTAGTTTCCTCCAACACCATGACTACTGCTCCAGAGACTAACCTGTAGATTCCTCCAACACCATGACTACTGCTCCAGAGACTAACCTGTAGTTTCCTCCAACACCATGACTAACCTGTAGTTTCCTCCAACACCATGACTACTGCTCCAGAAACTAACCTATAATTTCCTCCAACACCATGACTACTGCTCCAGAAACTAACCTGTAGTTTCCTCCAACACCATGACTACTGCTCCAGAAACGAACCTGTAGTTTCCTCCAACACCATGACTACTGCTCCAGAAACTAACCTGTAGTTTCCTCCAACACCATGACTACTGCTCCAGAAACTAACCTGTAGTTTCCTCCAACAACATGACTACTGCTCCAGAAACTAACCTGTAGTTTCCTCCAACACCATGACTACTGCTCCAGAGACTAACCTGTAGTTTCCTCCAACACCATGACTACTGCTCCAGAAACTAACCTGTAGTTTCCTCCAACACCATGACTACTGCTCCAGAAACTAACCTGTAGTTTCCTCCAACACCATGAGAACTGCTCCAGAAATTAACCTGTAGTTTCCTCCAACACCATGACTACTGCTCCAGAAACTAATCTGTAGTTTCCTCCAACACCATGACTAACCTGTAGTTTCCTCCAACACCATGACTACTGCTCCAGAAACTAACCTGTAGTTTCCTCCAACACCATGACTACTGCTCCAGAAACTAACCTGTAGTTTCCTCCAACACCATGACTACTGCTCCAGAGACTAACCTGTAGTTTCCTCCAACACCATGACTACTGCTCCAGAAACTAACCTGTAGTTTCCTCCAACAGCATGACAACTGCTCCAGAAACTAACCTGTAGTTTCCTCCAACACCATGACAACTGCTCCAGAAACTAACCTGTAGTTTCCTGCAACACCATGACTACTGCTCCAGAAACTAACCTGTAGTTATCTCCAACACCATGACTACTGCTCCAGAAACTAACCTGTAGTTTCCTCCAACAGCATGACAACTGCTCCAGAAACTAACCTGTAGTTTCCTCCAACACCATGACTAACCTGTAGTTTCCTCCAACACCATGACTACTGCTCCAGAAACTAACCTGTAGTTTCCTCCAACACCATGACTAACCTGTAGTTTCCTCCAACACCATGACAACTGCTCCAGAAACTAACCTGTAGTTTCCTCCAACACCATGACTAACCTTTATTTTCCTCCAACACCATGACTACTGCTCCAGAAACTAACCTGTAGTTTCCTCCAACACCATGACTAACCTGTAGTTTCCTCCAACACCATGACTACTGCTCCAGAAACTAACCTGTAGTTTCCTCCAACACCATGACTAACCTGTAGTTGTCCTCCAACACCATTCCTACTGCTCCAGAGACTAACCTGTAGTTTCCTCCAACACCATGACTACTGCTCCAGAAACTAACCTGTAGTTTCCTCCAACACCATGACTACTGCTCCAGAGACTAACCTGTAGTTTCCTCCAACACCATGACTACGGCTCCAGAAACTAACCTGTAGTTTCCTCCAACACCATGACTACTGCTCCAGAAACTAACCTGTAGTTTCCTCCAACACCATGACTAACCTGTAGTTTCCTCCAACACCATGACTACTGCTCCAGAAACTAACCTGTAGTTTTCTCCAACACCATGACTACTGCTCCAGAAACTAACCTGTAGTTTCCTCCAACACCATGACTAACCTGTAGTTTCCTCCAACACCATGACTACTGCTCCAGAAACTAACCTGTAGTTTCCTCCAACACCATGACTAACCTGTAGTTGTCCTCCAACACCATTCCTACTGCTCCAGAGACTAACCTGTAGTTTCCTCCAACACCATGACTACTGCTCCAGAAACTAACCTGTAGTTTCCTCCAACACCATGACTACTGCTCCAGAAACTAACCTGTAGTTTCCTCCAACACCATGACTACTGCTCCAGAGACTAACCTGTAGTTTCCTCCAACACCATGACTACTGCTCCAGAAACTAACCTGTAGTTTCCTCCAACACCATGACTAACCTGTAGTTTCCTCCAACACCATGACTACTGCTCCAGAAACTAACCTGTAGTTTTCTCCAACACCATGACTACTGCTCCAGAAACTAACCTGTAGTTTCCTCCAACACCATGACTACTGCTCCAGAAACTAACCTGTAGTTTCCTCCAACACCATGACTACTGCTCCAGAAACGAACCTGTAGTTTCCTCCAACACCATGACTACGGCTCCAGAGACTAACCTGTAGTTTCCTCCAACACCATGACTACTGCTCCAGAAACTAACCTGTAGTTTCCTCCAACAGCATGACAACTGCTCCAGAAACTAACCTGTAGTTTCCTCCAACACCATGACTACTGCTCCAGAAACTAACCTGTAGTTTCCTCCAACACCATGACTACTGCTCCAGAGACTAACCTGTAGTTTCCTCCAACACCATGACTACTGCTCCAGAAACTAACCTGTAGTTTCCTCCAACACCATGACTACTGCTCCAGAGACTAACCTGTAGTTTCCTCCAACACCATGACTACTGCTCCAGAGACTAACCTGTAGTTTCCTCCAACACCATGACTACTGCTCCAGAGACTAACCTGTAGTTTCCTCCAACACCATGACTACTGCTCCAGAGACTAACCTGTAGTTTCCTATAACATCATGACTAACCTGTAGTTTCCTCCAACACCATGACTACTGCTCCAGAGACTAACCTGTAGTTTCCTATAACATCATGACTAACCTGTAGTTTCCTCCAACACCATGACTAACCTGTAGTTTCCTCCAACACCATGAGAACTGCTCCAGAGACTAACCTGTAGTTTCCTCCAACACCATGACTACTGCTCCAGAGACTAACCTGTAGTTTCCTCCAACACCATGACTACTGCTCCAGAGACTAACCTGTAGTTTCCTCCAACACCATGACTTCTGCTCCAATGACTAACCTGTAGTTTCCTCCAACACCATGACTACTGCTCCAGAGACTAACCTGTAGTTTCCTCCAACACCATGACTACTGCTCCAGAGACTAACCTGTAGTTTCCTATAACATCATGACTAACCTGTAGTTTCCTCCAACACCATGACTACTGCTCCAGAAACTAACCTGTAGTTTCCTCCAACACCATGACTACTGCTCCAGAAATTAACCTGTAGTTTCCTCCAACACCATGACTAACCTGTAGTTTCCTCCAACACCATGACTACTGCTCCAGAGACTAACCTGTAGATTCCTCCAACACCATGACTACTGCTCCAGAGACTAACCTGTAGTTTCCTCCAACACCATGACTACTGCTCCAGAAACTAACCTGTAGTTTCCTATAACATCATGACTAACCTGTAGTTTCCTCCAACACCATGACTACTGCTCCAGAAACTAACCTGTAGTTTCCTCCAACACCATGACTACTGCTCCAGAAATTAACCTGTAGTTTCCTCCAACACCATGACTAACCTGTAGTTTCCTCCAACACCATGACTACTGCTCCAGAGACTAACCTGTAGTTTCCTCCAACACCATGACTACTGCTCCAGAAACTAACCTGTAGTTTCCTCCAACACCATGACAACTGCTCCAGAAACTAACCTGTAGTTTCCTCCAACACCATGACTACGGCTCCAGAAACTAACCTGTAGTTTCCTCCAACACCATGACTACTGCTCCAGAAACTAACCTGTAGTTTCCTCCAACACCATGACTACGGCTCCAGAGACTAACCTGTAGTTTCCTCCAACACCATGACTACTGCTCCAGAAACTAACCTGTAGTTTCCTCCAACACCATGACTACGGCTCCAGAGACTAACCTGTAATTTCCTCCAACACCATGACTAACCTGTAGTTTGCTATAGAGGGAATAGGGAAAATAGGGGGATGAGGGGAACAATCCCTGATCCTCTCTGCAGGAATAAAAGATTGAGTCTGAATGTTTTCATCACAAACAGAAACAGGCAGCTAAAAAGTGAAGTGACTGAATATGGGGGCCAACACCCTCATATAACCCTCTATATCACTCCTTAGCTGAATAAGTCTGTCTTGTTAACACCGACAGCCTTGAACCTGCAGAACGGAGGGAATAAAAGTTTGTGGAGGCCAGAGCCAAAATATTGAAACATTCCTTTAGCAACAGTAATGCGCACACACACACACACACACACACACACACACACACACACACACAGACACACACACACACACACACACACGGTGGCCACACAGAGACAAAGCTAACCTGACATTCCTGTGTAATTAAGCCATCTCTCTTACAGCACGTTCCTGTAGACGAAAGGGGACCAGCCAGGAACACCAGGGGGGGCAACAGAGCACTGCCATAGAAGGTGTCCCATTTGGAACCCTATTCCCTGGGCCAGGGCCCGTAGTGCACTACATATGGACCATAGGGATCTGGTCTAAAGTAGTGCACTACATAGGGAATAGGGTGCCATTCTCTGGTCTAAAGTAGTGCACTACATAGGGAATAGGGTGCCATTCTCTGGTCTAAAGTAGTGCACTACATAGGGAATAGGGTGCCATTCTCTGGTCTAAAGTAGTGCACTACATAGGGAATTGGGTGCCATTTGGGATACACCCACAGAGGCCTGCTGCTGGCCACTCACATCTGTAATCACTATTCAACACATAATGACCATGAATGCCGTTTAAATGTAACACTCAGCAGACGCAGTGTTCAGAGCAGTGATGGTTAAATTGTGATCCCACTTGGCCTTTCAAGAGACAGAAAAGACAAATGGACGCACATAATAGTAGTGTAAACAAACTACATGACTGAAATAAATCATCTTCTGGCGAATTAATGGTGATCATGAAATATGACTTAAGATAATGATGAGGATGCATTTAATGTTGCTATTTTACCCTAAAACCTCAAGGTGAACTTAAAAAAGTATGGAATTAAATTAGATAAATATTATACTGCAATGACAATAATGACACATCTTCAAAGAAGCACTGCAGGGTAAAGATAGATATAGAAGCAGGGTAAAGATAGATATAGAAGCACTGCAGGGTAAAGATAGATATAGAAGCACACTGCAGGGTAAAGATAGATATAGAAGCAGGGTAAAGATAGATATAGAAGCAGGGTAAAGATAGATATAGAAGCAGGGTAAAGATAGATATAGAAGCACACTGCAGGGTAAAGATAGATATAGAAGCAGGGTAAAGATAGATATAGAAGCAGGGTAAAGATAGATATAGAAGCAGTGTAAAGATAGATATAGAAGCACTGCAGGGTAAAGATAGATATAGAAGCACACTGCAGGGTAAAGATAGATATAGAAGCAGGGTAAAGATAGATATAGAAGCAGGGTAAAGATAGATATAGAAGCAGGGTAAAGATAGATATAGAAGCACACTGCAGGGTAAAGATAGATATAGAAGCAGGGTAAAGATAGATATAGAAGCAGGGTAAAGATAGATATAGAAGCACTGCAGGGTAAAGATAGATATAGAAGCACACTGCAGGGTAAAGATAGATATAGAAGCAGGGTAAAGATAGATATAGAAGCAGGGTAAAGATAGATATAGAAGCAGGGTAAAGATAGATATAGAAGCACACTGCAGGGTAAAGATAGATATAGAAGCAGGGTAAAGATAGATATAGAAGCACACTGCAGGGTAAAGATAGATATAGAAGCAGGGTAAAGATAGATATAGAGGCAGGGTAAAGATAGATATAGAAGCACTGCAGGGTATAGATAGATATAGAAGCAGGGTAAAGATAGATATAGAAGCACTGCTGGGTATAGATAGATATAGAAGCACACTGCAGGGTAAATAGAGATATAGAAGCAGGGTAAAGATAGATATAGAAGCAGGGTAAAGATAGATATAGAAGCAGGGTAAAGATAGATATAGAAGCACACAGAAGGGTAAAGATAGATATAGAAGCACACTGCAGGGTAAAGATAGATATAGAAGCACTGCAGGGTAAATATAGATATAAAAGCAGGGTAAAGATATATATAGAAGCAGGGTAAAGATAGATATAGAAGCAGGGTAAAGATAGATATAGAAGCAGGGTAAAGATAGATATAGAAGAACTGCAGGGTAAAGATAGATATAGAAGCAGGGTAAAGATAGATATAGAAGCAGGGTAAAGATAGATATAGAAGCAGGGTAAAGATAGATATAGAAGCAGGGTAAAGATAGATATAGAAGCAGGGTAAGATAGATATAGAAGCAGGGTAAGATAGATATAGAAGCACACTGCAGGGTAAAGATAGATATAGAAGCAGGGTAAAGATAGATATAGAAGCAGGGTAAAGATAGATATAGAAGCACACTGCAGGGTAAAGATAGATATAGAAGCACACTGCAGGGTAAAGATAGATATAGAAGCAGGGTAAAGATAGATATAGAAGCAGGGTAAAGATAGATATAGAAGCAGGGTAAAGATAGATATAGAAGCAGGGTAAAGATAGATATAGAAGCAGGGTAAGATAGATATAGAAGCACACTGCAGGGTAAAGATAGATATAGAAGCAGGGTAAAGATAGATATAGAAGCAGGGTAAAGATAGATATAGAAGCACTGCAGGGTAAATATAGATATAGAAGCACACTGCAGGGTAAAGATAGATATAGAATCAGGGTAAAGATAGATATAGAAGCAGGGTAAAGATAGATATAGAAGCAGGGTAAAGATAGATATAGAAGCAGGGTAAAGATAGATATAGAAGCAGGGTAAAGATAGATATAGAAGAACTGCAGGGTAAAGATAGATATAGAAGCAGGGTAAAGATAGATATAGAAGCAGGGTAAAGATAGATATAGAAGCAGGGTAAAGATAGATATAGAAGCAGGGTAAGATAGATATAGAAGCAAACTGCAGGGTAAAGATAGATATAGAAGCAGGGTAAAGATAGATATAGAAGCAGGGTAAAGATATATATAGAAGCAGGGTAAAGATAGATATAGAAGCAGGGTAAAGATAGATATAGAGGCACACTGCAGGGTAAAGATAGATATAGAAGCAGGGTAAAGATAGATATAGAAGCAGGGTAAAGATAGATATAGAAGCACTGCAGGGTAAAGATAGATATAGAAGCAGGGTAAAGATAGATATAGAAGCAGGGTAAAGATAGATATAGAAGCAGGGTAAAGATAGATATAGAAGCAGGGTAAAGATAGATATAGAAGCAGGGTAAAGATAGATATAGAAGCAGCGTAAAGATAGATATAGAAGCACTGCAGGGTAAAGATAGATATAGAAGCACACTGCAGGGTAAAGATAGATATAGAAGCACACTGCAGGGTAAAGATAGATATAGAAGCAGGGTAAAGATAGACATAGAGGCACTGCAGGGTAAAGATAGATATAGAAGCAGGGTAAAGATAGATATAGAGGCAGGGTAAAGATAGATATAGAAGCACACTGCAGGGTAAAGATAGATATAGAAGCAGGGTAAAGATAGATATAGAAGCAGGGTAAAGATAGATATAGAAGCAGGGTAAAGCTAGATATAGAAGCACACTGCAGGGTAAAGATAGATATAGAAGCAGGGTAAAGATAGATATAGAAGCACACTGCAGGGTAAAGATAGATATAGAAGCACTGCAGGGTAAAGATAGATATAGAAGCACACTGCAGGGTAAAGATAGATATAGAAGCAGGGTAAAGATAGATATAGAAGCAGGGTAAGATAGATATAGAAGCAGGGTAAAGATAGATATAGAAGCAGGGTGAAGATAGATATAGAAGCAGGGTAAAGATAGATATAGAAGCACACTGCAGGGTAAAGATAGATATAGAAGCACTGCAGGGTAAAGATAGATATAGAAGCACACTGCAGGGTAAAGATAGATATAGAAGCAGGGTAAAGATAGATATAGAAGCACACTGCAGGGTAAAGATAGATATAGAAGCACTGCAGGGTAAAGATAGATATAGAAGCAGGGTAAAGATAGATATAGAAGCAGGGTAAGATAGATATAGAAGCACACTGCAGGGTAAAGATAGATATAGAAGCAGGGTAAAGATAGATATAGAAGCAGGGTAAAGATAGATATAGAAGCAGGGTAAAGATAATTATAGAAGCAGGGTAAATATAGATATAGAAGCAGGGTAAAGATAGATATAGAAGCAGGGTAAAGATAGATATAGAAGCAGGGTAAAGATAGATATAGAAGCAGGGTAAAGATAGATATAGAAGCACACTGCAGGGTAAAGATAGATATAGAAGCAGGGTAAAGATAGATATAGAAGCACACTGCAGGGTAAAGATAGATATAGAAGCACTGCAGGGTAAAGATAGATATAGAAGCACACTGCAGGGTAAAGATAGATATAGAAGCAGGGTAAAGATAGATATAGAAGCAGGGTAAAGATAGATATAGAAGCAGGGTAAAGATAGATATAGAAGCACACTGCAGGGTAAAGATAGATATAGAAGCACACTGCAGGGTAAAGATAGATATAGAAGCACTGCAGGGTAAATATAGATATAGAAGCACACTGCAGGGTAAAGATAGATATAGAAGCAGGGTAAAGATAGATATAGAAGCAGGGTAAAGATAGATATAGAAGCAGGGTAAAGATAGATATAGAAGCACACTGCAGGGTAAAGATAGATATAGAAGCACACTGCAGGGTAAAGATAGATATAGAAGCAGGGTAAAGATAGATATAGAAGCAGGGTAAAGATAGATATAGAAGCAGGGTAAAGATAGATATAGAAGCACTGCAGGGTAAAGATAGATATAGAAGCAGGGTAAAGATAGATATAGAAGCAGGGTAAGATAGATATAGAAGCAGGGTAAAGATAGATATAGAAGCAGGGTAAGATAGATATAGAAGCAGGGTAAAGATAGATATAGAAGCACACTGCAGGGTAAAGATAGATATAGAAGCACACTGCAGGGTAAAGATAGATATAGAAGCAGGGTAAAGATAGATATAGAAGCAGGGTAAGATAGATATAGAAGCACTGCAGGGTAAAGATAGATATAGAAGCAGGGTAAAGATAGATATAGAAGCAGGGTAAGATAGATATAGAAGCACACTGCAGGGTAAAGATAGATATAGAAGCAGGGTAAAGATAGATATAGAAGCAGGGTAAAGATAGATATAAAAGCAGGGTAAAGATATATATAGAAGCAGGGTAAATATAGATATAGAAGCAGGGTAAAGATAGATATAGAAGCAGGGTAAAGATAGATATAGAAGCAGGGTAAAGATAGATATAGAAGCAGGGTAAAGATAGATATAGAAGCACACTGCAGGGTAAAGATAGATATAGAAGCAGGGTAAAGATAGATATAGAAGCACACTGCAGGGTAAAGATAGATATAGAAGCACTGCAGGGTAAAGATAGATATAGAAGCACACTGCAGGGTAAAGATAGATATAGAAGCAGGGTAAAGATAGATATAGAAGCAGGGTAAAGATAGATATAGAAGCAGGGTAAAGATAGATATAGAAGCACACTGCAGGGTAAAGATAGATATAGAAGCACACTGCAGGGTAAAGATAGATATAGAAGCACTGCAGGGTAAATATAGATATAGAAGCACACTGCAGGGTAAAGATAGATATAGAAGCACACTGCAGGGTAAAGATAGATATAGAAGCACACTGCAGGGTAAAGATAGATATAGAAGCAGGGTAAAGATAGATATAGAAGCAGGGTAAAGATAGATATAGAAGCAGGGTAAAGATAGATATAGAAGCACACTGCAGGGTAAAGATAGATATAGAAGCACACTGCAGGGTAAAGATAGATATAGAAGCACACTGCAGGGTAAAGATAGATATAGAAGCAGGGTAAAGATAGATATAGAAGCACACTGCAGGGTAAAGATAGATATAGAAGCAGGGTAAAGATAGATATAGAAGCAGGGTAAAGATAGATATAGAAGCAGGGTAAAGATAGATATAGAAGCACTGCAGGGTAAAGATAGATATAGAAGCAGGGTAAAGATAGATATAGAAGCACACTGCAGGGTAAAGATAGATATAGAAGCAGGGTAAAGATAGATATAAAAGCAGGGTAAAGATAGATATAGAAGCAGGGTAAAGATAGATATAGAAGCACTGCAGGGTAAAGATAGATATAGAAGCACACTGCAGGGTAAAGATAGATATAGAAGCACACTGCAGGGTAAAGATAGATATAGAAGCAGGTTAAAGATAGATATAGAAGCACACTGCAGGGTAAAGATAGATATAGAAGCAGGGTAAAGATAGATATAGAAGCAGGGTAAAGATAGATATAGAAGCACACTGCAGGGTAAAAATAGATATAGAAGCAGGGTAAAGATAGATATAGAAGCAGGGTAAAGATAGATATAGAAGCAGGGTAAAGATAGATATAGAAGCACACTGCAGGGTAAAGATAGATATAGAAGCAGGGTAAAGATAGATATAGAAGCACACTGCAGGGTAAAGATAGATATAGAAGCACTGCAGGGTAAAGATAGATATAGAAGCACACTGCAGGGTAAAGATAGATATAGAAGCACACTGCAGGGTAAAGATAGATATAGAAGCAGGTTAAAGATAGATATAGAAGCACTGCAGGGTAAAGATAGATATAGAAGCAGGGTAAAGATAGATATAGAAGCAGGGTAAAGATAGATATAGAAGCACTGCAGGGTAAAGATAGATATAGAAGCAGGGTAAAGATAGATATAGAAGCAGGGTAAAGATAGATATAGAAGCACACTGCAGGGTAAAGATAGATATAGAAGCAGGGTAAAGATAGATATAGAAGCAGGGTAAAGATAGATATAGAAGCAGGGTAAGATAGATATAGAAGCAGGGTAAAGATAGATATAGAAGCACACTGCAGGGTAAAGATAGATATAGAAGCAGGGTAAAGATAGATATAGAAGCACACTGCAGGGTAAAGATAGATATAGAAGCACTGCAGGGTAAAGATAGATATAGAAGCAGGGTAAAAATAGATATAGAAGCAGGGTAAGATAGATATAGAAGCAGGGTAAAGATAGATATAGAAGCAGGGTAAGATAGATATAGAAGCAGGGTAAAGATAGATATAGAAGCACACTGCAGGGTAAAGATAGATATAGAAGCACACTGCAGGGTAAAGATAGATATAGAAGCAGGGTAAAGATAGATATAGAAGCAGGGTAAGATAGATATAGAAGCACTGCAGGGTAAAGATAGATATAGAAGCAGGGTAAAGATAGATATAGAAGCAGGGTAAAGATAGATATAGAAGCACACTGCAGGGTAAAGATAGATATAGAAGCACACTGCAGGGTAAAGATAGATATAGAAGCACACTGCAGGGTAAAGATAGATATAGAAGCAGGGTAAGATAGATATAGAAGCAGGGTAAATATAGATATAGAAGCACACTGCAGGGTAAAGATAGATATAGAAGCACTGCAGGGTAAAGATAGATATAGAAGCAGGGTAAAGATAGATATAGAAGCAGGGTAAGATAGATATAGAAGCAGGGTAAATATAGATATAGAAGCACACTGCAGGGTAAAGATAGATATAGAAGCAGGGTAAAGATAGATATAGAAGCAGGGTAAAGATAGATATAGAAGCACACTGCAGGGTAAAGATATATATAGAAGCACACTGCAGGGTAAAGATAGATATAGAAGCACACTGCAGGGTAAAGATAGATATAGAAGCAGGGTAAGATAGATATAGAAGCAGGGTAAATATAGATATAGAAGCACACTGCAGGGTAAAGATAGATATAGAAGCAGGGTAAAGATAGATATAGAAGCACACTTCAGGGTAAAGATAGATAAAGAAGCACTGCAGGGTAAAGATAGATATAGAAGCAGGGTAAAGATAGATATAGAAGCAGGGTAAAGATAGATATAGAAGCAGGGTAAAGATAGATATAGAAGCACACTGCAGGGTAAAGATAGATATAGAAGCAGGGTAAAGATAGATATAGAAGCAGGGTAAAGATAGATATAGAAGCAGGGTAAAGATAGATATAGAAGCAGGGTAAAGATAGATATAGAAGCAGGGTAAAGATAGATATAGAAGCAGGGTAAAGATAGATATAGAAGCACTGCAGGGTAAATATAGATATAGAAGCACACTGCAGGGTAAAGATAGATATAGAATCAGGGTAAAGATAGATATAGAAGCAGGGTAAAGATAGATATAGAAGCAGGGTAAAGATAGATATAGAAGCAGGGTAAAGATAGATATAGAAGCAGGGTAAAGATAGATATAGAAGAACTGCAGGGTAAAGATAGATATAGAAGCAGGGTAAAGATAGATATAGAAGCAGGGTAAAGATAGATATAGAAGCAGGGTAAAGATAGATATAGAAGCAGGGTAAGATAGATATAGAAGCAAACTGCAGGGTAAAGATAGATATAGAAGCAGGGTAAAGATAGATATAGAAGCAGGGTAAAGATATATATAGAAGCAGGGTAAAGATAGATATAGAAGCAGGGTAAAGATAGATATAGAGGCACACTGCAGGGTAAAGATAGATATAGAAGCAGGGTAAAGATAGATATAGAAGCAGGGTAAAGATAGATATAGAAGCACTGCAGGGTAAAGATAGATATAGAAGCAGGGTAAAGATAGATATAGAAGCAGGGTAAAGATAGATATAGAAGCAGGGTAAAGATAGATATAGAAGCAGGGTAAAGATAGATATAGAAGCAGGGTAAAGATAGATATAGAAGCAGCGTAAAGATAGATATAGAAGCACTGCAGGGTAAAGATAGATATAGAAGCACACTGCAGGGTAAAGATAGATATAGAAGCACACTGCAGGGTAAAGATAGATATAGAAGCAGGGTAAAGATAGACATAGAGGCACTGCAGGGTAAAGATAGATATAGAAGCAGGGTAAAGATAGATATAGAGGCAGGGTAAAGATAGATATAGAAGCACACTGCAGGGTAAAGATAGATATAGAAGCAGGGTAAAGATAGATATAGAAGCAGGGTAAAGATAGATATAGAAGCAGGGTAAAGCTAGATATAGAAGCACACTGCAGGGTAAAGATAGATATAGAAGCAGGGTAAAGATAGATATAGAAGCACACTGCAGGGTAAAGATAGATATAGAAGCACTGCAGGGTAAAGATAGATATAGAAGCACACTGCAGGGTAAAGATAGATATAGAAGCAGGGTAAAGATAGATATAGAAGCAGGGTAAGATAGATATAGAAGCAGGGTAAAGATAGATATAGAAGCAGGGTGAAGATAGATATAGAAGCAGGGTAAAGATAGATATAGAAGCACACTGCAGGGTAAAGATAGATATAGAAGCACTGCAGGGTAAAGATAGATATAGAAGCACACTGCAGGGTAAAGATAGATATAGAAGCAGGGTAAAGATAGATATAGAAGCACACTGCAGGGTAAAGATAGATATAGAAGCACTGCAGGGTAAAGATAGATATAGAAGCAGGGTAAAGATAGATATAGAAGCAGGGTAAGATAGATATAGAAGCACACTGCAGGGTAAAGATAGATATAGAAGCAGGGTAAAGATAGATATAGAAGCAGGGTAAAGATAGATATAGAAGCAGGGTAAAGATAATTATAGAAGCAGGGTAAATATAGATATAGAAGCAGGGTAAAGATAGATATAGAAGCAGGGTAAAGATAGATATAGAAGCAGGGTAAAGATAGATATAGAAGCAGGGTAAAGATAGATATAGAAGCACACTGCAGGGTAAAGATAGATATAGAAGCAGGGTAAAGATAGATATAGAAGCACACTGCAGGGTAAAGATAGATATAGAAGCACTGCAGGGTAAAGATAGATATAGAAGCACACTGCAGGGTAAAGATAGATATAGAAGCAGGGTAAAGATAGATATAGAAGCAGGGTAAAGATAGATATAGAAGCAGGGTAAAGATAGATATAGAAGCACACTGCAGGGTAAAGATAGATATAGAAGCACACTGCAGGGTAAAGATAGATATAGAAGCACTGCAGGGTAAATATAGATATAGAAGCACACTGCAGGGTAAAGATAGATATAGAAGCAGGGTAAAGATAGATATAGAAGCAGGGTAAAGATAGATATAGAAGCAGGGTAAAGATAGATATAGAAGCACACTGCAGGGTAAAGATAGATATAGAAGCACACTGCAGGGTAAAGATAGATATAGAAGCAGGGTAAAGATAGATATAGAAGCAGGGTAAAGATAGATATAGAAGCAGGGTAAAGATAGATATAGAAGCACTGCAGGGTAAAGATAGATATAGAAGCAGGGTAAAGATAGATATAGAAGCAGGGTAAGATATATATAGAAGCAGGGTAAAGATAGATATAGAAGCAGGGTAAGATAGATATAGAAGCAGGGTAAAGATAGATATAGAAGCACACTGCAGGGTAAAGATAGATATAGAAGCACACTGCAGGGTAAAGATAGATATAGAAGCAGGGTAAAGATAGATATAGAAGCAGGGTAAGATAGATATAGAAGCACTGCAGGGTAAAGATAGATATAGAAGCAGGGTAAAGATAGATATAGAAGCAGGGTAAGATAGATATAGAAGCACACTGCAGGGTAAAGATAGATATAGAAGCAGGGTAAAGATAGATATAGAAGCAGGGTAAAGATAGATATAAAAGCAGGGTAAAGATATATATAGAAGCAGGGTAAATATAGATATAGAAGCAGGGTAAAGATAGATATAGAAGCAGGGTAAAGATAGATATAGAAGCAGGGTAAAGATAGATATAGAAGCAGGGTAAAGATAGATATAGAAGCACACTGCAGGGTAAAGATAGATATAGAAGCAGGGTAAAGATAGATATAGAAGCACACTGCAGGGTAAAGATAGATATAGAAGCACTGCAGGGTAAAGATAGATATAGAAGCACACTGCAGGGTAAAGATAGATATAGAAGCAGGGTAAAGATAGATATAGAAGCAGGGTAAAGATAGATATAGAAGCAGGGTAAAGATAGATATAGAAGCACACTGCAGGGTAAAGATAGATATAGAAGCACACTGCAGGGTAAAGATAGATATAGAAGCACTGCAGGGTAAATATAGATATAGAAGCACACTGCAGGGTAAAGATAGATATAGAAGCACACTGCAGGGTAAAGATAGATATAGAAGCACACTGCAGGGTAAAGATAGATATAGAAGCAGGGTAAAGATAGATATAGAAGCAGGGTAAAGATAGATATAGAAGCAGGGTAAAGATAGATATAGAAGCACACTGCAGGGTAAAGATAGATATAGAAGCACACTGCAGGGTAAAGATAGATATAGAAGCAGGGTAAAGATAGATATAGAAGCAGGGTAAAGATAGATATAGAAGCAGGGTAAAGATAGATATAGAAGCACACTGCAGGGTAAAGATAGATATAGAAGCACACTGCAGGGTAAAGATAGATATAGAAGCACACTGCAGGGTAAAGATAGATATAGAAGCAGGGTAAAGATAGATATAGAAGCACACTGCAGGGTAAAGATAGATATAGAAGCAGGGTAAAGATAGATATAGAAGCAGGGTAAAGATAGATATAGAAGCAGGGTAAAGATAGATATAGAAGCACTGCAGGGTAAAGATAGATATAGAAGCAGGGTAAAGATAGATATAGAAGCACACTGCAGGGTAAAGATAGATATAGAAGCAGGGTAAAGATAGATATAAAAGCAGGGTAAAGATAGATATAGAAGCAGGGTAAAGATAGATATAGAAGCACTGCAGGGTAAAGATAGATATAGAAGCACACTGCAGGGTAAAGATAGATATAGAAGCACACTGCAGGGTAAAGATAGATATAGAAGCAGGTTAAAGATAGATATAGAAGCACACTGCAGGGTAAAGATAGATATAGAAGCAGGGTAAAGATAGATATAGAAGCAGGGTAAAGATAGATATAGAAGCACACTGCAGGGTAAAAATAGATATAGAAGCAGGGTAAAGATAGATATAGAAGCAGGGTAAAGATAGATATAGAAGCAGGGTAAAGATAGATATAGAAGCACACTGCAGGGTAAAGATAGATATAGAAGCAGGGTAAAGATAGATATAGAAGCACACTGCAGGGTAAAGATAGATATAGAAGCACTGCAGGGTAAAGATAGATATAGAAGCACACTGCAGGGTAAAGATAGATATAGAAGCACACTGCAGGGTAAAGATAGATATAGAAGCAGGTTAAAGATAGATATAGAAGCACTGCAGGGTAAAGATAGATATAGAAGCAGGGTAAAGATAGATATAGAAGCAGGGTAAAGATAGATATAGAAGCACTGCAGGGTAAAGATAGATATAGAAGCAGGGTAAAGATAGATATAGAAGCAGGGTAAAGATAGATATAGAAGCACACTGCAGGGTAAAGATAGATATAGAAGCAGGGTAAAGATAGATATAGAAGCAGGGTAAAGATAGATATAGAAGCAGGGTAAGATAGATATAGAAGCAGGGTAAAGATAGATATAGAAGCACACTGCAGGGTAAAGATAGATATAGAAGCAGGGTAAAGATAGATATAGAAGCACACTGCAGGGTAAAGATAGATATAGAAGCACTGCAGGGTAAAGATAGATATAGAAGCAGGGTAAAAATAGATATAGAAGCAGGGTAAGATAGATATAGAAGCAGGGTAAAGATAGATATAGAAGCAGGGTAAGATAGATATAGAAGCAGGGTAAAGATAGATATAGAAGCACACTGCAGGGTAAAGATAGATATAGAAGCACACTGCAGGGTAAAGATAGATATAGAAGCAGGGTAAAGATAGATATAGAAGCAGGGTAAGATAGATATAGAAGCACTGCAGGGTAAAGATAGATATAGAAGCAGGGTAAAGATAGATATAGAAGCAGGGTAAAGATAGATATAGAAGCACACTGCAGGGTAAAGATAGATATAGAAGCACACTGCAGGGTAAAGATAGATATAGAAGCACACTGCAGGGTAAAGATAGATATAGAAGCAGGGTAAGATAGATATAGAAGCAGGGTAAATATAGATATAGAAGCACACTGCAGGGTAAAGATAGATATAGAAGCACTGCAGGGTAAAGATAGATATAGAAGCAGGGTAAAGATAGATATAGAAGCAGGGTAAGATAGATATAGAAGCAGGGTAAATATAGATATAGAAGCACACTGCAGGGTAAAGATAGATATAGAAGCAGGGTAAAGATAGATATAGAAGCAGGGTAAAGATAGATATAGAAGCACACTGCAGGGTAAAGATATATATAGAAGCACACTGCAGGGTAAAGATAGATATAGAAGCACACTGCAGGGTAAAGATAGATATAGAAGCAGGGTAAGATAGATATAGAAGCAGGGTAAATATAGATATAGAAGCACACTGCAGGGTAAAGATAGATATAGAAGCAGGGTAAAGATAGATATAGAAGCACACTGCAGGGTAAAGATAGATAAAGAAGCACTGCAGGGTAAAGATAGATATAGAAGCAGGGTAAAGATAGATATAGAAGCAGGGTAAAGATAGATATAGAAGCAGGGTAAAGATAGATATAGAAGCACACTGCAGGGTAAAGATAGATATAGAAGCAGGGTAAAGATAGATATAGAAGCAGGGTAAAGATAGATATAGAAGCAGGGTAAAGATAGATATAGAAGCAGGGTAAAGATAGATATAGAAGCAGGGTAAAGATAGATATAGAAGCAGGGTAAGATAGATATAGAAGCACACTGCAGGGTAAAGATAGATATAGAAGCAGGGTAAAGATAGATATAGAAGCAGGGTAAAGATAGATATAGCAGCAGGGTAAAGATAGATATAGAAGCACACTGCAGGGTAAAGATAGATATAGAAGCAGGGTAAAGATAGATATAGAAGCACACTGCAGGGTAAAGATAGATATAGAAGCACTGCAGGTTAAAGATAGATATAGAAGCACACTGCAGGGTAAAGATAGATATAGAAGCAGGGTAAAGATAGATATAGAAGCAGGGTAAAGATAGATATAGAAGCAGGGTAAAGATAGATATAGAAGCACACTGCAGGGTAAAGATAGATATAGAAGCACACTGCAGGGTAAAGATAGATATAGAAGCAGGGTAAAGATAGATATAGAAGCACACTGCAGGGTAAAGATAGATATAGAAGCACTGCAGGGTAAAGATAGATATAGAAGCACACTGCAGGGTAAAGATAGATATAGAAGCAGGGTAAAGATAGATATAGAAGCAGGGTAAAGATAGATATAGAAGCACACTGCAGGGTAAAGATAGATATAGAAGCACACTGCAGGGTAAAGATAGATATAGAAGCAGGGTAAAGATAGATATAGAAGCACACTGCAGGGTAAAGATAGATATAGAATCAGGGTAAAGATAGATATAGAAGCAGGGTAAAGATAGATATAGAAGCAGGGTAAAGATAGATATAGAAGCACTGCAGGGTAAAGATAGATATAGAAGCAGGGTAAAGATAGATATAGAAGCACACTGCAGGGTAAAGATAGATATAGAAGCAGGGTAAAGATAGATATACAAGCAGGGTAAAGATAGATATAGAAGCAGGGTAAATATAGATATAGAAGCACACTGCAGGGTAAAGATAGATATAGAAGCAGGGTAAAGATAGATATAGAAGCAGGGTAAAGATAGATATAGAAGCACTGCATGGTAAAGATAGATATAGAAGCAGGGTAAAGATAGATATAGAAGCACACTGCAGGGTAAAGATAGATATAAAAGCAGGGTAAAGATAGATATAGAAGCAGGGTAAAGATAGATATAGAAGCACTGCAGGGTAAAGATAGATATAGAAGCACACTGCAGGGTAAAGATAGATATAGAAGCAGGGTAAAGATAGATATAGAAGCAGGGTAAAGATAGATATAGAAGCACTGCAGGGTAAAGATAGATATAGAAGCACACTGCAGGGTAAAGATAGATATAGAAGCACACTGCAGGGTAAAGATAGATATAGAAGCAGGTTAAAGATAGATATAGAAGCACACTGCAGGGTAAAGATAGATATAGAAGCAGGGTAAAGATAGATATAGAAGCAGGGTAAAGATAGATATAGAAGCACACTGCAGGGTAAAGATAGATATAGAAGCAGGGTAAAGATAGATATAGAAGCAGGGTAAATATAGATATAGAAGCAGGGTAAAGATAGATATAGAAGCACACTGCAGGGTAAAGATAGATATAGAAGCAGGGTAAAGATAGATAGAGAAGCACCCTGCAGGGTAAAGATAGATATAGAAGCACTGCAGGGTAAAGATAGATATAGAAGCACACTGCAGGGTAAAGATAGATATAGAAGCAGGGTAAAGATAGATATACAAGCAGGGTAAAGATAGATATACAAGCAGGGTAAAGATAGATATAGAAGCACACTGCAGGGTAAAGATAGATATAGAAGCAGGGTAAAGATAGATATAGAAGCAGGGTAAAGATAGATATAGAAGCACTGCATGGTAAAGATAGATATAGAAGCAGGGTAAAGATAGATATAGAAGCACACTGCAGGGTAAAGATAGATATAAAAGCAGGGTAAAGATAGATATAGAAGCAGGGTAAAGATAGATATAGAAGCACTGCAGGGTAAAGATAGATATAGAAGCACACTGCAGGGTAAAGATAGATATAGAAGCACTGCAGGGTAAAGATAGATATAGAAGCACACTGCAGGGTAAAGATAGATATAGAAGCACACTGCAGGGTAAAGATAGATATAGAAGCAGGTTAAAGATAGATATAGAAGCACACTGCAGGGTAAAGATAGATATAGAAGCAGGGTAAAGATAGATATAGAAGCAGGGTAAAGATAGATATAGAAGCACACTGCAGGGTAAAGATAGATATAGAAGCAGGGTAAAGATAGATATAGAAGCAGGGTAAATATAGATATAGAAGCACTGCAGGGTAAAGATAGATATAGAAGCACACTGCAGGGTAAAGATAGATATAGAAGCACACTGCAGGGTAAAGATAGATATAGAAGCAGGTTAAAGATAGATATAGAAGCACACTGCAGGGTAAAGATAGATATAGAAGCAGGGTAAAGATAGATATAGAAGCAGGGTAAAGATAGATATAGAAGCACACTGCAGGGTAAAGATAGATATAGAAGCAGGGTAAAGATAGATATAGAAGCAGGGTAAATATAGATATAGAAGCAGGGTAAAGATAGATATAGAAGCACACTGCAGGGTAAAGATAGATATAGAAGCAGGGTAAAGATAGATATAGAAGCACCCTGCAGGGTAAAGATAGATATAGAAGCACTGCAGGGTAAAGATAGATATAGAAGCACACTGCAGGGTAAAGATAGATATAGAAGCAGGGTAAAGATAGATATACAAGCAGGGTAAAGATAGATATAGAAGCAGGGTAAAGATAGATATAGAAGCACACTGCAGGGTAAAGATAGATATAGAAGCAGGGTAAAGATAGATATAGAAGCAGGGTAAAGATAGATATAGAAGCACTGCATGGTAAAGATAGATATAGAAGCAGGGTAAAGATAGATATAGAAGCACACTGCAGGGTAAAGATAGATATAAAAGCAGGGTAAAGATAGATATAGAAGCAGGGTAAAGATAGATATAGAAGCACTGCAGGGTAAAGATAGATATAGAAGCACACTGCAGGGTAAAGATAGATATAGAAGCACTGCAGGGTAAAGATAGATATAGAAGCACACTGCAGGGTAAAGATAGATATAGAAGCACACTGCAGGGTAAAGATAGATATAGAAGCAGGTTAAAGATAGATATAGAAGCACACTGCAGGGTAAAGATAGATATAGAAGCAGGGTAAAGATAGATATAGAAGCAGGGTAAAGATAGATATAGAAGCACACTGCAGGGTAAAGATAGATATAGAAGCAGGGTAAAGATAGATATAGAAGCACACTGCAGGGTAAAGATAGATATAGAAGCAGGGTAAAGATAGATATAGAAGCAGGGTAAAGATAGATATAGAAGCACACTGCAGGGTAAAAATAGATATAGAAGCAGGGTAAAGATAGATATAGAAGCAGGGTAAAGATAGATATAGAAGCAGGGTAAAGATAGATATAGAAGCACACTGCAGGGTAAAGATAGATATAGAAGCAGGGTAAAGATAGATATAGAAGCACACTGCAGGGTAAAGATAGATATAGAAGCACTGCAGGGTAAAGATAGATATAGAAGCACACTGCAGGGTAAAGATAGATATAGAAGCAGGGTAAAGATAGATATAGAAGCAGGGTAAAGATAGATATAGAAGCACACTGCAGGGTAAAGATAGATATAGAAGCACACTGCAGGGTAAAGATAGATATAGAAGCACTGCAGGGTAAAGATAGATATAGAAGCACACTGCAGGGTAAAGATAGATATAGAAGCACACTGCAGGGTAAAGATAGATATAGAAGCAGGTTAAAGATAGATATAGAAGCACACTGCAGGGTAAAGATAGATATAGAAGCAGGGTAAAGATAGATATAGAAGCACACTGCAGGGTAAAGATAGATATAGAAGCAGGGTAAAGATAGATATAGAAGCACACTGCAGGGTAAAGATAGATATAGAAGCACTGCAGGGTAAAGATAGATATAGAAGCACACTGCAGGGTAAAGATAGATATAGAAGCAGGGTAAAAATAGATATAGAAGCAGGGTAAAGATAGATATAGAAGCACACTGCAGGGTAAAGATAGATATAGAAGCACTGCAGGGTAAAGATAGATATAGAAGCACACTGCAGGGTAAAGATAGATATAGAAGCACACTGCAGGGTAAAGATAGATATAGAAGCAGGTTAAAGATAGATATAGAAGCACACTGCAGGGTAAAGATAGATATAGAAGCAGGGTAAAGATAGATATAGAAGCACACTGCAGGGTAAAGATAGATATAGAAGCAGGGTAAAGATAGATATAGAAGCACACTGCAGGGTAAAGATAGATATAGAAGCACTGCAGGGTAAAGATAGATATAGAAGCACACTGCAGGGTAAAGATAGATATAGAAGCAGGGTAAAGATAGATATAGAAGCAGGGTAAAGATAGATATAGAAGCACACTGCAGGGTAAAGATAGATATAGAAGCACACTGCAGGGTAAAAATAGATATAGAAGCAGGGTAAAGATAGATATAGAAGCACACTGCAGGGTAAAGATAGATATAGAATCAGGGTAAAGATAGATATAGAAGCAGGGTAAAGATAGATATAGAAGCAGGGTAAAGATAGATATAGAAGCACTGCAGGGTAAAGATAGGGGTAAAGATAGATATAGAAGCAGGGTAAAGATAGATATACAAGCAGCGTAAAAGATAGATATAGAAGCAGGGTAAGATAGATATTGAAGCACACTGCAGGGTAAAGATAGATATAGAAGCAGGGTAAAGATAGATATAGAAGCAGGGTAAAGATAGATATAGAAGCACACTGCAGGGTAAAGATAGATATAGAAGCAGGGTAAAGATAGATATAGAAGCACACTGCAGGGTAAAGATAGATATAGAAGCACTGCAGGGTAAAGATAGATATAGAAGCACACTGTAGGGTAAAGATAGATATAGAAGCAGGGTAAAGATAGATATAGAAGCAGGGTAAAGATAGATATAGAAGCAGGGTAAAGATAGATATAGAAGCAGGGTAAAGATAGATATAGAAGCACACTGCAGGGTAAAGATAGATATAGAAGCAGGGTAAAGATAGATATAGAAGCACACTGCAGGGTAAAGATAGATATAGAAGCAGGGTAAAGATAGATATAGAAGCACACTGCAGGGTAAAGATAGATATAGAAGCACTGCAGGGTAAAGATAGATATAGAAGCACACTGCAGGGTAAAGATAGATATAGAAGCAGGGTAAAGATAGATATAGAAGCAGGGTAAAGATAGATATAGAAGCAGGGTAAAGATAGATATAGAAGCACACTGCAGGGTAAAGATAGATATAGAAGCAGGGTAAGATAGATATAGAAGCACACTGCAGGGTAAAGATAGATATAGAAGCAGGGTAAAGATAGATATAGAAGCACACTGCAGGGGTAAGATAGATATAGAAGCACACTGCAGGGTAAAGATAGATATAGAAGCAGGGTAAAGATAGATATAGAAGCAGGGTTAAGATAGATATAGAAGCACACTGCAGGGTAAAGATAGATATAGAAGCAGGGTAAAGATAGATATAGAAGCAGGGTAAAGATAGATATAGAAGCAGGGTAAAGATAGATATAGAAGCACACTGCAGGGTAAAGATAGATATAGAAGCAGGGTAAGATAGATATAGAAGCACACTGCAGGGTAAAGATAGATATAGAAGCAGGGTAAAGATAGATATAGAAGCAGGGTAAGATAGATATAGAAGTAGATATAGAAGCAGGGTAAAGATAGATATAGAAGCAGGGTAAGATAGATATAGAAGCACACTGCAGGGTAAAGATAGATATTGAAGCAGGGTAAAGATAAGATATAGAAAGCAGGGTAAAGATAGATATGAAGCAGGGTAAAGATAGATATAGAAGCAGGGTAAAGATAGATATAGAAGCAGGGTAAAGATAGATATAGAAGCACACTGCAGGGTAAAGATAGATATAGAAGCAGGGTAAAGATAGATATAGAAGCAGGGTAAAGATAGATATAGAAGCACACTGCAGGGTAAAGATAGATATAGAAGCAGGGTAAAGATAGATATAGAAGCAGGGTAAAGATAGATATAGAAGCAGGGTAAAGATAGATATAGAAGCACACTGCAGGGTAAAGATAGATATAGAAGCAGGGTAAAGATAGATATAGAAGCAGGGTAAAGATAGATATAAAGCACTGCAGGGTAAAGATAGATATAGAAGCACAGCAGGGTAAAGATAGATATAGAAGCAGGGTAAGATAGATATAGAAGCACAATTGCAGGGTAAAGATAGATATAGAAGCAGGGTAAAGATAGATATAGAAGCACAACTGCAGGGTAAAGATAGATATAGAAGCACTGCAGGGTAAAGATAGATATAGAAGCACACGGGGTAAAGATAGATATAGAAGCACACTGCAGGGTAAAGATGATTATAGAAGCAGGGTAAAGATAGATATAGAAGAAAGACAGGGTAAAGATAGATATAGAAGCAGGGTAAAGATAGATATAGAAGCAGGGTAAAGATAGATATAGAAGCCACACTGCAGGGTAAAGATAGATATAGAAGCAGGGTAAGATAGATATAGAAGCAGGGTAAAGATAGATATAGAAGCACACTGCAGGGTAAAGATAGATATAGAAGCACGCAGGGTAAAGATAGATATAGAAGCAGGGTAAAGATAGATATAGAACGCAGGGTAAAGATAGATATAGGACACAGCAGGGTAAAGATAGATATAGAAGCAGGGTAAAGATAGATATAGAAGCACACTGCAGGGTAAAGATAGATATAGAAGCAGGGTAAAGATAGATATAGAAGCAGGGTAAAGATAGATATAGAAGCAGGGTAAAGATAGATATAGAAGCAGGGTAAAGATAGATATAGAAGCAGGGTAAAGATAGATATAGAAGCAGGGTAAAGATAGATATAGAAGCACACTGCAGGGTAAAGATAGATATAGAAGCAGGGTAAGATAGATATAGAAGCACACTGCAGGGTAAAGATAGATATAGAAGCAGGGTAAAGATAGATATAGAAGCAGGGTAAAGATAGATATAGAAGCAGGGTAAAGATAGATATAGAAGCACACTGCAGGGTAAAGATAGATATAGAAGCAGGGTAAAGATAGATATAGAAGCACACTGCAGGGTAAAGATAGATATAGAAGCAGGGTAAAGATAGATATAGAAGACACAGCAGGGTAAAGATAGATATAGAAGCAGGGTAAAGATAGATATAGAAGCACACTGCAGGGTAAAGATAGATATAGAAGCACATGCAGGGTAAAGGATAGATATAGAAGCAGGGTAAAGATAGATATAGAAGCAGGGTAAAGATAGATATAGAAGCTGCAGGGTAAAGATAGATATAGAACACCTGCAGGGTAAGATAGATATAGAAGCACACTGCAGGGTAAAGATAGATATAGAAGCAGGGTAAAGATAGATATAGAAGCACACTGCAGGGTAAAGATAGATATAGAAGCAGGGTAAAGATAGATATAGAAGCCAACTGCAGGGTAAAGATAGATATAGAAGCAGGGTAAAGATAGATATAGAAGCACACTGCAGGGTAAAGATAGATATAGAAGCAGGGTAAAGATAGATATAGAAGCAGGGTAAAGATAGATATAGAAGCAGGGTAAAGATAGATATAGAAGCACACTGCAGGGTAAAGATAGATATAGAAGCAGGGTAAGATAGATATAGAAGCACACTGCAGGGTAAAGATAGATATAGAAGCAGGGTAAAGATAGATATAGAAGCAGGGTAAAGATAGATATAGAAGCACACTGCAGGGTAAAGATAGATATAGAAGCAGGGTAAAGATAGATATAGAAGCAGGGTAAGATAGATATAGAAGCACACTGCAGGGTAAAGATAGATATAGAAGCAGGGTAAAGATAGATATAGAAGCAGGGTAAAGATAGATATAGAAGCAGGGTAAAGATAGATATAGAAGCACACTGCAGGGTAAAGATAGATATAGAAGCAGGGTAAAGATAGATATAGAAGCACACTGCAGGGTAAAGATAGATATAGAAGCAGGGTAAAGATAGATATAGAAGCACACTGCAGGGTAAAGATAGATATAGAAGCAGGGTAAAGATAGATATAGAAGCACACTGCAGGGTAAAGATAGATATAGAAGCAGGGTAAAGATAGATATAGAACTCACAGCAGGGGTAAAGATAGATATAGAAAGCACACTGCAGGGTAAAAGATAGATATAGAAGCACACTGCAGGGTAAAGATAGATATAGAAGCAGGGTAAAGATAGATATAGAAGCACACTGCAGGGTAAAGATAGATATAGAAGCAGGGTAAAGATAGATATAGAAGCAGGGTAAAGATAGATATAGAAGCACACTGCAGGGTAAAGATAGATATAGAAGCAGGGTAAAGATAGATATAGAAGCAGGGTAAGATAGATATAGAAGCACACTGCAGGGTAAAGATAGATATAGAAGCAGGGTAAAGATAGATATAGAAGCAGGGTAAAGATAGATATAGAAGCAGGGTAAAGATAGATATAGAAGCACACTGCAGGGTAAAGATAGATATAGAAGCAGGGTAAAGATAGATATAGAAGCACACTGCAGGGTAAAGATAGATATAGAAGGCCACGACAGGGTAAAGATAGATATAGAAGCAGGGTAAGATAGATATAGAAGCACACTGCAGGGTAAAGATAGATATAGAAGCAGACTGCAGGGTAAAGATAGATATAGAAGCAGGGTAAGATAGATATAGAAGCACACTGCAGGGTAAAGATAGATATAGAAGCAGGGTAAAGATAGATATAGAAGCAGGGTAAAGATAGATATAGAAGCAGGGTAAAGATAGATATAGAAGCACACTGCAGGGTAAAGATAGATATAGAAGCAGGGTAAAGATAGATATAGAAGCACACTGCAGGGTAAAGATAGATATAGAAGCAGGGTAAAGATAGATATAGAAGCACACTGCAGGGTAAAGATAGATATAGAAGCAGGGTAAAGATAGATATAGAAGCACACTGCAGGGTAAAGATAGATATAGAAGCAGGGTAAAGATAGATATAGAAGCAGGGTAAAGATAGATATAGAAGCAGGGTAAAGATAGATATAGAAGCACACTGCAGGGTAAAGATAGATATAGAAGCAGGGTAAGATAGATATAGAAGCACACTGCAGGTAAAGATAGATATAGAAGCAGGGTAAAGATAGATATAGAAGCACACTGCAGGGTAAAGATAGATATAGAAGCAGGGTAAAGATAGATATAGAAGCACACTGCAGGGTAAAGATAGATATAGAAGCACAGGGTAAAGATAGATATAGAAGCACACTGCAGGGTAAAGATAGATATAGAAGCAGGGTAAAGATAGATATAGAAGCAGGGTAAAGATAGATATAGAAGCACACTGCGGTAAAGATAGATATAGAAGCCACTGCAGGGTAAAGATAGATATAGAAGCACACTGCAGGGTAAAGATAGATATAGAAGCAGGGTAAAGATAGATATAGAAGCACACTGCAGGGTAAAGATAGATATAGAAGCACTGCAGGGTAAAGATAGATATAGAAGCACACTGCAGGGTAAAGATAGATATAGAAGCAGGGTAAAGATAGATATAGAAGCAGGGTAAAGATAGATATAGAAGCACACTGCAGGGTAAAGATAGATATAGAAGCACACTGCAGGGTAAAGATAGATATAGAAGCAGGGTAAAGATAGATATAGAAGCAGGGTAAAGATAGATATAGAAGCACTGCAGGGTAAAGATAGATATAGAAGCACACTGCAGGGTAAAGATAGATATAGAAGCAGGGTAAAGATAGATATAGAAGCAGGGTAAAGATAGATATAGAAGCACTGCAGGGTAAAGATAGATATAGAAGCACACTGCAGGGTAAAGATAGATATAGAAGCACACTGCAGGGTAAAGATAGATATAGAAGCAGGTTAAAGATAGATATAGAAGCACACTGCAGGGTAAAGATAGATATAGAAGCAGGGTAAAGATAGATATAGAAGCAGGGTAAAGATAGATATAGAAGCACACTGCAGGGTAAAGATAGATATAGAAGCAGGGTAAAGATAGATATAGAAGCAGGGTAAATATAGATATAGAAGCAGGGTAAAGATAGATATAGAAGCACACTGCAGGGTAAAGATAGATATAGAGGCAGGGTAAAGATAGATATAGAAGCACCCTGCAGGGTAAAGATAGATATAGAAGCACTGCAGGGTAAAGATAGATATAGAAGCACACTGCAGGGTAAAGATAGATATAGAAGCAGGGTAAAGATAGATATACAAGCAGGGTAAAGATAGATATAGAAGCAGGGTAAAGATAGATATAGAAGCACACTGCAGGGTAAAGATAGATATAGAAGCAGGGTAAAGATAGATATAGAAGCAGGGTAAAGATAGATATAGAAGCACTGCATGGTAAAGATAGATATAGAAGCAGGGTAAAGATAGATATAGAAGCACACTGCAGGGTAAAGATAGATATAGAAAGCAGGGTAAAGATAGATATAGAAGCAGGGTAAAGATAGATATAGAAGCACTGCAGGGTAAAGATAGATATAGAAGCACACTGCAGGGTAAAGATAGATATAGAAGCACTGCAGGGTAAAGATAGATATAGAAGCACACTGCAGGGTAAAGATAGATATAGAAGCACACTGCAGGGTAAAGATAGATATAGAAGCAGGTTAAAGATAGATATAGAAGCACACTGCAGGGTAAAGATAGATATAGAAGCAGGGTAAAGATAGATATAGAAGCAGGGTAAAGATAGATATAGAAGCACACTGCAGGGTAAAGATAGATATAGAAGCAGGGTAAAGATAGATATAGAAGCAGGGTAAATATAGATATAGAAGCAGGGTAAAGATAGATATAGAAGCACACTGCAGGGTAAAGATAGATATAGAAGCAGGGTAAAGATAGATATAGAAGCACCCTGCAGGGTAAAGATAGATATAGAAACACTGCAGGGTAAAGATAGATATAGAAGCACACTGCAGGGTAAAGATAGATATAGAAGCAGGGTAAAGATAGATATAGAAGCAGGGTAAGATAGATATAGAAGCACACTGCAGGGTAAAGATAGATATAGAAGCAGGGTAAAGATAGATATAGAAGCAGGGTAAGATAGATATAGAAGCAGGGTAAATATAGATATAGAAGCACACTGCAGGGTAAAGATAGATATAGAAGCAGGGTAAAGATAGATATAGAAGCACACTGCAGGGTAAAGATAGATATAGAAGCACTGCAGGGTAAAGATAGATATAGAAGCAGGGTAAAGATAGATATAGAAGCAGGGTAAGATAGATATAGAAGCAGGGTAAAGATAGATATAGAAGCACACTGCAGGGTAAAGATAGATATAGAAGCAGGGTAAAGATAGATATAGAAGCACACTGCAGGGTAAAGATAGATATAGAAGCACTGCAGGGTAAAGATAGATATAGAAGCAGGGTAAAGATAGATATAGAAGCAGGGTAAAGATAGATATAGAAGCAGGGTAAGATAGATATAGAAGCACACTGCAGGGTAAAGATAGATATAGAAGCAGGGTAAAGATAGATATAGAAGCAGGGTAAAGATAGATATAGAAGCAGGGTAAAGATATATATAGAAGCAGGGTAAAGATAGATATAGAAGCAGGGTAAAGATAGATATAGAAGCACACTGCAGGGTAAAGATAGATATAGAAGCAGGGTAAAGATAGATATAGAAGCAGGGTAAAGATAGATATAGAAGCACACTGCAGGGTAAAGATAGATATAGAAGCAGGGTAAAGATAGATATAGAAGCAGGGTAAAGATAGATATAGAAGCAGGGTAAAGATAGATATAGAAGCACACTGCAGGGTAAAGATAGATATAGAAGCAGGGTAAAGATAGATATAGAAGCAGGGTAAAGATAGATATAGAAGCAGGGTAAAGATAGATATAGAAGCAGGGTAAAGATAGATATAGAAGCACACTGCAGGGTAAAGATAGATATAAAAGCACTGCAGGGTAAAGATAGATATAGAAGCACACTGCAGGGTAAAGTTGGATATAGAAGCAGGGTAAAGATAGATATAGAAGCAGGGTAAGATAGATATAGAAGCAGGGTAAAGATAGATATAGAAGCAGGGTAAATATAGATATAGAAGCACACTGCAGGGTAAAGATAGATATAGAAGCAGGGTAAATATAGATATAGAAGCACACTGCAGGGTAAAGATAGATATAGAAGCAGGGTAAAGATAGATATAGAAGCACACTGCAGGGTAAAGATAGATATAGAAGCACTGCAGGGTAAAGATAGATATAGAAGCAGGGTAAAGATAGATATAGAAGCAGGGTAAAGATAGATATAGAAGCAGGGTAAGATAGATATAGAAGCAGGGTAAGATAGATATAGAAGCACACTGCAGGGTAAAGATAGATATAGAAGCAGGGTAAAGATAGATATAGAAGCAGGGTAAAGATAGATATAGAGGCAGGGTAAAGATAGATATAGAAAGACACAGCAGGGTAAAGATAGATATAGAAGCAGGGTAAAGATAGATATAGAAGCACACTGCAGGGTAAAGATAGATATAGAAGCAGGGTAAAGATAGATATAGAAGCAGGGTAAAGATAGATATAGAAGCAGGGTAAAGATAGATATAGAAGCAGGGTAAAGATAGATATAGAAGCAGGGTAAAGATAGATATAGAAGCACACTGCAGGGTAAAGATAGATATAGAAGCAGGGTAAGATAGATATAGAAGCACACTGCAGGGTAAAGATAGATATAGAAGCAGGGTAAAGATAGATATAGAAGCAGGGTAAAGATAGATATAGAAGCAGGGTAAAGATAGATATAGAAGCACACTGCAGGGTAAAGATAGATATAGAAGCAGGGTAAAGATAGATATAGAAGCACACTGCAGGGTAAAGATAGATATAGAAGCAGGGTAAAGATAGATATAGAAGCACACTGCAGGGTAAAGATAGATATAGAAGCACTGCAGGGTAAAGATAGATATAGAAGCACACTGCAGGGTAAAGATAGATATAGAAGCAGGGTAAAGATAGATATAGAAGCAGGGTAAAGATAGATATAGAAGCAGGGTAAAGATAGATATAGAAGCACACTGCAGGGTAAAGATAGATATAGAAGCAGGGTAAGATAGATATAGAAGCACACTGCAGGGTAAAGATAGATATAGAAGCAGGGTAAAGATAGATATAGAAGCAGGGTAAGATAGATATAGAAGCACACTGCAGGGTAAAGATAGATATAGAAGCAGGGTAAAGATAGATATAGAAGCAGGGTAAGATAGATATAGAAGCACACTGCAGGGTAAAGATAGATATAGAAGCAGGGTAAAGATAGATATAGAAGCAGGGTAAAGATAGATATAGAAGCAGGGTAAAGATAGATATAGAAGCACACTGCAGGGTAAAGATAGATATAGAAGCAGGGTAAGATAGATATAGAAGCACACTGCAGGGTAAAGATAGATATAGAAGCAGGGTAAAGATAGATATAGAAGCAGGGTAAGATAGATATAGAAGCACACTGCAGGGTAAAGATAGATATAGAAGCAGGGTAAAGATAGATATAGAAGCAGGGTAAGATAGATATAGAAGCACACTGCAGGGTAAAGATAGATATAGAAGCAGGGTAAAGATAGATATAGAAGCAGGGTAAAGATAGATATAGAAGCAGGGTAAAGATAGATATAGAAGCACACTGCAGGGTAAAGATAGATATAGAAGCAGGGTAAAGATAGATATAGAAGCACACTGCAGGGTAAAGATAGATATAGAAGCAGGGTAAAGATAGATATAGAAGCACACTGCAGGGTAAAGATAGATATAGAAGCACTGCAGGGTAAAGATAGATATAGAAGCACACTGCAGGGTAAAGATAGATATAGAAGCAGGGTAAAGATAGATATAGAAGCAGGGTAAAGATAGATATAGAAGCAGGGTAAAGATAGATATAGAAGCACACTGCAGGGTAAAGATAGATATAGAAGCAGGGTAAGATAGATATAGAAGCACACTGCAGGGTAAAGATAGATATAGAAGCAGGGTAAAGATAGATATAGAAGCAGGGTAAAGATAGATATAGAAGCACACTGCAGGGTAAAGATAGATATAGAAGCAGGGTAAAGATAGATATAGAAGCACACTGCAGGGTAAAGATAGATATAGAAGCACTGCAGGTTAAAGATAGATATAGAAGCACACTGCAGGGTAAAGATAGATATAGAAGCAGGGTAAAGATAGATATAGAAGCAGGGTAAAGATAGATATAGAAGCAGGGTAAAGATAGATATAGAAGCACACTGCAGGGTAAAGATAGATATAGAAGCACACTGCAGGGTAAAGATAGATATAGAAGCAGGGTAAAGATAGATATAGAAGCACACTGCAGGGTAAAGATAGATATAGAAGCACTGCAGGGTAAAGATAGATATAGAAGCACACTGCAGGGTAAAGATAGATATAGAAGCAGTGTAAAGATAGATATAGAAGCAGGGTAAAGATAGATATAGAAGCACACTGCAGGGTAAAGAGAGATATAGAAGCACACTGCAGGGTAAAGATAGATATAGAAGCACTGCAGGGTAAAGATAGATATAGAAGCACACTGCAGGGTAAAGATAGATATAGAAGCACACTGCAGGGTAAAGATAGATATAGAAGCAGGTTAAAGATAGATATAGAAGCACACTGCAGGGTAAAGATAGATATAGAAGCAGGGTAAAGATAGATATAGAAGCACACTGCAGGGTAAAGATAGATATAGAAGCAGGGTAAATATAGATATAGAAGCACACTGCAGGGTAAAGATAGATATAGAAGCACTGCAGGGTAAAGATAGATATAGGAGCACACTGCAGGGTAAAGATAGATATAGAAGCAGGGTAAAGATAGATATAGAAGCAGGGTAAAGATAGATATAGAAGCACACTGCAGGGTAAAGATAGATATAGAAGCACACTGCAGGGTAAAGATAGATATAGAAGCAGGGTAAAGATAGATATAGAAGCACACTGCAGGGTAAAGATAGATATAGAATCAGGGTAAAGATAGATATAGAAGCAGGGTAAAGATAGATATAGAAGCAGGGTAAAGATAGATATAGAAGCACTGCAGGGTAAAGATAGATATAGAAGCAGGGTAAAGATAGATATAGAAGCACACTGCAGGGTAAAGATAGATATAGAAGCAGGGTAAAGATAGATATACAAGCAGGGTAAAGATAGATATAGAAGCAGGGTAAAGATAGATATAGAAGCACACTGCAGGGTAAAGATAGATATAGAAGCAGGGTAAAGATAGATATAGAAGCAGGGTAAAGATAGATATAGAAGCACTGCATGGTAAAGATAGATATAGAAGCAGGGTAAAGATAGATATAGAAGCACACTGCAGGGTAAAGATAGATATAAAAGCAGGGTAAAGATAGATATAGAAGCAGGGTAAAGATAGATATAGAAGCACTGCAGGGTAAAGATAGATATAGAAGCACACTGCAGGGTAAAGATAGATATAGAAGCAGGGTAAAGATAGATATAGAAGCAGGGTAAAGATAGATATAGAAGCACTGCAGGGTAAAGATAGATATAGAAGCACACTGCAGGGTAAAGATAGATATAGAAGCACACTGCAGGGTAAAGATAGATATAGAAGCAGGTTAAAGATAGATATAGAAGCACACTGCAGGGTAAAGATAGATATAGAAGCAGGGTAAAGATAGATATAGAAGCAGGGTAAAGATAGATATAGAAGCACACTGCAGGGTAAAGATAGATATAGAAGCAGGGTAAAGATAGATATAGAAGCAGGGTAAATATAGATATAGAAGCAGGGTAAAGATAGATATAGAAGCACACTGCAGGGTAAAGATAGATATAGAAGCAGGGTAAAGATAGATATAGAAGCACCCTGCAGGGTAAAGATAGATATAGAAGCACTGCAGGGTAAAGATAGATATAGAAGCACACTGCAGGGTAAAGATAGATATAGAAGCAGGGTAAAGATAGATATACAAGCAGGGTAAAGATAGATATAGAAGCAGGGTAAAGATAGATATAGAAGCACACTGCAGGGTAAAGATAGATATAGAAGCAGGGTAAAGATAGATATAGAAGCAGGGTAAAGATAGATATAGAAGCACTGCATGGTAAAGATAGATATAGAAGCAGGGTAAAGATAGATATAGAAGCACACTGCAGGGTAAAGATAGATATAGAAGCAGGGTAAATATAGATATAGAAGCACACTGCAGGGTAAAGATAGATATAGAAGCACTGCAGGGTAAAGATAGATATAGAAGCACACTGCAGGGTAAAGATAGATATAGAAGCAGGGTAAAGATAGATATAGAAGCACACTGCAGGGTAAAGATAGATATAGAAGCAGGGTAAATATAGATATAGAAGCACACTGCAGGGTAAAGATAGATATAGAAGCACTGCAGGGTAAAGATAGATATAGAAGCACACTGCAGGGTAAAGATAGATATAGAAGCAGGGTAAAGATAGATATAGAAGCAGGGTAAAGATAGATATAGAAGCACACTGCAGGGTAAAGATAGATATAGAAGCACACTGCAGGGTAAAGATAGATATAGAAGCAGGGTAAAGATAGATATAGAAGCACACTGCAGGGTAAAGATAGATATAGAATCAGGGTAAAGATAGATATAGAAGCAGGGTAAAGATAGATATAGAAGCAGGGTAAAGATAGATATAGAAGCACTGCAGGGTAAAGATAGATATAGAAGCAGGGTAAAGATAGATATAGAAGCACACTGCAGGGTAAAGATAGATATAGAAGCAGGGTAAAGATAGATATACAAGCAGGGTAAAGATAGATATAGAAGCAGGGTAAAGATAGATATAGAAGCACACTGCAGGGTAAAGATAGATATAGAAGCAGGGTAAAGATAGATATAGAAGCAGGGTAAAGATAGATATAGAAGCACTGCATGGTAAAGATAGATATAGAAGCAGGGTAAAGATAGATATAGAAGCACACTGCAGGGTAAAGATAGATATAAAAGCAGGGTAAAGATAGATATAGAAGCAGGGTAAAGATAGATATAGAAGCACTGCAGGGTAAAGATAGATATAGAAGCACACTGCAGGGTAAAGATAGATATAGAAGCAGGGTAAAGATAGATATAGAAGCAGGGTAAAGATAGATATAGAAGCACTGCAGGGTAAAGATAGATATAGAAGCACACTGCAGGGTAAAGATAGATATAGAAGCACACTGCAGGGTAAAGATAGATATAGAAGCAGGTTAAAGATAGATATAGAAGCACACTGCAGGGTAAAGATAGATATAGAAGCAGGGTAAAGATAGATATAGAAGCAGGGTAAAGATAGATATAGAAGCACACTGCAGGGTAAAGATAGATATAGAAGCAGGGTAAAGATAGATATAGAAGCAGGGTAAATATAGATATAGAAGCAGGGTAAAGATAGATATAGAAGCACACTGCAGGGTAAAGATAGATATAGAAGCACCCTGCAGGGTAAAGATAGATATAGAAGCACTGCAGGGTAAAGATAGATATAGAAGCACACTGCAGGGTAAAGATAGATATAGAAGCAGGGTAAAGATAGATATACAAGCAGGGTAAAGATAGATATAGAAGCAGGGTAAAGATAGATATAGAAGCACACTGCAGGGTAAAGATAGATATAGAAGCAGGGTAAAGATAGATATAGAAGCAGGGTAAAGATAGATATAGAAGCACTGCATGGTAAAGATAGATATAGAAGCAGGGTAAAGATAGATATAGAAGCACACTGCAGGGTAAAGATAGATATAAAAGCATGGTAAAGATAGATATAGAAGCAGGGTAAAGATAGATATAGAAGCACTGCAGGGTAAAGATAGATATAGAAGCACACTGCAGGGTAAAGATAGATATAGAAGCACTGCAGGGTAAAGATAGATATAGAAGCACACTGCAGGGTAAAGATAGATATAGAAGCACACTGCAGGGTAAAGATAGATATAGAAGCAGGTTAAAGATAGATATAGAAGCACACTGCAGGGTAAAGATAGATATAGAAGCAGGGTAAAGATAGATATAGAAGCAGGGTAAAGATAGATATAGAAGCACACTGCAGGGTAAAGATAGATATAGAAGCAGGGTAAAGATAGATATAGAAGCAGGGTAAATATAGATATAGAAGCAGGGTAAAGATAGATATAGAAGCACACTGCAGGGTAAAGATAGATATAGAAGCAGGGTAAAGATAGATATAGAAGCACCCTGCAGGGTAAAGATAGATATAGAAGCACTGCAGGGTAAAGATAGATATAGAAGCACACTGCAGGGTAAAGATAGATATAGAAGCAGGGTAAAGATAGATATAGAAGCAGGGTAAGATAGATATAGAAGCACACTGCAGGGTAAAGATAGATATAGAAGCAGGGTAAAGATAGATATAGAAGCAGGGTAAGATAGATATAGAAGCAGGGTAAATATAGATATTGAAGCACACTGCAGGGTAAAGATAGATATAGAAGCAGGGTAAAGATAGATATAGAAGCACACTGCAGGGTAAAGATAGATATAGAAGCACTGCAGGGTAAAGATAGATATAGAAGCAGGGTAAAGATAGATATAGAAGCAGGGTAAGATAGATATAGAAGCAGGGTAAAGATAGATATAGAAGCACACTGCAGGGTAAAGATAGATATAGAAGCAGGGTAAAGATAGATATAGAAGCACACTGCAGGGTAAAGATAGATATAGAAGCACTGCAGGGTAAAGATAGATATAGAAGCAGGGTAAAGATAGATATAGAAGCAGGGTAAAGATAGATATAGAAGCAGGGTAAGATAGATATAGAAGCACACTGCAGGGTAAAGATAGATATAGAAGCAGGGTAAAGATAGATATAGAAGCAGGGTAAAGATAGATATAGAAGCAGGGTAAAGATATATATAGAAGCAGGGTAAAGATAGATATAGAAGCAGGGTAAAGATAGATATAGAAGCACACTGCAGGGTAAAGATAGATATAGAAGCAGGGTAAAGATAGATATAGAAGCAGGGTAAAGATAGATATAGAAGCACACTGCAGGGTAAAGATAGATATAGAAGCAGGGTAAAGATAGATATAGAAGCAGGGTAAAGATAGATATAGAAGCAGGGTAAAGATAGATATAGAAGCAGGGTAAAGATAGATATAGAAGCACACTGCAGGGTAAAGATAGATATAGAAGCAGGGTAAAGATAGATATAGAAGCACACTGCAGGGTAAAGATAGATATAAAAGCACTGCAGGGTAAAGATAGATATAGAAGCACACTGCAGGGTAAAGTTGGATATAGAAGCAGGGTAAAGATAGATATAGAAGCAGGGTAAGATAGATATAGAAGCAGGGTAAATATAGATATAGAAGCAGGGTAAATATAGATATAGAAGCACACTGCAGGGTAAAGATAGATATAGAAGCAGGGTAAATATAGATATAGAAGCACACTGCAGGGTAAAGATAGATATAGAAGCAGGGTAAAGATAGATATAGAAGCACACTGCAGGGTAAAGATATATATAGAAGCACTGCAGGGTAAAGATAGATATAGAAGCAGGGTAAAGATAGATATAGAAGCAGGGTAAAGATAGATATAGAAGCAGGGTAAGATAGATATAGAAGCAGGGTAAGATAGATATAGAAGCACACTGCAGGGTAAAGATAGATATAGAAGCAGGGTAAAGATAGATATAGAAGCAGGGTAAGATAGATATAGAAGCACACTGCAGGGTAAAGATAGATATAGAAGCAGGGTAAAGATAGATATAGAAGCAGGGTAAGATAGATATAGAAGCAGGGTAAATATAGATATAGAAGCACACTGCAGGGTAAAGATAGATATAGAAGCAGGGTAAAGATAGATATAGAAGCACACTGCAGGGTAAAGATAGATATAGAAGCACTGCAGGGTAAAGATAGATATAGAAGCAGGGTAAAGATAGATATAGAAGCAGGGTAAGATAGATATAGAAGCAGGGTAAAGATAGATATAGAAGCACACTGCAGGGTAAAGATAGATATAGAAGCAGGGTAAAGATAGATATAGAAGCACACTGCAGGGTAAAGATAGATATAGAAGCACTGCAGGGTAAAGATAGATATAGAAGCAGGGTAAAGCTAGATATAGAAGCAGGGTAAAGATAGATATAGAAGCAGGGTAAGATAGATATAGAAGCACACTGCAGGGTAAAGATAGATATAGAAGCAGGGTAAAGATAGATATAGAAGCAGGGTAAAGATAGATATAGAAGCAGGGTAAAGATATATATAGAAGCAGGGTAAAGATAGATATAGAAGCAGGGTAAAGATAGATATAGAAGCACACTGCAGGGTAAAGATAGACATAGAAGCAGGGTAAAGATAGATATAGAAGCAGGGTAAAGATAGATATAGAAGCACACTGCAGGGTAAAGATAGATATAGAAGCAGGGTAAAGATAGATATAGAAGCAGGGTAAAGATAGATATAGAAGCAGGGTAAAGATAGATATAGAAGCAGGGTAAAGATAGATATAGAAGCACACTGCAGGGTAAAGATAGATATAGAAGCAGGGTAAAGATAGATATAGAAGCACACTGCAGGGTAAAGATAGATATAAAAGCACTGCAGGGTAAAGATAGATATAGAAGCACACTGCAGGGTAAAGTTGGATATAGAAGCAGGGTAAAGATAGATATAGAAGCAGGGTAAGATAGATATAGAAGCAGGGTAAATATAGATATAGAAGCAGGGTAAATATAGATATAGAAGCACACTGCAGGGTAAAGATAGATATAGAAGCAGGGTAAATATAGATATAGAAGCACACTGCAGGGTAAAGATAGATATAGAAGCAGGGTAAAGATAGATATAGAAGCACACTGCAGGGTAAAGATAGATATAGAAGCACTGCAGGGTAAAGATAGATATAGAAGCAGGGTAAAGATAGATATAGAAGCAGGGTAAAGATAGATATAGAAGCAGGGTAAGATAGATATAGAAGCAGGGTAAGATAGATATAGAAGCACACTGCAGGGTAAAGATAGATATAGAAGCAGGGTAAAGATAGATATAGAAGCAGGGTAAAGATAGATATAGAGGCAGGGTAAAGATAGATATAGAAAGACACAGCAGGGTAAAGATAGATATAGAAGCAGGGTAAAGATAGATATAGAAGCACACTGCAGGGTAAAGATAGATATAGAAGCAGGGTAAAGATAGATATAGAAGCAGGGTGAAGATAGATATAGAAGCAGGGTAAAGATAGATATAGAAGCAGGGTAAAGATAGATATAGAAGCAGGGTAAAGATAGATATAGAAGCAGGGTAAAGATAGATATAGAAGCACACTGCAGGGTAAAGATAGATATAGAAGCAGGGTAAGATAGATATAGAAGCACACTGCAGGGTAAAGATAGATATAGAAGCAGGGTAAAGATAGATATAGAAGCAGGGTAAAGATAGATATAGAAGCAGGGTAAAGATAGATATAGAAGCACACTGCAGGGTAAAGATAGATATAGAAGCAGGGTAAAGATAGATATAGAAGCACACTGCAGGGTAAAGATAGATATAGAAGCAGGGTAAAGATAGATATAGAAGCACACTGCAGGGTAAAGATAGATATAGAAGCACTGCAGGGTAAAGATAGATATAGAAGCACACTGCAGGGTAAAGATAGATATAGAAGCAGGGTAAAGATAGATATAGAGGCAGGGTAAAGATAGATATAGAAGCAGGGTAAAGATAGATATAGAAGCACACTGCAGGGTAAAGATAGATATAGAAGCAGGGTAAGATAGATATAGAAGCACACTGCAGGGTAAAGATAGATATAGAAGCAGGGTAAAGATAGATATAGAAGCAGGGTAAGATAGATATAGAAGCACACTGCAGGGTAAAGATAGATATAGAAGCAGGGTAAAGATAGATATAGAAGCAGGGTAAGATAGATATAGAAGCACACTGCAGGGTAAAGATAGATATAGAAGCAGGGTAAAGATAGATATAGAAGCAGGGTAAAGATAGATATAGAAGCACACTGCAGGGTAAAGATAGATATAGAAGCAGGGTAAGATAGATATAGAAGCACACTGCAGGGTAAAGATAGATATAGAAGCAGGGTAAAGATAGATATAGAAGCAGGGTAAGATAGATATAGAAGCACACTGCAGGGTAAAGATAGATATAGAAGCAGGGTAAAGATAGATATAGAAGCAGGGTAAGATAGATATAGAAGCACACTGCAGGGTAAAGATAGATATAGAAGCAGGGTAAAGATAGATATAGAAGCAGGGTAAAGATAGATATAGAAGCAGGGTAAAGATAGATATAGAAGCACACTGCAGGGTAAAGATAGATATAGAAGCAGGGTAAAGATAGATATAGAAGCACACTGCAGGGTAAAGATAGATATAGAAGCACTGCAGGGTAAAGATAGATATAGAAGCACACTGCAGGGTAAAGATAGATATAGAAGCAGGGTAAAGATAGATATAGAAGCAGGGTAAAGATAGATATAGAAGCAGGGTAAAGATAGATATAGAAGCACACTGCAGGGTAAAGATAGATATAGAAGCACACTGCAGGGTAAAGATAGATATAGAAGCAGGGTAAAGATAGATATAGAAGCACACTGCAGGGTAAAGATAGATATAGAAGCACTGCAGGGTAAAGATAGATATAGAAGCACACTGCAGGGTAAAGATAGATATAGAAGCAGGGTAAAGATAGATATAGAAGCACACTGCAGGGTAAAGATAGATATAGAAGCAGGGTAAAGATAGATATAGAAGCAGGGTAAGATAGATATAGAAGCACACTGCAGGGTAAAGATAGATATAGAAGCAGGGTAAAGATAGCTATAGAAGCAGGGTAAGATAGATATAGAAGCACACTGCAGGGTAAAGATAGATATAGAAGCAGGGTAAAGATAGATATAGAAGCAGGGTAAAGATAGATATAGAAGCAGGGTAAAGATAGATATAGAAGCACACTGCAGGGTAAAGATAGATATAGAAGCAGGGTAAAGATAGATATAGAAGCACACTGCAGGGTAAAGATAGATATAGAAGCACTGCAGGGTAAAGATAGATATAGAAGCACACTGCAGGGTAAAGATAGATATAGAAGCAGGGTAAAGATAGATATAGAAGCAGGGTAAAGATAGATATAGAAGCAGGGTAAAGATAGATATAGAAGCACACTGCAGGGTAAAGATAGATATAGAAGCACACTGCAGGGTAAAGATAGATATAGAAGCAGGGTAAAGATAGATATAGAAGCACACTGCAGGGTAAAGATAGATATAGAAGCACTGCAGGGTAAAGATAGATATAGAAGCACACTGCAGGGTAAAGATAGATATAGAAGCAGGGTAAAGATAGATATAGAAGCACACTGCAGGGTAAAGATAGATATAGAAGCACACTGCAGGGTAAAGATAGATATAGAAGCAGGTTAAAGATAGATATAGAAGCACACTGCAGGGTAAAGATAGATATAGAAGCAGGGTAAAGATAGATATAGAAGCAGGGTAAAGATAGATATAGAAGCACACTGCAGGGTAAAGATAGATATAGAAGCACACTGCAGGGTAAAGATAGATATAGAAGCAGGGTAAAGATAGATATAGAAGCACACTGCAGGGTAAAGATAGATATAGAATCAGGGTAAAGATAGATATAGAATGCAGGGTAAAGATAGATATAGAAGCAGGGTAAAGATAGATATAGAAGCACTGCAGGGTAAAGATAGATATAGAAGCAGGGTAAAGATAGATATAGAAGCACACTGCAGGGTAAAGATAGATATAGAAGCAGGGTAAAGATAGATATACAAGCAGGGTAAAGATAGATATAGAAGCAGGGTAAAGATAGATATAGAAGCACACTGCAGGGTAAAGATAGATATAGAAGCACACTGCAGGGTAAAGATAGATATAAAAGCAGGGTAAAGATAGATATAGAAGCAGGGTAAAGATAGATATAGAAGCACTGCAGGGTAAAGATAGATATAGAAGCACACTGCAGGGTAAAGATAGATATAGAAGCAGGGTAAAGATAGATATAGAAGCAGGGTAAAGATAGATATAGAAGCACTGCAGGGTAAAGATAGATATAGAAGCACACTGCAGGGTAAAGATAGATATAGAAGCAGGTTAAAGATAGATATAGAAGCACACTGCAGGGTAAAGATAGATATAGAAGCAGGGTAAAGATAGATATAGAAGCAGGGTAAAGATAGATATAGAAGCAGGGTAAAGATAGATATAGAAGCACACTGCAGGGTAAAGATAGATATAGAAGCAGGGTAAAGATAGATATAGAAGCACACTGCAGGGTAAAGATAGATATAGAAGCACTGCAGGGTAAAGATAGATATAGAGGCACACTGCAGGGTAAAGATAGATATAGAAGCAGGGTAAAGATAGATATAGAAGCAGGGTAAGATAGATATAGAAGCACACTGCAGGGTAAAGATAGATATAGAAGCAGGGTAAAGATAGATATGGAAGCAGGGTAAGATAGATATAGAAGCAGGGTAAAGATAGATATAGAAGCAGGGTAAATATAGATATAAAGCACACTGCAGGGTAAAGATAGATATAGAAGCAGGGTAAAGATAGATATAGAAGCACACTGCAGGGTAAAGATAGATATAGAAGCACTGCAGGGTAAAGATAGATATAGAAGCAGGGTAAAGATAGATATAGAAGCAGGGTAAAGATAGATATAGAAGCAGGGTAAGATAGATATAGAAGCACACTGCAGGGTAAAGATAGATATAGAAGCAGGGTAAAGATAGATATAGAAGCAGGGTAAAGATAGATATAGAAGCAGGGTAAAGATAGATATAGAAGCAGGGTAAAGATAGATATAGAAGCACACTGCAGGGTAAAGATAGATATAGAAGCAGGGTAAAGATAGATATAGAAGCACACTGCAGGGTAAAGATAGATATAGAAGCACTGCAGGGTAAAGATAGATATAGAAGCACACTGTAGGGTAAAGATAGATATAGAAGCAGGGTAAAGATAGATATAGAAGCAGGGTAAAGATAGATATAGAGGCAGGGTAAAGATAGATATAGAAGCACACTGCAGGGTAAAGATAGATATAGAAGCAGGGTAAAGATAGATATAGAAGCACACTGCAGGGTAAAGATAGATATAGAAGCACTGCAGGGTAAAGATAGATATAGAAGCAGGGTAAAGATAGATATAGAAGCACACTGCAGGGTAAAGATAGATATAGAAGCAGGGTAAAGATAGATATAGAAGCACACTGCAGGGTAAAGATAGATATAGAAGCACTGCAGGGTAAAGATAGATATAGAAGCAGGGTAAAGATAGATATAGAAGCACACTGCAGGGTAAATATAGATATAGAAGCACACTGCAGGGTAAAGATAGATATAGAAGCAGGGTAAAGATAGATATAGAAGCAGGGTAAAGATAGATATAGAAGCACTGCAGGGTAAAGATAGATATAGAAGCAGGGTAAAGATAGATATAGAAGCACACTGCAGGGTAAAGATAGATATAGAAGCAGGGTAAAGATAGATATAGAAGCAGGGTAAAGATAGATATAGAAGCAGGGTAAAGATAGATATAGAAGCAGGGTAAAGATAGATATAGAAGCAGGGTAAAGATAGATATAGAAGCAGGGTAAAGATAGATATAGAAGCACACTGCAGGGTAAAGATAGATATAGAAGCAGGGTAAGATAGATATAGAAGCACACTGCAGGGTAAAGATAGATATAGAAGCAGGGTAAAGATAGATATAGAAGCAGGGTAAAGATAGATATAGAAGCAGGGTAAAGATAGATATAGAAGCACACTGCAGGGTAAAGATAGATATAGAAGCAGGGTAAAGATAGATATAGAAGCACACTGCAGGGTAAAGATAGATATAGAAGCAGGGTAAAGATAGATATAGAAGCACACTGCAGGGTAAAGATAGATATAGAAGCACTGCAGGGTAAAGATAGATATAGAAGCACACTGCAGGGTAAAGATAGATATAGAAGCAGGGTAAAGATAGATATAGAAGCAGGGTAAAGATAGATATAGAAGCAGGGTAAAGATAGATATAGAAGCACACTGCAGGGTAAAGATAGATATAGAAGCACACTGCAGGGTAAAGATAGATATAGAAGCAGGGTAAAGATAGATATAGAAGCACACTGCAGGGTAAAGATAGATATAGAAGCAGGGTAAGATAGATATAGAAGCACACTGCAGGGTAAAGATAGATATAGAAACAGGGTAAAGATAGATATAGAAGCAGGGTAAGATAGATATAGAAGCACACTGCAGGGTAAAGATAGATATAGAAGCAGGGTAAAGATAGATATAGAAGCAGGGTAAGATAGATATAGAAGCACACTGCAGGGTAAAGATAGATATAGAAGCAGGGTAAAGATAGATATAGAAGCAGGGTAAAGATAGATATAGAAGCAGGGTAAATATAGATATAGAAGCACACTGCAGGGTAAAGATAGATATAGAAGCAGGGTAAGATAGATATAGAAGCACACTGCAGGGTAAAGATAGATATAGAAGCAGGGTAAAGATAGATATAGAAGCAGGGTAAGATAGATATAGAAGCACACTGCAGGGTAAAGATAGATATAGAAGCAGGGTAAAGATAGATATAGAAGCAGGGTAAGATAGATATAGAAGCACACTGCAGGGTAAAGATAGATATAGAAGCAGGGTAAAGATAGATATAGAAGCAGGGTAAAGATAGATATAGAAGCAGGGTAAAGATAGATATAGAAGCACACTGCAGGGTAAAGATAGATATAGAAGCAGGGTAAAGATATATATAGAAGCACACTGCAGGGTAAAGATAGATATAGAAGCAGGGTAAAGATAGATATAGAAGCACACTGCAGGGTAAAGATAGATATAGAAGCACTGCAGGGTAAAGATAGATATAGAAGCACACTGCAGGGTAAAGATAGATATAGAAGCAGGGTAAAGATAGATATAGAAGCACACTGCAGGGTAAAGATAGATATAGAAGCAGGGTAAGATAGATATAGAAGCACACTGCAGGGTAAAGATAGATATAGAAGCAGGGTAAAGATAGATATAGAAGCAGGGTAAAGATAGATATAGAAGCAGGGTAAAGATAGATATAGAAGCACACTGCAGGGTAAAGATAGATATAGAAGCAGGGTAAAGATAGATATAGAAGCACACTGCAGGGTAAAGATAGATATAGAAGCAGGGTAAAGATAGATATAGAAGCACACTGCAGGGTAAAGATAGATATAGAAGCACTGCAGGGTAAAGATAGATATAGAAGCACACTGCAGGGTAAAGATAGATATAGAAGCAGGGTAAAGATAGATATAGAAGCAGGGTAAAGATAGATATAGAAGCAGGGTAAAGATAGATATAGAAGCACACTGCAGGGTAAAGATAGATATAGAAGCAGGGTAAGATAGATATAGAAGCACACTGCAGGGTAAAGATAGATATAGAAGCAGGGTAAAGATAGATATAGAAGCAGGGTAAGATAGATATAGAAGCACACTGCAGGGTAAAGATAGATATAGAAGCAGGGTAAAGATAGATATAGAAGCAGGGTAAGATAGATATAGAAGCACACTACAGGGTAAAGATAGATATAGAAGCAGGGTAAAGATAGATATAGAAGCAGGGTAAAGATAGATATAGAAGCAGGGTAAAGATAGATATAGAAGCACACTGCAGGGTAAAGATAGATATAGAAGCAGGGTAAGATAGATATAGAAGCACACTGCAGGGTAAAGATAGATATAGAAGCAGGGTAAAGATAGATATAGAAGCAGGGTAAGATAGATATAGAAGCACACTGCAGGGTAAAGATAGATATAGAAGCAGGGTAAAGATAGATATAGAAGCAGGGTAAGATAGATATAGAAGCACACTGCAGGGTAAAGATAGATATAGAAGCAGGGTAAAGATAGATATAGAAGCAGGGTAAAGATAGATATAGAAGCAGGGTAAAGATAGATATAGAAGCACACTGCAGGGTAAAGATAGATATAGAAGCAGGGTAAAGATAGATATAGAAGCACACTGCAGGGTAAAGATAGATATAGAAGCACTGCAGGGTAAAGATAGATATAGAAGCACACTGCAGGGTAAAGATAGATATAGAAGCAGGGTAAAGATAGATATAGAAGCAGGGTAAAGATAGATATAGAAGCAGGGTAAAGATAGATATAGAAGCACACTGCAGGGTAAAGATAGATATAGAAGCACACTGCAGGGTAAAGATAGATATAGAAGCAGGGTAAAGATAGATATAGAAGCACACTGCAGGGTAAAGATAGATATAGAAGCACTGCAGGGTAAAGATAGATATAGAAGCACACTGCAGGGTAAAGATAGATATAGAAGCAGGGTAAAGATAGATATAGAAGCACACTGCAGGGTAAAGATAGATATAGAAGCACACTGCAGGGTAAAGATAGATATAGAAGCAGGTTAAAGATAGATATAGAAGCACACTGCAGGGTAAAGATAGATATAGAAGCAGGGTAAAGATAGATATAGAAGCAGGGTAAAGATAGATATAGAAGCACACTGCAGGGTAAAGATAGATATAGAAGCACACTGCAGGGTAAAGATAGATATAGAAGCAGGGTAAAGATAGATATAGAAGCACACTGCAGGGTAAAGATAGATATAGAATCAGGGTAAAGATAGATATAGAATGCAGGGTAAAGATAGATATAGAAGCAGGGTAAAGATAGATATAGAAGCACTGCAGGGTAAAGATAGATATAGAAGCAGGGTAAAGATAGATATAGAAGCACACTGCAGGGTAAAGATAGATATAGAAGCAGGGTAAAGATAGATATACAAGCAGGGTAAAGATAGATATAGAAGCAGGGTAAAGATAGATATAGAAGCACACTGCAAGGTAAAGATAGATATAGAAGCACACTGCAGGGTAAAGATAGATATAAAGCAGGGTAAAGATAGATATAGAAGCAGGGTAAAGATAGATATAGAAGCACTGCAGGGTAAAGATAGATATAGAAGCACACTGCAGGGTAAAGATAGATATAGAAGCAGGGTAAAGATAGATATAGAAGCAGGGTAAAGATAGATATAGAAGCACTGCAGGGTAAAGATAGATATAGAAGCACACTGCAGGGTAAAGATAGATATAGAAGCAGGTTAAAGATAGATATAGAAGCACACTGCAGGGTAAAGATAGATATAGAAGCAGGGTAAAGATAGATATAGAAGCAGGGTAAAGATAGATATAGAAGCAGGGTAAAGATAGATATAGAAGCACACTGCAGGGTAAAGATAGATATAGAAGCAGGGTAAAGATAGATATAGAAGCACACTGCAGGGTAAAGATAGATATAGAAGCACTGCAGGGTAAAGATAGATATAGAGGCACACTGCAGGGTAAAGATAGATATAGAAGCAGGGTAAAGATAGATATAGAAGCAGGGTAAGATAGATATAGAAGCACACTGCAGGGTAAAGATAGATATAGAAGCAGGGTAAAGATAGATATGGAAGCAGGGTAAGATAGATATAGAAGCAGGGTAAAGATAGATATAGAAGCAGGGTAAATATAGATATAAAAGCACACTGCAGGGTAAAGATAGATATAGAAGCAGGGTAAAGATAGATATAGAAGCACACTGCAGGGTAAAGATAGATATAGAAGCACTGCAGGGTAAAGATAGATATAGAAGCAGGGTAAAGATAGATATAGAAGCAGGGTAAAGATAGATATAGAAGCAGGGTAAGATAGATATAGAAGCACACTGCAGGGTAAAGATAGATATAGAAGCAGGGTAAAGATAGATATAGAAGCAGGGTAAAGATAGATATAGAAGCAGGGTAAAGATAGATATAGAAGCAGGGTAAAGATAGATATAGAAGCACACTGCAGGGTAAAGATAGATATAGAAGCAGGGTAAAGATAGATATAGAAGCACACTGCAGGGTAAAGATAGATATAGAAGCACTGCAGGGTAAAGATAGATATAGAAGCACACTGTAGGGTAAAGATAGATATAGAAGCAGGGTAAAGATAGATATAGAAGCAGGGTAAAGATAGATATAGAGGCAGGGTAAAGATAGATATAGAAGCACACTGCAGGGTAAAGATAGATATAGAAGCAGGGTAAAGATAGATATAGAAGCACACTGCAGGGTAAAGATAGATATAGAAGCACTGCAGGGTAAAGATAGATATAGAAGCAGGGTAAAGATAGATATAGAAGCACACTGCAGGGTAAAGATAGATATAGAAGCAGGGTAAAGATAGATATAGAAGCACACTGCAGGGTAAAGATAGATATAGAAGCACTGCAGGGTAAAGATAGATATAGAAGCAGGGTAAAGATAGATATAGAAGCACACTGCAGGGTAAATATAGATATAGAAGTACACTGCAGGGTAAAGATAGATATAGAAGCAGGGTAAAGATAGATATAGAAGCAGGGTAAAGATAGATATAGAAGCACTGCAGGGTAAAGATAGATATAGAAGCAGGGTAAAGATAGATATAGAAGCACACTGCAGGGTAAAGATAGATATAGAAGCACTGCAGGGTAAAGATAGATATAGAAGCAGGGTAAAGATAGATATAGAAGCAGGGTAAAGATAGATATAGAAGCAGGGTAAGATAGATATAGAAGCACACTGCAGGGTAAAGATAGATATAGAAGCAGGGTAAAGATAGATATAGAAGCAGGGTAAAGATAGATATAGAAGCAGGGTAAAGATAGATATAGAAGCAGGGTAAAGATAGATATAGAAGCACACTGCAGGGTAAAGATAGATATAGAAGCAGGGTAAAGATAGATATAGAAGCACACTGCAGGGTAAAGATAGATATAGAAGCACTGCAGGGTAAAGATAGATATAGAAGCACACTGTAGGGTAAAGATAGATATAGAAGCAGGGTAAAGATAGATATAGAAGCAGGGTAAAGATAGATATAGAGGCAGGGTAAAGATAGATATAGAAGCACACTGCAGGGTAAAGATAGATATAGAAGCAGGGTAAAGATAGATATAGAAGCACACTGCAGGGTAAAGATAGATATAGAAGCACTGCAGGGTAAAGATAGATATAGAAGCAGGGTAAAGATAGATATAGAAGCACACTGCAGGGTAAAGATAGATATAGAAGCAGGGTAAAGATAGATATAGAAGCACACTGCAGGGTAAAGATAGATATAGAAGCACTGCAGGGTAAAGATAGATATAGAAGCAGGGTAAAGATAGATATAGAAGCACACTGCAGGGTAAATATAGATATAGAAGCACACTGCAGGGTAAAGATAGATATAGAAGCAGGGTAAAGATAGATATAGAAGCAGGGTAAAGATAGATATAGAAGCACTGCAGGGTAAAGATAGATATAGAAGCAGGGTAAAGATAGATATAGAAGCACACTGCAGGGTAAAGATAGATATAGAAGCAGGGTAAAGATAGATATAGAAGCAGGGTAAAGATAGATATAGAAGCAGGGTAAAGATAGATATAGAAGCAGGGTAAAGATAGATATAGAAGCAGGGTAAAGATAGATATAGAAGCACACTGCAGGGTAAAGATAGATATAGAAGCAGGGTAAGATAGATATAGAAGCACACTGCAGGGTAAAGATAGATATAGAAGCAGGGTAAAGATAGATATAGAAGCAGGGTAAAGATAGATATAGAAGCAGGGTAAAGATAGATATAGAAGCACACTGCAGGGTAAAGATAGATATAGAAGCAGGGTAAAGATAGATATAGAAGCACACTGCAGGGTAAAGATAGATATAGAAGCACTGCAGGGTAAAGATAGATATAGAAGCACACTGCAGGCTAAAGATAGATATAGAAGCAGGGTAAAGATATATATAGAAGCAGGGTAAAGATAGATATAGAAGCAGGGTAAAGATAGATATAGAAGCACACTGCAGGGTAAAGATAGATATAGAAGCAGGGTAAGATAGATATAGAAGCACACTGCAGGGTAAAGATAGATATAGAAACAGGGTAAAGATAGATATAGAAGCAGGGTAAGATAGATATAGAAGCACACTGCAGGGTAAAGATAGATATAGAAGCAGGGTAAAGATAGATATAGAAGCAGGGTAAGATAGATATAGAAGCACACTGCAGGGTAAAGATAGATATAGAAGCAGGGTAAAGATAGATATAGAAGCAGGGTAAAGATAGATATAGAAGCAGGGTAAAGATAGATATAGAAGCACACTGCAGGGTAAAGATAGATATAGAAGCAGGGTAAGATAGATATAGAAGCACACTGCAGGGTAAAGATAGATATAGAAGCAGGGTAAAGATAGATATAGAAGCAGGGTAAGATAGATATAGAAGCACACTGCAGGGTAAAGATAGATATAGAAGCAGGGTAAAGATAGATATAGAAGCAGGGTAAGATAGATATAGAAGCACACTGCAGGGTAAAGATAGATATAGAAGCAGGGTAAAGATAGATATAGAAGCAGGGTAAAGATAGATATAGAAGCAGGGTAAAGATAGATATAGAAGCACACTGCAGGGTAAAGATAGATATAGAAGCAGGGTAAAGATATATATAGAAGCACACTGCAGGGTAAAGATAGATATAGAAGCAGGGTAAAGATAGATATAGAAGCACACTGCAGGGTAAAGATAGATATAGAAGCACTGCAGGGTAAAGATAGATATAGAAGCACACTGCAGGGTAAAGATAGATATAGAGCAGGGTAAAGATAGATATAGAAGCAGGGTAAAGATAGATATAGAAGCAGGGTAAAGATAGATATAGAAGCACACTGCAGGGTAAAGATAGATATAGAAGCAGGGTAAGATAGATATAGAAGCACACTGCAGGGTAAAGATAGATATAGAAGCAGGGTAAAGATAGATATAGAAGCAGGGTAAAGATAGATATAGAAGCAGGGTAAAGATAGATATAGAAGCACACTGCAGGGTAAAGATAGATATAGAAGCAGGGTAAAGATAGATATAGAAGCACACTGCAGGGTAAAGATAGATATAGAAGCACTGCAGGGTAAAGATAGATATAGAAGCACACTGTAGGGTAAAGATAGATATAGAAGCAGGGTAAAGATAGATATAGAAGCAGGGTAAAGATAGATATAGAGGCAGGGTAAAGATAGATATAGAAGCACACTGCAGGGTAAAGATAGATATAGAAGCAGGGTAAAGATAGATATAGAAGCACACTGCAGGGTAAAGATAGATATAGAAGCACTGCAGGGTAAAGATAGATATAGAAGCAGGGTAAAGATAGATATAGAAGCACACTGCAGGGTAAAGATAGATATAGAAGCAGGGTAAAGATAGATATAGAAGCACACTGCAGGGTAAAGATAGATATAGAAGCACTGCAGGGTAAAGATAGATATAGAAGCAGGGTAAAGATAGATATAGAAGCACACTGCAGGGTAAATATAGATATAGAAGCACACTGCAGGGTAAAGATAGATATAGAAGCAGGGTAAAGATAGATATAGAAGCAGGGTAAAGATAGATATAGAAGCACTGCAGGGTAAAGATAGATATAGAAGCAGGGTAAAGATAGATATAGAAGCACACTGCAGGGTAAAGATAGATATAGAAGCAGGGTAAAGATAGATATAGAAGCAGGGTAAAGATAGATATAGAAGCAGGGTAAAGATAGATATAGAAGCAGGGTAAAGATAGATATAGAAGCAGGGTAAAGATAGATATAGAAGCAGGGTAAAGATAGATATAGAAGCACACTGCAGGGTAAAGATAGATATAGAAGCAGGGTAAGATAGATATAGAAGCACACTGCAGGGTAAAGATAGATATAGAAGCAGGGTAAAGATAGATATAGAAGCAGGGTAAAGATAGATATAGAAGCAGGGTAAAGATAGATATAGAAGCACACTGCAGGGTAAAGATAGATATAGAAGCAGGGTAAAGATAGATATAGAAGCACACTGCAGGGTAAAGATAGATATAGAAGCAGGGTAAAGATAGATATAGAAGCACACTGCAGGGTAAAGATAGATATAGAAGCAGGGTAAGATAGATATAGAAGCACACTGCAGGGTAAAGATAGATATGGAAGCAGGGTAAGATAGATATAGAAGCAGGGTAAAGATAGATATAGAAGCAGGGTAAATATAGATATAAAAGCACACTGCAGGGTAAAGATAGATATAGAAGCAGGGTAAAGATAGATATAGAAGCACACTGCAGGGTAAAGATAGATATAGAAGCACTGCAGGGTAAAGATAGATATAGAAGCAGGGTAAAGATAGATATAGAAGCAGGGTAAAGATAGATATAGAAGCAGGGTAAGATAGATATAGAAGCACACTGCAGGGTAAAGATAGATATAGAAGCAGGGTAAAGATAGATATAGAAGCAGGGTAAAGATAGATATAGAAGCAGGGTAAAGATAGATATAGAAGCAGGGTAAAGATAGATATAGAAGCACACTGCAGGGTAAAGATAGATATAGAAGCAGGGTAAAGATAGATATAGAAGCACACTGCAGGGTAAAGATAGATATAGAAGCACTGCAGGGTAAAGATAGATATAGAAGCACACTGTAGGGTAAAGATAGATATAGAAGCAGGTTAAAGATAGATATAGAAGCAGGGTAAAGATAGATATAGAGGCAGGGTAAAGATAGATATAGAAGCACACTGCAGGGTAAAGATAGATATAGAAGCAGGGTAAAGATAGATATAGAAGCACACTGCAGGGTAAAGATAGATATAGAAGCACTGCAGGGTAAAGATAGATATAGAAGCAGGGTAAAGATAGATATAGAAGCACACTGCAGGGTAAAGATAGATATAGAAGCAGGGTAAAGATAGATATAGAAGCACACTGCAGGGTAAAGATAGATATAGAAGCACTGCAGGGTAAAGATAGATATAGAAGCAGGGTAAAGATAGATATAGAAGCACACTGCAGGGTAAATATAGATATAGAAGCACACTGCAGGGTAAAGATAGATATAGAAGCAGGGTAAAGATAGATATAGAAGCAGGGTAAAGATAGATATAGAAGCACTGCAGGGTAAAGATAGATATAGAAGCAGGGTAAAGATAGATATAGAAGCACACTGCAGGGTAAAGATAGATATAGAAGCAGGGTAAAGATAGATATAGAAGCAGGGTAAAGATAGATATAGAAGCAGGGTAAAGATAGATATAGAAGCACACTGCAGGGTAAAGATAGATATAGAAGCACACTGCAGGGTAAAGATAGATATAGAAGCAGGGTAAAGATAGATATAGAAGCACACTGCAGGGTAAAGATAGATATAGAAGCAGGGTAAGATAGATATAGAAGCACACTGCAGGGTAAAGATAGATATAGAAACAGGGTAAAGATAGATATAGAAGCAGGGTAAGATAGATATAGAAGCACACTGCAGGGTAAAGATAGATATAGAAGCAGGGTAAAGATAGATATAGAAGCAGGGTAAAGATAGATATAGAAGCAGGGTAAAGATAGATATAGAAGCACACTGCAGGGTAAAGATAGATATAGAAGCAGGGTAAAGATAGATATAGAAGCACACTGCAGGGTAAAGATAGATATAGAAGCACTGCAGGGTAAAGATAGATATAGAAGCACACTGTAGGGTAAAGATAGATATAGAAGCAGGGTAAAGATAGATATAGAAGCAGGGTAAAGATAGATATAGAGGCAGGGTAAAGATAGATATAGAAGCACACTGCAGGGTAAAGATAGATATAGAAGCAGGGTAAAGATAGATATAGAAGCACACTGCAGGGTAAAGATAGATATAGAAGCACTGCAGGGTAAAGATAGATATAGAAGCAGGGTAAAGATAGATATAGAAGCACACTGCAGGGTAAAGATAGATATAGAAGCAGGGTAAAGATAGATATAGAAGCACACTGCAGGGTAAAGATAGATATAGAAGCACACTGCAGGGTAAAGATAGATATAGAAGCACACTGCAGGGTAAAGATAGATATAGAAGCAGGGTAAAGATAGATATAGAAGCACACTGCAGGGTAAAGATAGATATAGAATCAGGGTAAAGATAGATATAGAATGCAGGGTAAAGATAGATATAGAAGCAGGGTAAAGATAGATATAGAAGCACTGCAGGGTAAAGATAGATATAGAAGCAGGGTAAAGATAGATATAGAAGCACACTGAGGGTAAAGATAGATATAGAAGCAGGGTAAAGATAGATATACAAGCAGGGTAAAGATAGATATAGAAGCAGGGTAAAGATAGATATAGAAGCACACTGCAGGGTAAAGATAGATATAGAAGCACACTGCAGGGTAAAGATAGATATAAAAGCAGGGTAAAGATAGATATAGAAACAGGGTAAAGATAGATATAGAAGCACACTGCAGGGTAAAGATAGATATAGAAGCAGGGTAAAGATAGATATAGAAGCAGGGTAAAGATAGATATAGAAGCACTGCAGGGTAAAGATAGATATAGAAGCACACTGCAGGGTAAAGATAGATATAGAAGCACACTGCAGGGTAAAGATAGATATAGAAGCAGGTTAAAGATAGATATAGAAGCACACTGCAGGGTAAAGATAGATATAGAAGCAGGGTAAAGATAGATATAGAAGCAGGGTAAAGATAGATATAGAAGCACACTGCAGGGTAAAGATAGATATAGAAGCACACTGCAGGGTAAAGATAGATATAGAAGCAGGGTAAAGATAGATATAGAAGCAGGGTAAGATAGATATAGAAGCACACTGCAGGGTAAAGATAGATATAGAAGCAGGGTAAAGATAGATATAGAAGCAGGGTAAAGATAGATATAGAAGCACACTGCAGGGTAAAGATAGATATAGAAGCACACTGCAGGGTAAAGATAGATATAGAAGCAGGGTAAAGATAGATATAGAAGCACACTGCAGGGTAAACATAGATATAGAATCAGGGTAAAGATAGATATAGAATGCAGGGTAAAGATAGATATAGAAGCAGGGTAAAGATAGATATAGAAGCACTGCAGGGTAAAGATAGATATAGAAGCAGGGTAAAGATAGATATAGAAGCACACTGCAGGGTAAAGATAGATATAGAAGCAGGGTAAAGATAGATATACAAGCAGGGTAAAGATAGATATAGAAGCAGGGTAAAGATAGATATAGAAGCACACTGCAGGGTAAAGATAGATATAGAAGCACACTGCAGGGTAAAGATAGATATAAAAGCAGGGTAAAGATAGATATAGAAGCAGGGTAAAGATAGATATAGAAGCACTGCAGGGTAAAGATAGATATAGAAGCACACTGCAGGGTAAAGATATATATAGAAGCAGGGTAAAGATAGATATAGAAGCAGGGTAAAGATAGATATAGAAGCACTGCAGGGTAAAGATAGATATAGAAGCACACTGCAGGGTAAAGATAGATATAGAAGCAGGGTAAAGATAGATATAGAAGCACACTGCAGGGTAAAGATAGATATAGAAGCACTGCAGGGTAAAGATAGATATAGAAGCAGGGTAAAGATAGATATAGAAGCACACTGCAGGGTAAAGATAGATATAGAAGCAGGGTAAAGATAGATATAGAAGCACACTGCAGGGTAAAGATAGATATAGAAGCACACTGCAGGGTAAAGATAGATATAGAAGCACACTGCAGGGTAAAGATAGATATAGAAGCAGGGTAAAGATAGATATAGAAGCACACTGCAGGGTAAAGATAGATATAGAATCAGGGTAAAGATAGATATAGAATGCAGGGTAAAGATAGATATAGAAGCAGGGTAAAGATAGATATAGAAGCACTGCAGGGTAAAGATAGATATAGAAGCAGGGTAAAGATAGATATAGAAGCACACTGAGGGTAAAGATAGATATAGAAGCAGGGTAAAGATAGATATACAAGCAGGGTAAAGATAGATATAGAAGCAGGGTAAAGATAGATATAGAAGCACACTGCAGGGTAAAGATAGATATAGAAGCACACTGCAGGGTAAAGATAGATATAAAAGCAGGGTAAAGATAGATATAGAAGCAGGGTAAAGATATATATAGAAGCACACTGCAGGGTAAAGATAGATATAGAAGCAGGGTAAAGATAGATATAGAAGCAGGGTAAAGATAGATATAGAAGCACTGCAGGGTAAAGATAGATATAGAAGCACACTGCAGGGTAAAGATAGATATAGAAGCACACTGCAGGGTAAAGATAGATATAGAAGCAGGTTAAAGATAGATATAGAAGCACACTGCAGGGTAAAGATAGATATAGAAGCAGGGTAAAGATAGATATAGAAGCAGGGTAAAGATAGATATAGAAGCACACTGCAGGGTAAAGATAGATATAGAAGCACACTGCAGGGTAAAGATAGATATAGAAGCAGGGTAAAGATAGATATAGAAGCAGGGTAAGATAGATATAGAAGCACACTGCAGGGTAAAGATAGATATAGAAGCAGGGTAAAGATAGATATAGAAGCAGGGTAAAGATAGATATAGAAGCACACTGCAGGGTAAAGATAGATATAGAAGCACACTGCAGGGTAAAGATAGATATAGAAGCAGGGTAAAGATAGATATAGAAGCACACTGCAGGGTAAACATAGATATAGAATCAGGGTAAAGATAGATATAGAATGCAGGGTAAAGATAGATATAGAAGCAGGGTAAAGATAGATATAGAAGCACTGCAGGGTAAAGATAGATATAGAAGCAGGGTAAAGATAGATATAGAAGCACACTGCAGGGTAAAGATAGATATAGAAGCAGGGTAAAGATAGATATACAAGCAGGGTAAAGATAGATATAGAAGCAGGGTAAAGATAGATATAGAAGCACACTGCAGGGTAAAGATAGATATAGAAGCACACTGCAGGGTAAAGATAGATATAAAAGCAGGGTAAAGATAGATATAGAAGCAGGGTAAAGATAGATATAGAAGCACTGCAGGGTAAAGATAGATATAGAAGCACACTGCAGGGTAAAGATATATATAGAAGCAGGGTAAAGATAGGTATAGAAGCAGGGTAAAGATAGATATAGAAGCACTGCAGGGTAAAGATAGATATAGAAGCACACTGCAGGGTAAAGATAGATATAGAAGCAGGTTAAAGATAGATATAGGAGCACACTGCAGGGTAAAGATAGATATAGAAGCAGGGTAAAGATAGATATAGAAGCAGGGTAAAGATAGATATAGAAGCAGGGTAAAGATAGATATAGAAGCACACTGCAGGGTAAAGATAGATATAGAAGCAGGGTAAAGATAGATATAGAAGCACACTGCAGGGTAAAGATAGATATAGAAGCACTGCAGGGTAAAGATAGATATAGAGGCACACTGCAGGGTAAAGATAGATATAGAAGCAGGGTAAAGATAGATATAGAAGCACACTGCAGGGTAAATATAGATATAGAAGCACACTGCAGGGTAAAGATAGATATAGAAGCAGGGTAAAGATAGATATAGAAGCAGGGTAAAGATAGATATAGAAGCACTGCAGGGTAAAGATAGATATAGAAGCAGGGTAAAGATAGATATAGAAGCACACTGCAGGGTAAAGATAGATATAGAAGCAGGGTAAAGATAGATATAGAAGCAGGGTAAAGATAGATATAGAAGCAGGGTAAAGATAGATATAGAAGCAGGGTAAAGATAGATATAGAAGCAGGGTAAAGATAGATATAGAAGCACACTGCAGGGTAAAGATAGATATAGAAGCAGGGTAAGATAGATATAGAAGCACACTGCAGGGTAAAGATAGATATAGAAGCAGGGTAAAGATAGATATAGAAGCAGGGTAAAGATAGATATAGAAGCAGGGTAAAGATAGATATAGAAGCACACTGCAGGGTAAAGATAGATATAGAAGCAGGGTAAAGATAGATATAGAAGCACACTGCAGGGTAAAGATAGATATAGAAGCACACTGCAGGGTAAAGATAGATATAGAAGCACACTGCAGGGTAAAGATAGATATAGAAGCAGGGTAAAGATAGATATAGAAGCACACTGCAGGGTAAAGATAGATATAGAATCAGGGTAAAGATAGATATAGAATGCAGGGTAAAGATAGATATAGAAGCAGGGTAAAGATAGATATAGAAGCACTGCAGGGTAAAGATAGATATAGAAGCAGGGTAAAGATAGATATAGAAGCACACTGCAGGGTAAAGATAGATATAGAAGCAGGGTAAAGATAGATATACAAGCAGGGTAAAGATAGATATAGAAGCAGGGTAAAGATAGATATAGAAGCACACTGCAGGGTAAAGATAGATATAGAAGCACACTGCAGGGTAAAGATAGATATAAAAGCAGGGTAAAGATAGATATAGAAGCAGGGTAAAGATAGATATAGAAGCACACTGCAGGGTAAAGATAGATATAGAAGCAGGGTAAAGATAGATATAGAAGCAGGGTAAAGATAGATATAGAAGCACTGCAGGGTAAAGATAGATATAGAAGCACACTGCAGGGTAAAGATAGATATAGAAGCACACTGCAGGGTAAAGATAGATATAGAAGCAGGTTAAAGATAGATATAGAAGCACACTGCAGGGTAAAGATAGATATAGAAGCAGGGTAAAGATAGATATAGAAGCAGGGTAAAGATAGATATAGAAGCACACTGCAGGGTAAAGATAGATATAGAAGCACACTGCAGGGTAAAGATAGATATAGAAGCAGGGTAAAGATAGATATAGAAGCAGGGTAAGATAGATATAGAAGCACACTGCAGGGTAAAGATAGATATAGAAGCAGGGTAAAGATAGATATAGAAGCAGGGTAAAGATAGATATAGAAGCACACTGCAGGGTAAAGATAGATATAGAAGCACACTGCAGGGTAAAGATAGATATAGAAGCAGGGTAAAGATAGATATAGAAGCACACTGCAGGGTAAACATAGATATAGAATCAGGGTAAAGATAGATATAGAATGCAGGGTAAAGATAGATATAGAAGCAGGGTAAAGATAGATATAGAAGCACTGCAGGGTAAAGATAGATATAGAAGCAGGGTAAAGATAGATATAGAAGCACACTGCAGGGTAAAGATAGATATAGAAGCAGGGTAAAGATAGATATACAAGCAGGGTAAAGATAGATATAGAAGCAGGGTAAAGATAGATATAGAAGCACACTGCAGGGTAAAGATAGATATAGAAGCACACTGCAGGGTAAAGATAGATATAAAAGCAGGGTAAAGATAGATATAGAAGCAGGGTAAAGATAGATATAGAAGCACTGCAGGGTAAAGATAGATATAGAAGCACACTGCAGGGTAAAGATATATATAGAAGCAGGGTAAAGATAGATATAGAAGCAGGGTAAAGATAGATATAGAAGCACTGCAGGGTAAAGATAGATATAGAAGCACACTGCAGGGTAAAGATAGATATAGAAGCAGGTTAAAGATAGATATAGAAGCACACTGCAGGGTAAAGATAGATATAGAAGCAGGGTAAAGATAGATATAGAAGCAGGGTAAAGATAGATATAGAAGCAGGGTAAAGATAGATATAGAAGCACACTGCAGGGTAAAGATAGATATAGAAGCAGGGTAAAGATAGATATAGAAGCACACTGCAGGGTAAAGATAGATATAGAAGCACTGCAGGGTAAAGATAGATATAGAGGCACACTGCAGGGTAAAGATAGATATAGAAGCAGGGTAAAGATAGATATAGAAGCAGGGTAAGATAGATATAGAAGCACACTGCAGGGTAAAGATAGATATAGAAGCAGGGTAAAGATAGATATAGAAGCAGGGTAAGATAGATATAGAAGCAGGGTAAAGATAGATATAGAAGCAGGGTAAATATAGATATAAAAGCACACTGCAGGGTAAAGATAGATATAGAAGCAGGGTAAAGATAGATATAGAAGCACACTGCAGGGTAAAGATAGATATAGAAGCAGGGTAAAGATAGATATAGAAGCAGGGTAAAGATAGATATAGAAGCAGGGTAAGATAGATATAGAAGCACACTGCAGGGTAAAGATAGATATAGAAGCAGGGTAAAGATAGATATAGAAGCAGGGTAAAGATAGATATAGAAGCAGGGTAAAGATAGATATAGAAGCAGGGTAAAGATAGATATAGAAGCACACTGCAGGGTAAAGATAGATATAGAAGCAGGGTAAAGATAGATATAGAAGGACACTGCAGGGTAAAGATAGATATAGAAGCACTGCAGGGTAAAGATAGATATAGAAGCACACTGTAGGGTAAAGATAGATATAGAAGCAGGGTAAAGATAGATATAGAAGCAGGGTAAAGATAGATATAGAGGCAGGGTAAAGATAGATATAGAAGCAGGGTAAAGATAGATATAGAAGCACTGCAGGGTAAAGATAGATATAGAAGCAGGGTAAAGATAGATATAGAAGCACACTGCAGGGTAAAGATAGATATAGAAGCAGGGTAAAGATAGATATAGAAGCACACTGCAGGGTAAAGATAGATATAGAAGCACTGCAGGGTAAAGATAGATATAGAAGCAGGGTAAAGATAGATATAGAAGCACACTGCAGGGTAAATATAGATATAGAAGCACACTGCAGGGTAAAGATAGATATAGAAGCAGGGTAAAGATAGATATAGAAGCAGGGTAAAGATAGATATAGAAGCACTGCAGGGTAAAGATAGATATAGAAGCAGGGTAAAGATAGATATAGAAGCACACTGCAGGGTAAAGATAGATATAGAAGCAGGGTAAAGATAGATATACAAGCAGGGTAAAGATAGATATAGAAGCAGGGTAAAGATAGATATAGAAGCACACTGCAGGGTAAAGATAGATATAGAAGCACACTGCAGGGTAAAGATAGATATAGAAGCAGGGTAAAGATAGATATAGAAGCACACTGCAGGGTAAAGATATATATAGAATCAGGGTAAAGATAGATATAGAATGCAGGGTAAAGATAGATATAGAAGCAGGGTAAAGATAGATATAGAAGCACTGCAGGGTAAAGATAGATATAGAAGCAGGGTAAAGATAGATATAGAAGCACACTGCAGGGTAAAGATAGATATAGAAGCAGGGTAAAGATAGATATACAAGCAGGGTAAAGATAGATATAGAAGCAGGGTAAAGATAGATATAGAAGCACACTGCAGGGTAAAGATAGATATAGAAGCACACTGCAGGGTAAAGATAGATATAAAAGCAGGGTAAAGATAGATATAGAAGCAGGGTAAAGATAGATATAGAAGCACACTGCAGGGTAAAGATAGATATAGAAGCACACTGCAGGGTAAAGATAGATATAGAAGCAGGGTAAAGATAGATATAGAAGCAGGGTAAAGATAGATATAGAAGCACTGCAGGGTAAAGATAGATATAGAAGCACACTGCAGGGTAAAGATAGATATAGAAGCACACTGCAGGGTAAAGATAGATATAGAAGCAGGTTAAAGATAGATATAGAAGCACACTGCAGGGTAAAGATAGATATAGAAGCAGGGTAAAGATAGATATAGAAGCAGGGTAAAGATAGATATAGAAGCACACTGCAGGGTAAAGATAGATATAGAAGCACACTGCAGGGTAAAGATAGATATAGAAGCAGGGTAAAGATAGATATAGAAGCAGGGTAAGATAGATATAGAAGCAGGGTAAATATAGATATAGAAGCACACTGCAGGGTAAAGATAGATATAGAAGCACACTGCAGGGTAAAGATAGATATAGAAGCAGGGTAAAGATAGATATAGAAGCAGGGTAAGATAGATATAGAAGCAGGGTAAATATAGATATAGAAGCAGGGTAAAGATAGATATAGAAGCACACTGCAGGGTAAAGATAGATATAGAAGCAGGGTAAAGATAGATATAGAAGCACACTGCAGGGTAAAAATAGATATAGAAGCACTGCAGGGTAAAGATAGATATAGAAGCAGGGTAAAGATAGATATAGAAGCAGGGTAAAGATAGATATAGAAGCAGGGTAAAGATAGATATAGAAGCACACTGCAGGGTAAAGATAGATATAGAAGCAGGGTAAAGATAGATATAGAAGCAGGGTAAAGATAGATATAGAAGCAGGGTAAAGATAGATATAGAAGCACACTGCAGGGTAAAGATAGATATAGAAGCAGGGTAAGATAGATATAGAAGCACACTGCAGGGTAAAGATAGATATAGAAGCAGGGTAAAGATAGATATAGAAGCAGGGTAAAGATAGATATAGAAGCAGGGTAAAGATAGATATAGAAGCACACTGCAGGGTAAAGATAGATATAGAAGCAGGGTAAAGATAGATATAGAAGCACACTGCAGGGTAAAGATAGATATAGAAGCACTGCAGGGTAAAGATAGATATAGAAGCACACTGCAGGGTAAAGATAGATATAGAAGCAGGGTAAAGATAGATATAGAAGCAGGGTAAAGATAGATATAGAGGCAGGGTAAAGATAGATATAGAAGCAGGGTAAAGATAGATATAGAAGCACTGCAGGGTAAAGATAGATATAGAAGCAGGGTAAAGATAGATATAGAAGCACACTGCAGGGTAAAGATAGATATAGAAGCAGGGTAAAGATAGATATAGAAGCAGGGTAAAGATAGATATAGAAGGAGGGTAAATCCATCCCAACAGGATACATTACTACAGTATGTTCTATAGAGGTGTACCACCCCAACAGGATACATTACTACATTACTACAGTATGTTCTATAGAGGTGTACCATCCCAACAGGATACATTACTACAGTATGTTCTATAGAGGTGTACCATCCCAACAGGATACATTACTACAGTATGTTCTATAGAGGTGTACCACTCCAACAGGATACATTACTACATTACTACAGTATGTTCTATAGAGTTGTACCACCCCAACAGGATACATTAGTACAGTATGTTCTATAGAGGTGTACCATCCCAACAGGATACATTACTACATTACTACAGTATGTTCTATAGAGGTGTACCACCCCAACAGGATACATTACTACAGTATGTTCTATAGAGGTGTACCATCCCAACAGGATACATTACTACATTACTACAGTATGTTCTATAGAGGTGTACCATCCCAACATGATACATTACTACAGTATGTTCTATAGAGGTGTACCATCCCAACAGGATACATTACTACATTACTACAGTATGTTCTATAGAGGTGTACCACCCCAACAGGATACATTACTACATTACTACAGTATGTTCTATAGAGGTATACCACCCCAACAGGATACATTACTACAGTATGTTCTATAGAGGTGTACCACCCCAACAGGATACATTACTACAGTATGTTCTATAGAGGTGTACCATCCCAACAGGATACATTACCACATTACTACAGTATGTTCTATAGAGGTGTACCATCCCAACAGGATACATTACTACAGTATGTTCTATAGAGGTGTACCATCCCAACAGGATACATTACTACATTATGTTCTATAGAGGTGTACCACCCCAACAGGATACATTACTACAGTATGTTCTATAGAGGTGTACCATCCCAACAGGATACATTACTACAGTATGTCCTATAGAGGTGTACCATCCCAACAGTATACATTACTACAGTATGTCCTATAGAGGTGTACCATCCCAACAGGATACATTACTACATTACTACAGTATGTTCTATAGAGGTGTACCACCCCAACAGGATACATTACTATAGAGGTGTACCATCCCAACAGGATACATTACTACAGTATGTTCTATAGAGGTGTACCACCCCAACAGGATACATTACTATAGAGGTGTACCATCCTAACAGGATACATTACTACAGTATGTTCTATAGAGGTGTACCACCCCAACAGGATACATTACTACAGTATGTTCTATAGAGGTGTACCACCCCAACAGGATACATTACTACAGTATGTTCTATAGAGGTGTACCATCCCAACAGGATACATTACTACATTACTACATTATGTTCTATATAGGTGTACCACCCCAACAGGATACATTACTACAGTATGTTCTATAGAGGTGTACCACCCCAACAGGATACATTACTACAGTATGTTCTATAGAGGTGTACCATCCCAATAGGATACATTACTACAGTATGTTCTATAGAGGTGTACCACCCCAACAGGATACATTACTACAGTATGTTCTATAGAGGTGTACCACCCCAACAGGATACATTACTACATTACTACAGTATGTTCTATAGAGTTGTACCACCCCAACAGGATACATTACTACAGTATGTTCTATAGAGGTGTACCACCCCAACAGGATACATTACTACATTACTACAGTATGTTCTATAGAGGTGTACCATCCCAACAGGATACATTACTACAGTATGTTCTATAGAGGTGTACCACCCCAACAGGATACATTACTACAGTATGTTCTATAGAGGTGTACCATCCCAACAGGATACATTACTACATTACTACAGTATGTTCTATAGAGGTGTACCATCCCAACAGGATACATTACTACATTACTACATTATGTTCTATAGAGGTGTACCACCCCAACAGGATACATTACTACAGTATGTTCTATAGAGGTGTACCACCCCAACAGGATACATTACTACAGTATGTTCTATAGAGGTGTACCACCCCAACAGGATACATTACTACAGTATGTTCTATAGAGGTGTACCATCCCAACAGGATACATTACTACAGTATGTTCTATAGAGGTGTACCACCCCAACAGGATACATTACTACAGTATGTTCTATAGAGGTGTACCATCCCAACAGGATACATTACTACAGTATGTTCTATAGAGGTTTACCACCCCAACATGATACATTACTACAGTATGTTCTATAGAGGTGTACCATCCCAACAGGATACATTACTACAGTATGTTCTATAGAGGTGTACCACCCCAACAGGATACATTACTACAGTATGTTCTATAGAGGTGTACCATCCCAACAGGATACATTACTACAGTATGTTCTATAGAGGTGTACCACCCCAACAGGATACATTACTACAGTATGTTCTATAGAGGTGTACCATCCCAACAGGATACATTACTACAGTATGTTCTATAGAGGTGTACCATCCCAACAGGATACATTACTACAGTATGTTCTATAGAGGTGTACCACCCCAACATGATACATTACTACAGTATGTTCTATAGAGGTGTACCATCCCAACAGGATACATTACTACAGTATGTTCTATAGAGGTGTACCATCCCAACAGGATACATTACTACAGTATGTTCTATAGAGGTGTACCACTCCAACAGGATACATTACTACATTACTACAGTATGTTCTATAGAGTTGTACCACCCCAACAGGATACATTACTACAGTATGTTCTATAGAGGTGTACCATCCCAACAGGATACATTACTACATTACTACAGTATGTTCTATAGAGGTGTACCACCCCAACAGGATACATTACTAAAGTATGTTCTATAGAGGTGTACCATCCCAACAGGATACATTACTACATTACTACAGTATGTTCTATAGAGGTGTACCACCCCAACAGGATACATTACTACATTACTACAGTATGTTCTATAGAGGTATACCACCCCAACAGGATACATTACTACAGTATGTTCTATAGAGGTGTACCACCCCAACAGGATACATTACTACAGTATGTTCTATAGAGGTGTACCATCCCAACAGGATACATTACCACATTACTACAGTATGTTCTATAGAGGTGTACCATCCCAACAGGATACATTACTACAGTATGTTCTATAGAGGTGTACCATCCCAACAGGATACATTACTACATTATGTCCTATAGAGGTGTACCATCCCAACAGGATACATTACTACAGTATGTCCTATAGAGGTGTACCATCCCAACAGGATACATTACTACATTACTACAGTATGTTCTATAGAGGTGTACCACCCCAACAGGATACATTACTATAGAGGTGTACCATCCCAACAGGATACATTACTACAGTATGTTCTATAGAGGTGTACCACCCCAACAGGATACATTACTATAGAGGTGTACCATCCCAACAGGATACATTACTACAGTATGTTCTATAGAGGTGTACCATCCCAACAGGATACATTACTACAGTATGTTCTATAGAGGTGTACCACTCCAACAGGATACATTACTACATTACTACAGTATGTTCTATAGAGTTGTACCACCCCAACAGGATACATTACTACAGTATGTTCTATAGAGGTGTACCATCCCAACAGGATACATTACTACATTACTACAGTATGTTCTATAGAGGTGTACCACCCCAACAGGATACATTACTAAAGTATGTTCTATAGAGGTGTACCATCCCAACAGGATACATTACTACATTACTACAGTATGTTCTATAGAGGTGTACCATCCCAACATGATACATTACTACAGTATGTCTATAGAGGTGTACCATCCCAACAGGATACATTACTACATTACTACAGTATGTTCTATAGAGGTGTACCACCCCAACAGGATACATTACTACATTACTACAGTATGTTCTATAGAGGTATACCACCCCAACAGGATACATTACTACAGTATGTTCTATAGAGGTGTACCACCCCAACAGGATACATTACTACAGTATGTTCTATAGAGGTGTACCATCCCAACAGGATACATTACCACATTACTACAGTATGTTCTATAGAGGTGTACCATCCCAACAGGATACATTACTACAGTATGTTCTATAGAGGTGTACCATCCCAACAGGATACATTACTACATTATGTCCTATAGAGGTGTACCATCCCAACAGGATACATTACTACAGTATGTCCTATAGAGGTGTACCATCCCAACAGGATACATTACTACATTACTACAGTATGTTCTATAGAGGTGTACCACCCCAACAGGATACATTACTATAGAGGTGTACCATCCCAACAGGATACATTACTACAGTATGTTCTATAGAGGTGTACCACCCCAACAGGATACATTACTATAGAGGTGTACCATCCCAACAGGATACATTACTACAGTATGTTCTATAGAGGTGTACCACCCCAACAGGATACATTACTACAGTATGTTCTATAGAGGTGTACCACCCCAACAGGATACATTACTACATTATGTTCTATAGAGGTGTACCACCCCAACAGGATACATTACTACAGTATGTTCTATAGAGGTGTACCATCCCAACAGGATACATTACTACAGTATGTTCTATAGAGGTGTACCACCCCAACAGGATACATTACTACATTACTACAGTATGTTCTATAGAGGTGTACCATCCCAACAGGATACATTACTACATTACTACAGTATGTTCTATAGAGGTGTACCATCCCAACAGGATACATTACTACAGTATGTTCTATAGAGGTGTACCACCCCAACAGGATACATTACTACAGTATGTTCTATAGAGGTGTACCACTCCAACAGGATACATTACTACATTACTACAGTATGTTCTATAGAGTTGTACCACCCCAACAGGATACATTACTACAGTATGTTCTATAGAGGTGTACCACCCCAACAGGATACATTACTACAGTATGTTCTATAGAGGTGTACCACTCCAACAGGATACATTACTACATTACTACAGTATGTTCTATAGAGTTTTACCACCCCAACAGGATACATTACTACAGTATGTTCTATAGAGGTGTACCATCCCAACAGGATACATTACTACATTACTACAGTATGTTCTATAGAGGTGTACCACCCCAACAGGATACATTACTAAAGTATGTTCTATAGAGGTGTACCATCCCAACAGGATACATTACTACATTACTACAGTATGTTCTATAGAGGTGTACCATCCCAACATGATACATTACTACAGTATGTTCTATAGAGGTGTACCATCCCAACAGGATACATTACTACATTACTACAGTATGTTCTATAGAGGTGTACCACCCCAACAGGATACATTACTACATTACTACAGTATGTTCTATAGAGGTATACCACCCCAACAGGATACATTACTACAGTATGTTCTATAGAGGTGTACCACCCCAACAGGATACATTACTACAGTATGTTCTATAGAGGTGTACCATCCCAACAGGATACATTACCACATTACTACAGTATGTTCTATAGAGGTGTACCATCCCAACAGGATACATTACTACAGTATGTTCTATAGAGGTGTACCATCCCAACAGGATACATTACTACATTATGTTCTATAGAGGTGTACCACCCCAACAGGATACATTACTACAGTATGTTCTATAGAGGTGTACCACCCCAACAGGATACATTACTATAGAGGTGTACCATCCCAACAGGATACATTACTACAGTATGTTCTATAGAGGTGTACCACCCCAACAGGATACATTACTATAGAGGTGTACCATCCCAACAGGATACATTACTACAGTATGTTCTATAGAGGTGTACCACCCCAACAGGATACATTACTACAGTATGTTCTATAGAGGTGTACCACCCCAACAGGATACATTACTACATTATGTTCTATAGAGGTGTACCACCCCAACAGGATACATTACTACAGTATGTTCTATAGAGGTGTACCATCCCAACAGGATACATTACTACAGTATGTTCTATAGAGGTGTACCATCCCAACAGGATACATTACTACATTATGTCCTATAGAGGTGTACCATCCCAACAGGATACATTACTACAGTATGTCCTATAGAGGTGTACCATCCCAACAGGATACATTACTACATTACTACAGTATGTTCTATAGAGGTGTACCACCCCAACAGGATACATTACTATAGAGGTGTACCATCCCAACAGGATACATTACTACAGTATGTTCTATAGAGGTGTACCACCCCAACAGGATACATTACTATAGAGGTGTACCATCCCAACAGGATACATTACTACAGTATGTTCTATAGAGGTGTACCATCCCAACAGGATACATTACTACAGTATGTTCTATAGAGGTGTACCACTCCAACAGGATACATTACTACATTACTACAGTATGTTCTATAGAGTTGTACCACCCCAACAGGATACATTACTATAGAGGTGTACCATCCCAACAGGATACATTACTACAGTATGTTCTATAGAGGTGTACCACCCCAACAGGATACATTACTATAGAGGTGTACCATCCCAACAGGATACATTACTACAGTATGTTCTATAGAGGTGTACCATCCCAACAGGATACATTACTACAGTATGTTCTATAGAGGTGTACCATCCCAACAGGATACATTACTACATTATGTCCTATAGAGGTGTACCATCCCAACAGGATACATTACTACATTACTACAGTATGTTCTATAGAGTTGTACCACCCCAACAGGATACATTACTACAGTATGTTCTATAGAGGTGTACCATCCCAACAGGATACATTACTACATTACTACAGTATGTTCTATAGAGGTGTACCACCCCAACAGGATACATTACTAAAGTATGTTCTATAGAGGTGTACCATCCCAACAGGATACATTACTACATTACTACAGTATGTTCTATAGAGGTGTACCATCCCAACATGATACATTACTAAAGTATGTTCTATAGAGGTGTACCATCCCAACAGGATACATTACTACATTACTACAGTATGTTCTATAGAGGTGTACCATCCCAACATGATACATTACTACAGTATGTTCTATAGAGGTGTACCATCCCAACAGAATACATTACTACATTACTACAGTATGTTCTATAGAGGTGTACCACCCCAACAGGATACATTACTATAGAGGTGTACCACCCCAACAGGATACATTACTACAGTATGTTCTATAGAGGTATACCACCCCAACAGGATACATTACTACAGTATGTTCTATAGAGGTGTACCATCCCAACAGGATACATTACTACAGTATGTTCTATAGAGGTGTACCACCCCAACAGGATACATTACTACAGTATGTTCTATAGAGGTGTACCATCCCAACAGGATACATTACCACATTACTACAGTATGTTCTATAGAGGTGTACCATCCCAACAGGATACATTACTACAGTATGTTCTATAGAGGTGTACCATCCCAACAGGATACATTACTACATTATGTCCTATAGAGGTGTACCATCCCAACAGGATACATTACTACAGTATGTCCTATAGAGGTGTACCATCCCAACAGGATACATTACTATATTACTACAGTATGTTCTATAGAGGTGTACCACCCCAACAGGATACATTACTATAGAGGTGTACCATCCCAACAGGATACATTACTACAGTATGTTCTATAGAGGTGTACCACCCCAACAGGATACATTACTATAGAGGTGTACCATCCCAACAGGATACATTACTACAGTATGTTCTATAGAGGTGTACCACCCCAACAGGATACATTACTACAGTATGTTCTATAGAGGTGTACCACCCCAACAGGATACATTACTACATTATGTTCTATAGAGGTGTACCACCCCAACAGGATACATTACTACAGTATGTTCTATAGAGGTGTACCATCCCAACAGGATACATTACTACAGTATGTTCTATAGAGGTGTACCACCCCAACAGGATACATTACTACATTACTACAGTATGTTCTATAGAGGTGTACCATCCCAACAGGATACATTACTACATTACTACAGTATGTTCTATAGAGGTGTACCATCCCAACAGGATACATTACTACAGTATGTTCTATAGAGGTGTACCACCCCAACAGGATACATTACTACAGTATGTTCTATAGAGGTGTACCACTCCAATAGGATACATTACTACATTACTACAGTATGTTCTATAGAGTTGTACCACCCCAACAGGATACATTACTACAGTATGTTCTATAGAGGTGTACCATCCCAACAGGATACATTACTACATTACTACAGTATGTTCTATAGAGGTGTACCACCCCAACAGGATACATTACTAAAGTATGTTCTATAGAGGTGTACCATCCCAACAGGATACATTACTACATTACTACAGTATGTTCTATAGAGGTGTACCATCCCAACATGATACATTACTACAGTATGTTCTATAGAGGTGTACCATCCCAACAGGATACATTACTACATTACTACAGTATGTTCTATAGAGGTGTACCACCCCAACAGGATACATTACTACATTACTACAGTATGTTCTATAGAGGTATACCACCCCAACAGGATACATTACTACAGTATGTTCTATAGAGGTGTACCACCCCAACAGGATACATTACTACAGTATGTTCTATAGAGGTGTACCATCCCAACAGGATACATTACCACATTACTACAGTATGTTCTATAGAGGTGTACCATCCCAACAGGATACATTACTACAGTATGTTCTATAGAGGTGTACCATCCCAACAGGATACATTACTACATTATGTTCTATAGAGGTGTACCACCCCAACAGGATACATTACTACAGTATGTTCTATAGAGGTGTACCATCCCAACAGGATACATTACTACAGTATGTCCTATAGAGGTGTACCATCCCAACAGGATACATTACTACAGTATGTCCTATAGAGGTGTACCATCCCAACAGGATACATTACTACATTACTACAGTATGTTCTATAGAGGTGTACCACCCCAACAGGATACATTACTATAGAGGTGTACCATCCCAACAGGATACATTACTACAGTATGTTCTATAGAGGTGTACCACCCCAACAGGATACATTACTATAGAGGTGTACCATCCCAACAGGATACATTACTACAGTATGTTCTATAGAGGTGTACCACCCCAACAGGATACATTACTACAGTATGTTCTATAGAGGTGTACCACCCCAACAGGATACATTACTACATTATGTTCTATAGAGGTGTACCACCCCAACAGGATACATTACTACAGTATGTTCTATAGAGGTGTACCATCCCAACAGGATACATTACTACAGTATGTTCTATAGAGGTGTACCACCCCAACAGGATACATTACTACATTACTACAGTATGTTCTATAGAGGTGTACCACCCCAACAGGATACATTACTACAGTATGTTATATAGAGGTGTACCACCCCAACAGGATACATTACTACAGTATGTTCTATAGAGGTGTACCACCCCAACAGGATACATTACTATAGAGGTGTACCATCCCAACAGGATACATTACTACAGTATGTTCTATAGAGGTGTACCACCCCAACAGGATACATTACTACATTACTACAGTATGTTCTATAGAGGTGTACCACCCCAACAGGATACATTACTACATTACTACAGTATGTTCTATAGAGGTGTACCACCCCAACAGGATACATTACTACAGTATGTTCTATAGAGGTGTACCATCCCAACAGGATACATTACTACATTACTACAGTATGTTCTATAGAGGTGTACCATCCCAACAGGATACATTACTACATTACTACAGTATGTTCTATAGAGGTGTACCATCCCAACAGGATACATTACTACAGTATGTTCTATAGAGGTGTACCACCCCAACAGGATACATTACTACAGTATGTTCTATAGAGGTGTACCATCCCAACAGGATACATTACTACATTACTACAGTATGTTCTATAGAGGTGTACCACCCCAACAGGATACATTACTACATTACTACAGTATGTTCTATAGAGGTGTACCATCCCAACAGGATACATTACTAAAGTATGTTCTATAGAGGTGTACCACCCCAACAGGATACATTACTATAGAGGTGTACCATCCCAACAGGATACATTACTACAGTATGTTCTATAGAGGTGTACCACCCCAACAGGATACATTACTACATTATGTTCTATAGAGGTGCACCATCCCAACAGGATACATTACTACATTACTACAGTATGTTCTATAGAGGTGTACCACCCCAACAGGATACATTACTACAGTATGTTCTATAGAGGTGTACCACCCCAACAGGATACATTACTACAGTATGTTCTATAGAGGTGTACCATCCCAACAGGATACATTACTACAGTATGTTCTATAGAGGTGTACCACCCCAACAGGATACATTACTAGTTTACTACAGTATGTTCTATAGAGGTGTACCATCCCAACAGGATACATTACTACATTACTACAGTATGTTCTATAGAGGTGTACCATCCCAACAGGATACATTACTACAGTATGTTCTATAGAGGTGTACCACCCCAACAGGATACATTACTACATTACTACAGTATGTTCTATAGAGGTGTACCATCCCAACAGGATACATTACTACAGTATGTTCTATAGAGGTGTACCATCCCAACAGGATACATTACTACATTACTACAGTATGTTCTATAGAGGTGTACCATCCCAACAGGATACATTACTACAGTATGTTCTATAGAGGTGTACCATCCCAACAGAATACATTACTACAGTATGTTCTATAGAGGTGTACCACCCCAACAGGATACATTACTACATTACTACAGTATGTTCTATAGAGGTGTACCACCCCAACAGGATACATTACTACAGTATGTTCTATAGAGGTGTACCACCCCAACAGGATACATTACTACATTACTACAGTATGTTCTATTGAGTTGTACCACCCCAACAGGATACATTACTACAGTATGTTCTATAGAGGTGTACCATCCCAACAGGATACATTACTACATTACTACAGTATGTTCTATAGAGGTGTACCACCCCAACAGGATACATTACTACAGTATGTTCTATAGAGGTGTACCATCCCAACAGGATACATTACTACAGTATGTTCTATAGAGGTGTACCATCCCAACAGGATACATTACTACATTATGTTCTATAGAGGTGTACCATCCCAACAGGATACATTACTACAGTATGTCCTATAGAGGTGTACCATCCCAACAGGATACATTACTTCATTACTACAGTATGTTCTATAGAGGTGTACCATCCCAACAGGATACATTACTACAGTATGTTCTATAGAGGTGTACCATCCCAACAGGATACATTACTACAGTATGTTCTATAGAGGTGTACCATCCCAACAGGATACATTACTACATTACTACAGTATGTTCTATAGAGGTGTACCACCCCAACAGTATACATTACTACAGTATGTTCTATAGAGGTGTACCATCCCAACAGGATACATTACTACATTACTACAGTATGTTCTATAGAGGTGTACCACCCCAACAGGATACATTACTACAGTATGTTCTATAGAGGTGTACCATCCCAACAGGATACATTACTACAGTATGTTCTATAGAGGTGTACCATCCCAACAGGATACATTACTACATTATGTTCTATAGAGGTGTACCATCCCAACAGGATACATTACTACATTACTACAGTATGTTCTATAGAGGTGTACCATCCCAACATGATACATTACTACATTTTGTTCTATAGAGGTGTACCACCCCAAAAGGATAAATTACTACATTACTACAGTATGTTCTATTGAGTTGTACCACCCCAACAGGATACATTACTACAGTATGTTCTATAGAGGTGTACCACCCCAACAGGATACATTACTACAGTATGTTCTATAGAGGTGTACCATCCCAACAGGATACATTACTACATTACTACAGTATGTTCTATAGAGGTGTACCATCCCAACAGGATACATTACTACAGTATGTTCTATAGAGGTGTACCACCCCAACAGGATACATTACTACAGTATGTTCTATAGAGGTGTACCATCCCAACAGGATACATTACTACAGTATGTTCTATAGAGGTGTACCACCCCAACAGGATACATTACTACAGTATGTTCTATAGAGGTGTACCATCCCAACAGGATACATTACCACAGTATGTTCTATAGAGGTGTACCACCCCAACAGGATACATTACTACATTACTACAGTATGTTCTATAGAGGTATACCATCCCAACAGGATACATTACTACAGTATGTTCTATAGAGGTGTACCACCCCAACAGGATACATTACTACAGTATGTTCTATAGAGGTGTACCATCCCAACAGGATACATTACTACATTACTACATTATGTTCTATAGAGGTGTACCATCCCAACATGATACATTACTACATTACTACAGTATGTTCTATAGAGGTATACCATCCCAACAGGATACATTACTACAGTATGTTCTATAGAGGTGTACCACCCCAACAGGATACATTACTACAGTATGTTCTATAGAGGTGTACCATCCCAACAGGATACATTACTACAGTATGTCCTATAGAGGTGTACCATCCCAACAGGATACATTACTACATTACTACAGTATGTTCTATAGAGGTGTACCATCCCAACAGGATACATTACTACAGTATGTTCTATAGAGGTGTACCATCCCAACAGGATACATTACTACATTACTACAGTATGTTCTATAGAGGTGTACCACCCCAACAGGATACATTACTACAGTATGTTCTATAGAGGTGTACCATCCCAACAGGATACATTACTACATTACTACAGTATGTTCTATAGAGGTGTACCACCCCAACAGGATACATTACTACAGTATGTTCTATAGAGGTGTACCATCCCAACAGGATACATTACTACAGTATGTTCTATAGAGGTGTACCATCCCAACAGGATACATTACTACAGTATGTTCTATAGAGGTGTACCATCCCAACAGGATACATTACTACATTATGTTCTATAGAGGTGTACCATCCCAACAGGATACATTACTACATTACTACAGTATGTTCTATAGAGGTGTACCATCCCAACAGGATACATTACTACATTTTGTTCTATAGAGGTGTACCACCCCAAAAGGATAAATTACTACATTACTACAGTATGTTCTATAGAGGTGTACCATCCCAACAGAATACATTACTACAGTATGTTCTATAGAGGTGTACCACCCCAACAGGATACATTACTACATTACTACAGTATGTTCTATAGAGGTGTACCACCCCAACAGGATACATTACTACATTACTACAGTATGTTCTATTGAGTTGTACCACCCCAACAGGATACATTACTACAGTATGTTCTATAGAGGTGTACCATCCCAACAGGATACATTACTACATTACTACAGTATGTTCTATAGAGGTGTACCACCCCAACAGGATACATTACTACAGTATGTTCTATAGAGGTGTACCATCCCAACAGGATACATTACTACAGTATGTTCTATAGAGGTGTACCATCCCAACAGGATACATTACTACATTATGTTCTATAGAGGTGTACCATCCCAACAGGATACATTACTACAGTATGTCCTATAGAGGTGTACCATCCCAACAGGATACATTACTTCATTACTACAGTATGTTCTATAGAGGTGTACCATCCCAACAGGATACATTACTACAGTATGTTCTATAGAGGTGTACCATCCCAACAGGATACATTACTACAGTATGTTCTATAGAGGTGTACCATCCCAACAGGATACATTACTACATTACTACAGTATGTTCTATAGAGGTGTACCACCCCAACAGTATACATTACTACAGTATGTTCTATAGAGGTGTACCATCCCAACAGGATACATTACTACATTACTACAGTATGTTCTATAGAGGTGTACCACCCCAACAGGATACATTACTACAGTATGTTCTATAGAGGTGTACCATCCCAACAGGATACATTACTACAGTATGTTCTATAGAGGTGTACCATCCCAACAGGATACATTAATACATTATGTTCTATAGAGGTGTACCATCCCAACAGGATACATTACTACATTACTACAGTATGTTCTATAGAGGTGTACCATCCCAACATGATACATTACTACATTTTGTTCTATAGAGGTGTACCACCCCAAAAGGATAAATTACTACATTACTACAGTATGTTCTATTGAGTTGTACCACCCCAACAGGATACATTACTACATATGTCCTATTGAGTTGTACCACCCCAACAGGATACATTACTACAGTATGTTCTATAGAGGTGTACCACCCCAACAGGATACATTACTACAGTATGTTCTATAGAGGTGTACCATCCCAACAGGATACATTACTACATTACTACAGTATGTTCTATAGCGGTGTACCATCCCAACAGGATACATTACTACAGTATGTTCTATAGAGGTGTACCACCCCAACAGGATACATTACTACAGTATGTTCTATAGAGGTGTACCATCCCAACAGGATACATTACTACAGTATGTTCTATAGAGGTGTACCACCCCAACAGGATACATTACTACAGTATGTTCTATAGAGGTGTACCATCCCAACAGGATACATTACCACAGTATGTTCTATAGAGGTGTACCACCCCAACAGGATACATTACTACATTACTACAGTATGTTCTATAGAGGTATACCATCCCAACAGGATACATTACTACAGTATGTTCTATAGAGGTGTACCACCCCAACAGGATACATTACTACAGTATGTTCTATAGAGGTGTACCATCCCAACAGGATACATTACTACATTACTACATTATGTTCTATAGAGGTGTACCATCCCAACATGATACATTACTACATTACTACAGTATGTTCTATAGAGGTATACCATCCCAACAGGATACATTACTACAGTATGTTCTATAGAGGTGTACCACCCCAACAGGATACATTACTACAGTATGTTCTATAGAGGTGTACCATCCCAACAGGATACATTACTACAGTATGTCCTATAGAGGTGTACCATCCCAACAGGATACATTACTTCATTACTACAGTATGTTCTATAGAGGTGTACCATCCCAACAGGATACATTACTACAGTATGTTCTATAGAGGTGTACCATCCCAACAGGATACATTACTACAGTATGTTCTATAGAGGTGTACCATCCCAACAGGATACATTACTACATTACTACAGTATGTTCTATAGAGGTGTACCACCCCAACAGGATACATTACTACAGTATGTTCTATAGAGGTGTACCATCCCAACAGGATACATTACTACATTACTACAGTATGTTCTATAGAGGTGTACCACCCCAACAGGATACATTACTACAGTATGTTCTATAGAGGTGTACCATCCCAACAGGATACATTACTACAGTATGTTCTATAGAGGTGTACCATCCCAACAGGATACATTACTACATTATGTTCTATAGAGGTGTACCATCCCAACAGGATACATTACTACATTACTACAGTATGTTCTATAGAGGTGTACCATCCCAACAGGATACATTACTACATTTTGTTCTATAGAGGTGTACCACCCCAAAAGGATAAATTACTACATTACTACAGTATGTTCTATTGAGTTGTACCACCCCAACAGGATACATTACTACATATGTTCTATTGAGTTGTACCACCCCAACAGGATACATTACTACAGTATGTTCTATAGAGGTGTACCATCCCAACAGGATACATTACTACAGTATGTTCTATAGAGGTGTACCATCCCAACAGGATACATTACTACAGTATGTTCTATAGAGGTGTACCATCCCAACAGGATACATTACTACAGTATGTTCTATAGAGGTGTACCACCCCAACAGGATACATTACTACAGTATGTTCTATAGAGGTGTACCATCCCAACAGGATACATTACTACAGTATGTTCTAGAGAGGTGTACCACCCCAACAGGATACATTACTACAGTATGTTCTATAGAGGTGTACCATCCCAACAGGATACATTACTACAGTATGTTCTATAGAGGTGTACCACCCCAACAGGATACATTACTACAGTATGCTCTATAGAGGTGTACCATCCCAACAGGATACATTACTACAGTATGTTCTATAGAGGTGTACCACCCCAACAGGATACATTACTACATTACTACAGTATGTTCTATAGAGGTATACCATCCCAACAGGATACATTACTACAGTATGTTCTATAGAGGTGTACCACCCCAACAGGATACATTACTACAGTATGTTCTATAGAGGTGTACCATCCCAACAGGATACATTACTACATTACTACATTATGTTCTATAGAGGTGTACCATCCCAACATGATACATTACTACATTACTACAGTATGTTCTATAGAGGTATACCATCCCAACAGGATACATTACTACAGTATGTTCTATAGAGGTGTACCACCCCAACAGGATACATTACTACAGTATGTTCTATAGAGGTGTACCATCCCAACAGGATACATTACTACATTACTACATTATGTTCTATAGAGGTGTACCATCCCAACAGGATACATTACTACATTACTACATTATGTTCTATAGAGGTGTACCATCCCAACAGGATACATTACTACATTACTACAGTATGTTCTATAGAGGTGTACCACCCCAACAGGATACATTACTACATTACTACAGTATGTTCTATAGAGGTGTACCATCCCAACATGATACATTACTACAGTATGTTCTATAGAGGGTTACCACCCCAACAGGATACATTACCACATTTCTACATATGTTCTATAGAGGTGTACCATCCCAACAGGATACATTACTACAGTATGTTCTATAGAGGTATACCATCCCAACAGGAATCATTACTACATTATGTTCTATAGAGGTGTACCATCCCAACAGGATACATTACTACAGTATGTTCTATAGAGGTGTACCATCCCAACATGATACATTACTACAGTATGTTCTACAGAGGTGTACCATCCCAACAGGATACATTACTACAGTATGTTCTATAGAGGTGTACCATCCCAACAGGATACATTACTACAGTATGTTCTATAGAGGTGTACCACCCCAACAGGACACATTACTACATTACTACAGTATGTTCTATAGAGGTGTACCACCCCAACAGGATACATTACTACAGTATGTTCTATAGAGGTGTACCATCCCAACAGGATACATTACTACATTACTACAGTATGTTCTATAGAGGTGTACCATCCCAACAGGATACATTACTACATATGTTCTATTGAGTTGTACCACCCCAACAGGATACATTACTACAGTATGTTCTATAGAGGTGTACCATCCCAACAGGATACATTACTACAGTATGTTCTATAGAGGTGTACCATCCCAACAGGATACATTACTACAGTATGTTCTATAGAGGTGTACCACCCCAACAGGATACATTACTACAGTATGTTCTATGGAGGTGTACCATCCCAACAGGATACATTACTACAGTATGTTCTATAGAGGTGTACCACCCCAACAGGATACATTACTACAGTATGTTCTATAGAGGTGTACCATCCCAACAGGATACATTACTACAGTATGTTCTATAGAGGTGTACCATCCCAACAGGATACATTACTACAGTATGTTCTATAGAGGTGTACCACCCCAACAGGATACATTACTACATTACTATAGTATGTTCTATAGAGGTGTAGCATCACAACAGGATACATTACTACAGTATGTTCTATAGAGGTGTACCACCCCAACAGGATACATTACCACATTACTACAGTATGTTCTATAGAGGTGTACCACCCCAACAGGATACATTACTACAGTATGTTCTATAGAGGTGTACCATCCCAACAGGAAACATTACTACATTACTACATTATGTTCTATAGAGGTGTACCATCCCAACATGATACATTACTACATTACTACAGTATGTTCTATAGAGGTATAACATCCCAACAGGATACATTACTACAGTATGTTCTATAGAGGTGTACCACCCCAACAGGATACATTACTACAGTATGTTCTATAGAGGTGTACCATCCCAACAGGATACATTACTACATTATGTTCTATAGAGGTGTACCATCCCAACAGGATACATTACTACAGTATGTTCTATAGAGGTGTACCATCCCAACATGATACATTACTACAGTATGTTCTATAGAGGTGTACCATCCCAACAGGATACATTACTACAGTATGTTCTATAGAGGTGTACCATCCCAACAAGATACATTACTACAGTATGTTCTATAGAGGTGTACCATCCCAACAGGATACATTACTACATTACTACAGTATGTTCTATAGAGGTGTACCATCCCAACAGGATACATTACTACATTACTACATTATGTTCTATAGAGGTGTACCATCCCAACAGGATACATTACTACATTACTACAGTATGTTCTATAGAGGTGTACCATCCCAACAGGATACATTACTACAGTATGTTCTATAGAGGTGTACCACCCCAACAGGATACATTACTACAGTATGTTCTATAGAGGTGTACCACCCCAACAGGATACATTAATACATTACTACAGTATGTTCTATAGAGGTGTACCATCCCAACAGGATACATTACTACATTACTACAGTATGTTCTATAGAGGTGTACCACCCCAACAGGATACATTACTACAGTATGTTCTATAGAGGTGTACCACCCCAACAGGATACATTACTACAGTATGTTCTATAGAGGTGTACCACCCCAACAGGATACATTACTACATTATGTTCTATAGAGGTGTACCAACCCAACAGGATACATTACTACATTATGTTCTATAGAGGTGTACCACCCCAACAGGATACATTACTACAGTATGTTCTATAGAGGTGTACCATCCCAACAGGATACATTACTACAGTATGTTCTATAGAGGTGTACCACCCCAACAGGATACATTACTACATTACTACAGTATGTTCTATAGAGGTGTACCACCCCAACAGGATACATTACTACAGTATGTTCTATAGAGGTGTACCACCCCAACAGGATACATTACTACATTACTACATTATGTTCTATAGAGGTGTACCATCCCAACAGGATACATTACTACAGTATGTTCTATAGAGGTGTACCACCCCAACAGGATACATTACTATAGTATGTTCTATAGAGGTGTACCACCCCAACAGGATACATTACTATAGTATGTTCTATAGAGGTGTACCATCCCAACAGGATACATTACTACAGTATGTTCTATAGAGGTGTACCATCCCAACAGGATACATTACTACAGTATGTTCTATAGAGGTGTACCACCCCAACAGGATACATTACTACAGTATGTTCTATAGAGGTGTACCACCCTAACAGGATACATTACTACATTACTACAGTATGTTCTATAGAGGTGTACCATCCCAACAGGATACATTACTACATTACTACAGTATGTTCTATAGAGGTGTACCATCCCAACATGATACATTACTACAGTATGTTCTATAGAGGTGTACCACCCCAACAGGATACATTACTACAGTATGTTCTATAGAGGTGTACCATCCCAACAGGATACATTACTACAGTACTACAGTATGTTCTATAGAGGTGTACCACCCCAACAGGATACATTACTACAGTATATTCTATAGAGGTGTACCATCCCAACAGGATACATTACTACAGTATGTTCTATAGAGGTGTACCATCCCAACAGGATACATTACTACAGTATGTTCTATAGAGGTGTACCACCCCAACAGGATACATTACTACATTACTACAGTATGTTCTATAGAGGTGTACCACCCCAACAGGATACATTACTACAGTATGTTCTATAGAGGTGTACCACCCCAACAGGATACATTACTACAGTATGTTCTATAGCGGTGTACCATCCCAACAGGATACATTACTACAGTATGTTCTATAGAGGTGTACCATCCCAACAGGATACATTACTACATTACTAGAGTATGTTCTATAGAGGTGTACCACCCCAACAGGATACATTACTACAGTATGTTCTAAAGAGGTGTACCATCCCAACAGGATACATTACTACATTACTACAGTATGTTCTATAGAGGTGTACCATCCCAACAGGATACATTACTACAGTATGTTCTATAGAGGTGTACCATCCCAACAGGATACATTACTACAGTATGTTCTATAGAGGTGTACCATCCCAACAGGATACATTACTACAGTATGTTCTATAGCGGTGTACCACCCCAACAGGATACATTACTACAGTATGTTCTATAGAGGTGTACCATCCCAACAGGATACATTACTACAGTATGTTCTATAGAGGTGTACCACCCCAACAGGATACATTACTACAGTATGTTCTATAGAGGTGTACCATCCCAACAGGATACATTACTACAGTATGTTCTATAGAGGTGTACCATCCCAACAGGATACATTACTACAGTATGTTCTATAGCGGTGTACCACCCCAACAGGATACATTACTACAGTATGTTCTATAGAGGTGTACCACCCCAACAGGACACATTACTACATTACTACAGTATGTTCTATAGAGGTGTACCATCCCAACAGGATACATTACTACAGTATGTTCTAAAGAGGTGTACCACCCCAACAGGATACATTACTACATTACTACAGTATGTTCTATAGAGGTGTACCACCCCAACAAGATACATTACTACAGTATGTTCTATAGAGGTGTACCATCCCAACAGGATACATTACTACAGTATGTTCTATAGAGGTGTACCACCCCAACAGGATACATTACTACAGTATGTTCTATAGAGGTGTACCACCCCAACAGGATACATTACTACAGTATGTTCTATAGCGGTGTACCACCCCAACAGGATACATTACTACAGTATGTTCTATAGAGGTGTACCATCCCAACAGGATACATTACTACAGTATGTTCTATAGAGGTGTACCATCCCAACAGGATACATTACTACAGTATGTTCTATAGAGTTGTACCACCCCAACAGGATACATTACTACAGTATGTTCTATAGAGGTGTACCATCCCAACAGGATACATTACTACATTACTACAGTATGTTCTATAGATGTGTACCATCCCAACAGGATACATTACTACATTACTACAGTATGTTCTATAGAGGTGTACCACCCCAACAGGATACATCACTACAGTATGTTCTATAGAGGTGTACCATCCCAACAGGATACATTACTACAGTATGTTCTATAGAGGTGTACCACCCCAACAGGATACATTACTACATTACTACAGTATGTTCTATAGAGGTGTACCACCCCAACAGGATACATTACTCCAGTATGTTCTATAGAGGTGTACCACCCCAACAGGACACATTACTATATTACTACAGTATGTTCTATAGAGGTGTACCATCCCAACAGGATACATTACTACATTACTACATTATGTTCTATAGAGGTGTACCATCCCAACAGATACATTACTACAGTATGTTCTATAGAGGTGTACCATCCCAACAGGATACATTACTACATTACTACAGTATGTTCTATAGAGGTGTACCATCCCAACATGATACATTACTACAGTATGTTCTATAGAGGTGTACCACCCCAACAGGATACATTACTACATTATGTTCTATAGAGGTGTACCACCCCAACAGGATACATTACTACATTATGTTCTATAGAGGTGTACCACCCCAACAGGATACATTACTACATTACTACAGTATGTTCTATGGAGGTGTGCCATCCCAACAGGACACATTACTACAGTATGTTCTATAGAGGTGTACCACCCCAACAGGATACATTACTACATTACTACAGTATGTTCTATAGAGGTGTACCACCCCAAAATGATACATTACTACAGTATGTTCTATAGAGGTGTACCATCCCAACAGGATACATTACTACATTACTACAGTATGTTCTATAGAGGTGTACCATCCCAACAGGATACATTACTACATTACTACAGTATGTTCTAAAGAGGTGTACCATCCCAACAGGATACATTACTACAGTATGTTCTATAGAGGTGTACCATCCCAACAGGATACATTACTACAGTATGTTCTATAGAGGTGTACCATCCCAACAGGATACATTACTACAGTATGTTCTATAGAGGTGTACCATCCCAACAGGATACATTACTACATTACTACAGTATGTTCTATAGAGGTGTACCACCCCAACAGGATACATTACTACAGTATGTTATATAGAGGTGTACCACCCCAACAGGATACATTACTACAGTATGTTATATAGAAGTGTACCACCCCAACAGCATACATTACTACATGATGTTCTATAGAGGTGTACCACCCCAACATGATACATTACTACATTACTACAGTATGTTCTATGGAGGTGTACCATCCCAACAGGATACATTACTACATTTCTACAGTATGTTCTATGGAGGTGTACCATCCCAACAGGATACATTACTACATTACTACATTATGTTCTATAGAGGTGTACCATCCCAACAGGATACATTACTACAGTATGTTCTATAGAGGTGTAGCATCACAACAGGATACATTACTACAGTATGTTCTATAGAGGTGTACCATCCCAACAGGACACATTACTACATTACTACATTATGTTCTATAGAGGTGTACCATCCCAACAGGACACATTACTACATTACTACAGTATGTTCTATAGAGGTGTACCATCCCAACAGGACACATTACTACATTACTACAGTATGTTCTATAGAGGTGTACCACCCCAACAGGATACATTACTACATTATGTTCTATAGAGGTGTACCATCCCAACAGGGTACATTACTACATTATGTTCTATAGAGGTGTACCACCCCAACAGGATACATTACTACAGCATGTTCTATAGAGGTGTACCATCCCAACAGGATACATTACTACAGTATGTTCTATAGAGGTGTACCATCCCAACAGGATACATTACTACATTACTACAGTATGTTCTATAGAGGTGTACCACCCCAACAGGATACATTACTACAGTATGTTATATAGAGGTGTACCATCCCAACAGGATACATTACTACAGTATGTTCTATAGAGGTGTACCATCCCAACAGGATACATTACTACATTATGTTCTATAGAGGTGTACCATCCCAACAGGATACATTACTACAGTATGTTCTATAGAGGTGTACCATCCCAACAGGATACATTACTACATTACTACAGTATGTTCTATAGAGGTGTACCATCCCAACATGATACATTACTACAGTATGTTCTATAGAGGTGTACCACCCCAACAGGATACATTACTACAGTATGTTCTATAGAGGTGTACCATCCCAACAGGATACATTACTACAGTACTACAGTATGTTCTATAGAGGTGTACCACCCCAACAGGATACATTACTACAGTATATTCTATAGAGGTGTACCATCCCAACAGGATACATTACTACAGTATGTTCTATAGAGGTGTACCATCCCAACAGGATACATTACTACAGTATGTTCTATAGAGGTGTACCACCCCAACAGGATACATTACTACATTACTACAGTATGTTCTATAGAGGTGTACCACCCCAACAGGATACATTACTACAGTATGTTCTATAGAGGTGTACCACCCCAACAGGATACATTACTACAGTATGTTCTATAGCGGTGTACCATCCCAACAGGATACATTACTACAGTATGTTCTATAGAGGTGTACCATCCCAACAGGATACATTACTACATTACTAGAGTATGTTCTATAGAGGTGTACCACCCCAACAGGATACATTACTACAGTATGTTCTAAAGAGGTGTACCATCCCAACAGGATACATTACTACATTACTACAGTATGTTCTATAGAGGTGTACCATCCCAACAGGATACATTACTACAGTATGTTCTATAGCGGTGTACCACCCCAACAGGATACATTACTACAGTATGTTCTATAGAGGTGTACCATCCCAACAGGATACATTACTACAGTATGTTCTATAGAGGTGTACCACCCCAACAGGATACATTACTACAGTATGTTCTATAGAGGTGTACCATCCCAACAGGATACATTACTACAGTATGTTCTATAGAGGTGTACCATCCCAACAGGATACATTACTACAGTATGTTCTATAGCGGTGTACCACCCCAACAGGATACATTACTACAGTATGTTCTATAGAGGTGTACCACCCCAACAGGACACATTACTACATTACTACAGTATGTTCTATAGAGGTGTACCATCCCAACAGGATACATTACTACAGTATGTTCTAAAGAGGTGTACCACCCCAACAGGATACATTACTACATTACTACAGTATGTTCTATAGAGGTGTACCACCCCAACAAGATACATTACTACAGTATGTTCTATAGAGGTGTACCATCCCAACAGGATACATTACTACAGTATGTTCTATAGAGGTGTACCACCCCAACAGGATACATTACTACAGTATGTTCTATAGAGGTGTACCACCCCAACAGGATACATTACTACAGTATGTTCTATAGCGGTGTACCACCCCAACAGGATACATTACTACAGTATGTTCTATAGAGGTGTACCATCCCAACAGGATACATTACTACAGTATGTTCTATAGAGGTGTACCATCCCAACAGGATACATTACTACAGTATGTTCTATAGAGTTGTACCACCCCAACAGGATACATTACTACAGTATGTTCTATAGAGGTGTACCATCCCAACAGGATACATTACTACATTACTACAGTATGTTCTATAGAGGTGTACCACCCCAACAGGATACATCACTACAGTATGTTCTATAGAGGTGTACCATCCCAACAGGATACATTACTACAGTATGTTCTATAGAGGTGTACCACCCCAACAGGATACATTACTACATTACTACAGTATGTTCTATAGAGGTGTACCACCCCAACAGGATACATTACTCCAGTATGTTCTATAGAGGTGTACCACCCCAACAGGACACATTACTATATTACTACAGTATGTTCTATAGAGATGTACCATCCCAACAGGATACATTACTACATTACTACATTATGTTCTATAGAGGTGTACCATCCCAACAGATACATTACTACAGTATGTTCTATAGAGGTGTACCATCCCAACAGGATACATTACTACATTACTACAGTATGTTCTATAGAGGTGTACCATCCCAACATGATACATTACTACAGTATGTTCTATAGAGGTGTACCACCCCAACAGGATACATTACTACATTATGTTCTATAGAGGTGTACCACCCCAACAGGATACATTACTACATTATGTTCTATAGAGGTGTACCACCCCAACAGGATACATTACTACAGTATGTTCTATAGAGGTGTACCATCCCAACAGGATACATTACTACAGTATGTTCTATAGAGGTGTACCATCCCAACAGGATACATTACTACAGTATGTTCTATAGAGGTGTACCATCCCAACAGGATACATTACTACAGTATGTTCTATAGAGTTGTACCACCCCAACAGGATACATTACTACAGTATGTTCTATAGAGGTGTACCATCCCAACAGGATACATTACTACATTACTACAGTATGTTCTATAGAGGTGTACCACCCCAACAGGATACATCACTACAGTATGTTCTATAGAGGTGTACCATCCCAACAGGATACATTACTACAGTATGTTCTATAGAGGTGTACCACCCCAACAGGATACATTACTACATTACTACAGTATGTTCTATAGAGGTGTACCACCCCAACAGGATACATTACTCCAGTATGTTCTATAGAGGTGTACCACCCCAACAGGACACATTACTATATTACTACAGTATGTTCTATAGAGGTGTACCATCCCAACAGGATACATTACTACATTACTACATTATGTTCTATAGAGGTGTACCATCCCAACAGATACATTACTACAGTATGTTCTATAGAGGTGTACCATCCCAACAGGATACATTACTACATTACTACAGTATGTTCTATAGAGGTGTACCATCCCAACATGATACATTACTACAGTATGTTCTATAGAGGTGTACCACCCCAACAGGATACATTACTACATTATGTTCTATAGAGGTGTACCACCCCAACAGGATACATTACTACATTATGTTCTATAGAGGTGTACCACCCCAACAGGATACATTACTACATTACTACAGTATGTTCTATGGAGGTGTGCCATCCCAACAGGATACATTACTACAGTATGTTCTATAGAGGTGTACCACCCCAACAGGATACATTACTACATTACTACAGTATGTTCTATAGAGGTGTACCACCCCAAAATGATACATTACTACAGTATGTTCTATAGAGGTGTACCATCCCAACAGGATACATTACTACATTACTACAGTATGTTCTATAGAGGTGTACCATCCCAACAGGATACATTACTACATTACTACAGTATGTTCTAAAGAGGTGTACCATCCCAACAGGATACATTACTACAGTATGTTCTATAGAGGTGTACCATCCCAACAGGATACATTACTACAGTATGTTCTATAGAGGTGTACCATCCCAACAGGATACATTACTACAGTATGTTCTATAGAGGTGTACCATCCCAACAGGATACATTACTACATTACTACAGTATGTTCTATAGAGGTGTACCACCCCAACAGGATACATTACTACAGTATGTTATATAGAGGTGTACCACCCCAACAGGATACATTACTACAGTATGTTATATAGAAGTGTACCACCCCAACAGCATACATTACTACATGATGTTCTATAGAGGTGTACCACCCCAACATGATACATTACTACATTACTACAGTATGTTCTATGGAGGTGTACCATCCCAACAGGATACATTACTACATTTCTACAGTATGTTCTATGGAGGTGTACCATCCCAACAGGATACATTACTACATTACTACATTATGTTCTATAGAGGTGTACCATCCCAACAGGATACATTACTACAGTATGTTCTATAGAGGTGTAGCATCACAACAGGATACATTACTACAGTATGTTCTATAGAGGTGTACCATCCCAACAGGACACATTACTACATTACTACATTATGTTCTATAGAGGTGTACCATCCCAACAGGACACATTACTACATTACTACAGTATGTTCTATAGAGGTGTACCATCCCAACAGGACACATTACTACATTACTACAGTATGTTCTATAGAGGTGTACCACCCCAACAGGATACATTACTACATTATGTTCTATAGAGGTGTACCATCCCAACAGGATACATTACTACATTATGTTCTATAGAGGTGTACCACCCCAACAGGATACATTACTACAGCATGTTCTATAGAGGTGTACCATCCCAACAGGATACATTACTACAGTATGTTCTATAGAGGTGTACCATCCTAACAGCATACATTACTACATTACTACAGTATGTTCTATAGAGGTGTACCACCCCAACAGGATACATTACTACAGTATGTTATATAGAGGTGTACCATCCCAACAGGATACATTACTACAGTATGTTCTATAGAGGTGTACCATCCCAACAGGATACATTACTACATTATGTTCTATAGAGGTGTACCATCCCAACAGGATACATTACTACAGTATGTTCTATAGAGGTGTACCATCCCAACAGGATACATTACTACATTACTACAGTATGTTCTATAGAGGTGTACCATCCCAACATGATACATTACTACAGTATGTTCTATAGAGGTGTACCACCCCAACAGGATACATTACTACAGTATGTTCTATAGAGGTGTACCATCCCAACAGGATACATTACTACAGTACTACATTATGTTCTATAGAGGTGTACCACCCCAACAGGATACATTACTACAGTATATTCTATAGAGGTGTACCATCCCAACAGGATACATTACTACAGTATGTTCTATAGAGGTGTACCATCCCAACAGGATACATTACTACAGTATGTTCTAGAGAGGTGTACCACCCCAACAGGATACATTACTACATTACTACAGTATGTTCTATAGAGGTGTACCACCCCAACAGGATACATTACTACAGTATGTTCTATAGAGGTGTACCACCCCAACAGGATACATTACTACAGTATGTTCTATAGCGGTGTACCATCCCAACAGGATACATTACTACAGTATGTTCTATTGAGGTGTACCATCCCAACAGGATACATTACTACATTACTAGAGTATGTTCTATAGAGGTGTACCACCCCAACAGGATACATTACTACAGTATGTTCTAAAGAGGTGTACCATCCCAACAGGATACATTACTACATTACTACAGTATGTTCTATAGAGGTGTACCATCCCAACAGGATACATTACTACAGTATGTTCTATAGAGGTGTACCATCCCAACAGGATACATTACTACAGTATGTTCTATAGAGGTGTACCACCCCAACAGGATACATTACTACAGTATGTTCTATAGAGGTGTACCATCCCAACAGGATACATTACTACAGTATGTTCTATAGAGGTGTACCATCCCAACAGGATACATTACTACAGTATGTTCTATAGCGGTGTACCACCCCAACAGGATACATTACTACAGTATGTTCTATAGAGGTGTACCACCCCAACAGGACACATTACTACATTACTACAGTATGTTCTATAGAGGTGTACCATCCCAACAGGATACATTACTACAGTATGTTCTAAAGAGGTGTACCACCCCAACAGGATACATTACTACATTACTACAGTATGTTCTATAGAGGTGTACCACCCCAACAAGATACATTACTACAGTATGTTCTATAGAGGTGTACCATCCCAACAGGATACATTACTACAGTATGTTCTATAGAGGTGTACCACCCCAACAGGATACATTACTACAGTATGTTCTATAGAGGTGTACCACCCCAACAGGATACATTACTACAGTATGTTCTATAGCGGTGTACCACCCCAACAGGATACATTACTACAGTATGTTCTATAGAGGTGTACCATCCCAACAGGATACATTACTACAGTATGTTCTATAGAGGTGTACCATCCCAACAGGATACATTACTACAGTATGTTCTATAGAGTTGTACCACCCCAACAGGATACATTACTACAGTATGTTCTATAGAGGTGTACCATCCCAACAGGATACATTACTACATTACTACAGTATGTTCTATAGATGTGTACCATCCCAACAGGATACATTACTACATTACTACAGTATGTTCTATAGAGGTGTACCACCCCAACAGGATACATCACTACAGTATGTTCTATAGAGGTGTACCATCCCAACAGGATACATTACTACAGTATGTTCTATAGAGGTGTACCACCCCAACAGGATACATTACTACATTACTACAGTATGTTCTATAGAGGTGTACCACCCCAACAGGATACATTACTCCAGTATGTTCTATAGAGGTGTACCACCACAACAGGACACATTACTATATTACTACAGTATGTTCTATAGAGGTGTACCATCCCAACAGGATACATTACTACATTACTACATTATGTTCTATAGAGGTGTACCATCCCAACAGATACATTACTACAGTATGTTCTATAGAGGTGTACCATCCCAACAGGATACATTACTACATTACTACAGTATGTTCTATAGAGGTGTACCATCCCAACATGATACATTACTACAGTATGTTCTATAGAGGTGTACCACCCCAACAGGATATATTACTACATTATGTTCTATAGAGGTGTACCACCCCAACAGGATACATTACTACATTATGTTCTATAGAGGTGTACCACCCCAACAGGATACATTACTACATTACTACAGTATGTTCTATGGAGGTGTGCCATCCCAACAGGATACATTACTACAGTATGTTCTATAGAGGTGTACCACCCCAACAGGATACATTACTACATTACTACAGTATGTTCTATAGAGGTGTACCACCCCAAAATGATACATTACTACAGTATGTTCTATAGAGGTGTACCATCCCAACAGGATACATTACTACATTACTACAGTATGTTCTATAGAGGTGTACCATCCCAACAGGATACATTACTACATTACTACAGTATGTTCTAAAGAGGTGTACCATCCCAACAGGATACATTACTACAGTATGTTCTATAGAGGTGTACCATCCCAACAGGATACATTACTACAGTATGTTCTATAGAGGTGTACCATCCCAACAGGATACATTACTACAGTATGTTCTATAGAGGTGTACCATCCCAACAGGATACATTACTACATTACTACAGTATGTTCTATAGAGGTGTACCACCCCAACAGGATACATTACTACAGTATGTTATATAGAGGTGTACCACCCCAACAGGATACATTACTACAGTATGTTATATAGAAGTGTACCACCCCAACAGCATACATTACTACATGATGTTCTATAGAGGTGTACCACCCCAACATGATACATTACTACATTACTACAGTATGTTCTATGGAGGTGTACCATCCCAACAGGATACATTACTACATTTCTACAGTATGTTCTATGGAGGTGTACCATCCCAACAGGATACATTACTACATTACTACATTATGTTCTATAGAGGTGTACCATCCCAACAGGATACATTACTACAGTATGTTCTATAGAGGTGTAGCATCACAACAGGATACATTACTACAGTATGTTCTATAGAGGTGTACCATCCCAACAGGACACATTACTACATTACTACATTATGTTCTATAGAGGTGTACCATCCCAACAGGACACATTACTACATTACTACAGTATGTTCTATAGAGGTGTACCATCCCAACAGGACACATTACTACATTACTACAGTATGTTCTATAGAGGTGTACCACCCCAACAGGATACATTACTACATTATGTTCTATAGAGGTGTACCATCCCAACAGGATACATTACTACATTATGTTCTATAGAGGTGTACCACCCCAACAGGATACATTACTACAGCATGTTCTATAGAGGTGTACCATCCCAACAGGATACATTACTACAGTATGTTCTATAGAGGTGTACCATCCCAACAGGATACATTACTACATTACTACAGTATGTTCTATAGAGGTGTACCACCCCAACAGGATACATTACTACAGTATGTTATATAGAGGTGTACCATCCCAACAGGATACATTACTACAGTATGTTCTATAGAGGTGTACCATCCCAACAGGATACATTACTACATTATGTTCTATAGAGGTGTACCATCCCAACAGGATACATTACTACAGTATGTTCTATAGAGGTGTACCATCCCAACAGGATACATTACTACAGTATGTTCTATAGAGGTGTACCATCCCAACAGGATACATTACTACAGTATGTTCTATAGAGGTGTACCATCCCAACAGGATACATTACTACATTACTACAGTATGTTCTAAAGAGGTGTACCATCCCAACAGGATACATTACTACAGTATGTTCTATAGAGGTGTACCATCCCAACAGGATACATTACTACAGTATGTTCTATAGAGGTGTACCATCCCAACAGGATACATTACTACAGTATGTTCTATAGAGGTGTACCATCCCAACAGGATACATTACTACATTACTACAGTATGTTCTATAGAGGTGTACCACCCCAACAGGATACATTACTACATTATGTTATATAGAGGTGTACCACCCCAACAGGATACATTACTACAGTATGTTATATAGAGGTGTACCACCCCAACAGGATACATTACTACAGTATGTTATATAGAAGTGTACCACCCCAACAGCATACATTACTACATGATGTTCTATAGAGGTGTACCACCCCAACATGATACATTACTACATTACTACAGTATGTTCTATGGAGGTGTACCATCCCAACAGGATACATTACTACATTTCTACAGTATGTTCTATGGAGGTGTACCATCCCAACAGGATACATTACTACATTACTACATTATGTTCTATAGAGGTGTACCATCCCAACAGGATACATTACTACAGTATGTTCTATAGAGGTGTAGCATCACAACAGGATACATTACTACAGTATGTTCTATAGAGGTGTACCATCCCAACAGGACACATTACTACATTACTACATTATGTTCTATAGAGGTGTACCATCCCAACAGGACACATTACTACATTACTACAGTATGTTCTATAGAGGTGTACCATCCCAACAGGACACATTACTACATTACTACAGTATGTTCTATAGAGGTGTACCACCCCAACAGGATACATTACTACATTATGTTCTATAGAGGTGTACCATCCCAACAGGATACATTACTACATTATGTTCTATAGAGGTGTACCACCCCAACAGGATACATTACTACAGCATGTTCTATAGAGGTGTACCATCCCAACAGGATACATTACTACAGTATGTTCTATAGAGGTGTACCATCCCAACAGGATACATTACTACATTACTACAGTATGTTCTATAGAGGTGTACCACCCCAACAGGATACATTACTACAGTATGTTATATAGAGGTGTACCATCCCAACAGGATACATTACTACAGTATGTTCTATAGAGGTGTACCATCCCAACAGGATACATTACTACATTATGTTCTATAGAGGTGTACCATCCCAACAGGATAAATTACTACAGTATGTTCTATAGAGGTGTACCATCCCAACAGGATACATTACTACAGTATGTTCTATAGAGGTGTACCATCCCAACAGGATACATTACTACAGTATGTTCTATAGAGGTGTACCACCCCAACAGGATACATTACTACAGTATGTCCTATAGAGGTGTACCATCCCAACAGGACACATTACTACATTACTACAGTATGTTCTATAGAGGTGTACCACCCCAACAGGATACATTACTACATTACTACAGTATGTTCTATAATAATAATAAATAATTGGTCATTTAGCAGACGCTCTTATCCAGAGCGACTTACAGGAGCAATTAGGGTTAAGTGCCTTGCTCAAGGGCACATCGACAGATTTTTCACCTAGTCGGCTCGGGGATTAGAACCAGCGACCTTTCGGTTACTGGCACAACGCTCTTAACCACTAAGCTACCTGCCGTTCTATAGAGGTGTACTACCCCAACAGGATACATTACTATATTATGTTCTATAGAGGTGTACCATCCCAACAGGATACATTACTACATTACTACAGTATGTTCTATAGAGGTGTACCATCCCAACAGGACACATTACTATATTATACAGTATGTTCTATAGAGGTGTACCATCCCAACAGGATACATTACTACAGTATGTTCTATAGAGGTGTACCATCCCAACAGGATACATTACTACATTATGTTCTATAGAGGTGTACCACCCCAACAGGAAACATTACTACAGTATGTTCTATAGAGGTGTACCATCCCAACAGGATACATTACTACATTACTACAGTATGTTCTATAGAGGTTTACCATCCCAACAGGATACATTACTACATTACTACAGTATGTTCTAAAGAGGTGTACCATCCCAACAGGATACATTACTACAGTATGTTCTATAGAGGTGTACCATCCCAACAGGATACATTACTACAGTATGTTCTATAGAGGTGTACCATCCCAACAGGATACATTACTACAGCATGTTCTATAGAGGTGTACCATCCCAACAGGATACATTACTACATTACTACAGTATGTTCTATAGAGGTGTACCACCCCAACAGGATACATTACTACAGTATGTTATATAGAGGTGTACCACCCCAACAGGATACATTACTACAGTATGTTATATAGAAGTGTACCACCCCAACAGCATACATTACTACAGTATGTTCTATAGAGCTGTACCATCCCAACAGGATACATTACTACATTACTACAGTATGTTCTATAGAGGTGTACCATCCCAACATGATACATTGCTACAGTATGTTCTATAGAGGTGTACCACCCCAACAGGATACATTACTACAGCATGTTCTATAGAGGTGTACCATCCCAACAGGATACATTACTACAGTATGTTCTATAGAGGTGTACCATCCCAACAGGATACATTACTACATTACTACAGTATGTTCTATAGAGGTGTACCACCCCAACAGGATACATTACTACAGTATGTTATATAGAGGTGTACCATCCCAACAGGATACATTACTACAGTATGTTCTATAGAGGTGTACCATCCCAACAGGATACATTACTACATTATGTTCTATAGAGGTGTACCATCCCAACAGGATACATTACTACAGTATGTTCTATAGAGGTGTACCATCCCAACAGGATACATTACTACAGTATGTTCTATAGAGGTGTACCATCCCAACAGGATACATTACTACAGTATGTTCTATAGAGGTGTACCATCCCAACAGGATACATTACTACATTACTACAGTATGTTCTAAAGAGGTGTACCATCCCAACAGGATACATTACTACAGTATGTTCTATAGAGGTGTACCATCCCAACAGGATACATTACTACAGTATGTTCTATAGAGGTGTACCATCCCAACAGGATACATTACTACAGTATGTTCTATAGAGGTGTACCATCCCAACAGGATACATTACTACATTACTACAGTATGTTCTATAGAGGTGTACCACCCCAACAGGATACATTACTACATTATGTTATATAGAGGTGTACCACCCCAACAGGATACATTACTACAGTATGTTATATAGAGGTGTACCACCCCAACAGGATACATTACTACAGTATGTTATATAGAAGTGTACCACCCCAACAGCATACATTACTACATGATGTTCTATAGAGGTGTACCACCCCAACATGATACATTACTACATTACTACAGTATGTTCTATGGAGGTGTACCATCCCAACAGGATACATTACTACATTTCTACAGTATGTTCTATGGAGGTGTACCATCCCAACAGGATACATTACTACATTACTACATTATGTTCTATAGAGGTGTACCATCCCAACAGGATACATTACTACAGTATGTTCTATAGAGGTGTAGCATCACAACAGGATACATTACTACAGTATGTTCTATAGAGGTGTACCATCCCAACAGGACACATTACTACATTACTACATTATGTTCTATAGAGGTGTACCATCCCAACAGGACACATTACTACATTACTACAGTATGTTCTATAGAGGTGTACCATCCCAACAGGACACATTACTACATTACTACAGTATGTTCTATAGAGGTGTACCACCCCAACAGGATACATTACTACATTATGTTCTATAGAGGTGTACCATCCCAACAGGATACATTACTACATTATGTTCTATAGAGGTGTACCACCCCAACAGGATACATTACTACAGCATGTTCTATAGATGTGTACCATCCCAACAGGATACATTACTACAGTATGTTCTATAGAGGTGTACCATCCCAACAGGATACATTACTACATTACTACAGTATGTTCTATAGAGGTGTACCACCCCAACAGGATACATTACTACAGTATGTTATATAGAGGTGTACCATCCCAACAGGATACATTACTACAGTATGTTCTATAGAGGTGTACCATCCCAACAGGATACATTACTACATTATGTTCTATAGAGGTGTACCATCCCAACAGGATAAATTACTACAGTATGTTCTATAGAGGTGTACCATCCCAACAGGATACATTACTACATTACGTTCTATAGAGGTGTACCATCCCAACAGGATACATTACTACAGTATGATCTATAGAGGTGTACCATCCCAACAGGATACATTACTACAGTATGTTCTATAGAGGTGTACCATCCCAACAGGATACATTACTACAGTATGTTCTATAGAGGTGTACCATCCCAACAGGATACATTACTACAGTATGTTCTATAGAGGTGTACCATCCCAACAGGATACATTACTACAGTATGTTCTATAGAGGTGTACCACCCCAACAGGATACATTACTACAGTATGTCCTATAGAGGTGTACCATCCCAACAGGACACATTACTACATTACTACAGTATGTTCTATAGAGGTGTACCACCCCAACAGGATACATTACTACATTACTACAGTATGTTCTATAATAATAATAAATAATTGGTCATTTAGCAGACGCTCTTATCCAGAGCGACTTACAGGAGCAATTAGGGTTAAGTGCCTTGCTCAAGGGCACATCGACAGATTTTTCACCTAGTCGGCTCGGGGATTAGAACCAGCGACCTTTCGGTTACTGGCACAACGCTCTTAACCACTAAGCTACCTGCCGTTCTATAGAGGTGACCTACCCCAACAGGATACATTACTATATTATGTTCTATAGAGGTGTACCATCCCAACAGGATACATTACTACATTACTACAGTATGTTCTATAGAGGTGTACCATCCCAACAGGACACATTACTATATTATACAGTATGTTCTATAGAGGTGTACCATCCCAACAGGATACATTACTACAGTATGTTCTATAGAGGTGTACCATCCCAACAGGATACATTACTACATTATGTTCTATAGAGGTGTACCACCCCAACAGGAAACATTACTACAGTATGTTCTATAGAGGTGTACCATCCCAACAGGATACATTACTACATTACTACAGTATGTTCTATAGAGGTTTACCATCCCAACAGGATACATTACTACATTACTACAGTATGTTCTAAAGAGGTGTACCATCCCAACAGGATACATTACTACAGTATGTTCTATAGAGGTGTACCATCCCAACAGGATACATTACTACAGTATGTTCTATAGAGGTGTACCATCCCAACAGGATACATTACTACAGTATGTTCTATAGAGGTGTACCATCCCAACAGGATACATTACTACATTACTACAGTATGTTCTATAGAGGTGTACCACCCCAACAGGATACATTACTACAGTATGTTATATAGAGGTGTACCACCCCAACAGGATACATTACTACAGTATGTTATATAGAAGTGTACCACCCCAACAGCATACATTACTACAGTATGTTCTATAGAGCTGTACCATCCCAACAGGATACATTACTACATTACTACAGTATGTTCTATAGAGGTGTACCATCCCAACATGATACATTGCTACAGTATGTTCTATAGAGGTGTACCACCCCAACAGGATACATTACTACATTATGTTCTATAGAGGTGTACCACCCCAACAGGATACATTACTACATTACTACAGTATGTTCTATAGAGGTGTACCACCCCAACAGGATACATTACTACAGTATGTTATATAGAGGTGTACCACCCCAACAGGATACATTACTACAGTATGTTATATAGAAGTGTACCACCCCAACAGCATACATTACTACATGATGTTCTATAGAGGTGTACCACCCCAACATGATACATTACTACATTACTACAGTATGTTCTATGGAGGTGTACCATCCCAACAGGATACATTACTACATTTCTACAGTATGTTCTATGGAGGTGTACCATCCCAACAGGATACATTACTACATTACTACATTATGTTCTATAGAGGTGTACCATCCCAACAGGATACATTACTACAGTATGTTCTATAGAGGTGTAGCATCACAACAGGATACATTACTACAGTATGTTCTATAGAGGTGTACCATCCCAACAGGACACATTACTACATTACTACATTATGTTCTATAGAGGTGTACCATCCCAACAGGACACATTACTACATTACTACAGTATGTTCTATAGAGGTGTACCATCCCAACAGGACACATTACTACATTACTACAGTATGTTCTATAGAGGTGTACCACCCCAACAGGATACATTACTACATTATGTTCTATAGAGGTGTACCATCCCAACAGGATACATTACTACATTATGTTCTATAGAGGTGTACCACCCCAACAGGATACATTACTACAGCATGTTCTATAGAGGTGTACCATCCCAACAGGATACATTACTACAGTATGTTCTATAGAGGTGTACCATCCCAACAGGATACATTACTACATTACTACAGTATGTTCTATAGAGGTGTACCACCCCAACAGGATACATTACTACAGTATGTTATATAGAGGTGTACCACCCCAACAGGATACATTACTACAGTATGTTATATAGAAGTGTACCACCCCAACAGCATACATTACTACAGTATGTTCTATAGAGCTGTACCATCCCAACAGGATACATTACTACATTACTACAGTATGTTCTATAGAGGTGTACCATCCCAACATGATACATTGCTACAGTATGTTCTATAGAGGTGTACCACCCCAACAGGATACATTACTACATTATGTTCTATAGAGGTGTACCACCCCAACAGGATACATTACTACATTACTACAGTATGTTCTATAGAGGTGTACCACCCCAACAGGATACATTACTACAGTATGTTATATAGAGGTGTACCACCCCAACAGGATACATTACTACAGTATGTTATATAGAAGTGTACCACCCCAACAGCATACATTACTACATGATGTTCTATAGAGGTGTACCACCCCAACATGATACATTACTACATTACTACAGTATGTTCTATGGAGGTGTACCATCCCAACAGGATACATTACTACATTTCTACAGTATGTTCTATGGAGGTGTACCATCCCAACAGGATACATTACTACATTACTACATTATGTTCTATAGAGGTGTACCATCCCAACAGGATACATTACTACAGTATGTTCTATAGAGGTGTAGCATCACAACAGGATACATTACTACAGTATGTTCTATAGAGGTGTACCATCCCAACAGGACACATTACTACATTACTACATTATGTTCTATAGAGGTGTACCATCCCAACAGGACACATTACTACATTACTACAGTATGTTCTATAGAGGTGTACCATCCCAACAGGACACATTACTACATTACTACAGTATGTTCTATAGAGGTGTACCACCCCAACAGGATACATTACTACATTATGTTCTATAGAGGTGTACCATCCCAACAGGATACATTACTACATTATGTTCTATAGAGGTGTACCACCCCAACAGGATACATTACTACAGCATGTTCTATAGAGGTGTACCATCCCAACAGGATACATTACTACAGTATGTTCTATAGAGGTGTACCATCCCAACAGGATACATTACTACATTACTACAGTATGTTCTATAGAGGTGTACCACCCCAACAGGATACATTACTACAGTATGTTATATAGAGGTGTACCATCCCAACAGGATACATTACTACAGTATGTTCTATAGAGGTGTACCATCCCAACAGGATACATTACTACATTATGTTCTATAGAGGTGTACCATCCCAACAGGATACATTACTACAGTATGTTCTATAGAGGTGTACCATCCCAACAGGATACATTACTACAGTATGTTCTATAGAGGTGTACCATCCCAACAGGATACATTACTACAGTATGTTCTATAGAGGTGTACCATCCCAACAGGATACATTACTACATTACTACAGTATGTTCTAAAGAGGTGTACCATCCCAACAGGATACATTACTACAGTATGTTCTATAGAGGTGTACCATCCCAACAGGATACATTACTACAGTATGTTCTATAGAGGTGTACCATCCCAACAGGATACATTACTACAGTATGTTCTATAGAGGTGTACCATCCCAACAGGATACATTACTACATTACTACAGTATGTTCTATAGAGGTGTACCACCCCAACAGGATACATTACTACAGTATGTTATATAGAGGTGTACCACCCCAACAGGATACATTACTACAGTATGTTATATAGAAGTGTACCACCCCAACAGCATACATTACTACATGATGTTCTATAGAGGTGTACCACCCCAACATGATACATTACTACATTACTACAGTATGTTCTATGGAGGTGTACCATCCCAACAGGATACATTACTACATTTCTACAGTATGTTCTATGGAGGTGTACCATCCCAACAGGATACATTACTACATTACTACATTATGTTCTATAGAGGTGTACCATCCCAACAGGATACATTACTACAGTATGTTCTATAGAGGTGTAGCATCACAACAGGATACATTACTACAGTATGTTCTATAGAGGTGTACCATCCCAACAGGACACATTACTACATTACTACATTATGTTCTATAGAGGTGTACCATCCCAACAGGACACATTACTACATTACTACAGTATGTTCTATAGAGGTGTACCATCCCAACAGGACACATTACTACATTACTACAGTATGTTCTATAAAGGGGGACCACCCCAACAGGATACATTACTACATTATGTTCTATAGAGGTGTACCATCCCAACAGGATACATTACTACATTATGTTCTATAGAGGTGTACCACCCCAACAGGATACATTACTACAGCATGTTCTATAGAGGTGTACCATCCCAACAGGATACATTACTACAGTATGTTCTATAGAGGTGTACCATCACAACAGGATACATTACTACATTACTACAGTATGTTCTATAGAGGTGTACCACCCCAACAGGATACATTACTACAGTATGTTATATAGAGGTGTACCATCCCAACAGGATACATTACTACAGTATGTTCTATAGAGGTGTACCATCCCAACAGGATACATTACTACATTATGTTCTATAGAGGTGTACCATCCCAACAGGATACATTACTACAGTATGTTCTATAGAGGTGTACCATCCCAACAGGATACATTACTACAGTATGTTCTATAGAGGTGTACCATCCCAACAGGATACATTACTACAGTATGTTCTATAGAGGTGTACCACCCCAACAGGATACATTACTACAGTATGTCCTATAGAGGTGTACCATCCCAACAGGACACATTACTACATTACTACAGTATGTTCTATAGAGGTGTACCACCCCAACAGGATACATTACTACATTACTACAGTATGTTCTATAGAGGTGTACTACCCCAACAGGATACATTACTATATTATGTTCTATAGAGGTGTACCATCCCAACAGGATACATTACTACATTACTACAGTATGTTCTATAGAGGTGTACCATCCCAACAGGACACATTACTATATTATACAGTATGTTCTATAGAGGTGTACCATCCCAACAGGATACATTACTACAGTATGTTCTATAGAGGTGTACCATCCCAACAGGATACATTACTACATTATGTTCTATAGAGGTGTACCATCCCAACAGGATACATTACTACAGTATGTTCTATAGAGGTGTACCATCCCAACAGGATACATTACTACAGTATGTTCTATAGAGGTGTACCATCCCAACAGGATACATTACTACATTACTACAGTATGTTCTATAGAGGTGTACCACCCCAACAGGATACATTACTACAGTATGTTATATAGAGGTGTACCACCCCAACAGGATACATTACTACAGTATGTTATATAGAAGTGTACCACCCCAACAGCATACATTACTACAGTATGTTCTATAGAGCTGTACCATCCCAACAGGATACATTACTACATTACTACAGTATGTTCTATAGAGGTGTACCATCCCAACATGATACATTGCTACAGTATGTTCTATAGAGGTGTACCACCCCAACAGGATACATTACTACATTATGTTCTATAGAGGTGTACCACCCCAACAGGATACATTACTACATTACTACAGTATGTTCTATAGAGGTGTACCACCCCAACAGGATACATTACTACAGTATGTTATATAGAGGTGTACCACCCCAACAGGATACATTACTACAGTATGTTATATAGAAGTGTACCACCCCAACAGCATACATTACTACATGATGTTCTATAGAGGTGTACCACCCCAACATGATACATTACTACATTACTACAGTATGTTCTATGGAGGTGTACCATCCCAACAGGATACATTACTACATTTCTACAGTATGTTCTATGGAGGTGTACCATCCCAACAGGATACATTACTACATTACTACATTATGTTCTATAGAGGTGTACCATCCCAACAGGATACATTACTACAGTATGTTCTATAGAGGTGTAGCATCACAACAGGATACATTACTACAGTATGTTCTATAGAGGTGTACCATCCCAACAGGACACATTACTACATTACTACATTATGTTCTATAGAGGTGTACCATCCCAACAGGACACATTACTACATTACTACAGTATGTTCTATAGAGGTGTACCATCCCAACAGGACACATTACTACATTACTACAGTATGTTCTATAGAGGTGTACCACCCCAACAGGATACATTACTACATTATGTTCTATAGAGGTGTACCATCCCAACAGGATACATTACTACATTATGTTCTATAGAGGTGTACCACCCCAACAGGATACATTACTACAGCATGTTCTATAGAGGTGTACCATCCCAACAGGATACATTACTACAGTATGTTCTATAGAGGTGTACCATCCCAACAGGATACATTACTACATTACTACAGTATGTTCTATAGAGGTGTACCACCCCAACAGGATACATTACTACAGTATGTTATATAGAGGTGTACCACCCCAACAGGATACATTACTACAGTATGTTATATAGAAGTGTACCACCCCAACAGCATACATTACTACAGTATGTTCTATAGAGCTGTACCATCCCAACAGGATACATTACTACATTACTACAGTATGTTCTATAGAGGTGTACCATCCCAACATGATACATTGCTACAGTATGTTCTATAGAGGTGTACCACCCCAACAGGATACATTACTACATTATGTTCTATAGAGGTGTACCACCCCAACAGGATACATTACTACATTACTACAGTATGTTCTATAGAGGTGTACCACCCCAACAGGATACATTACTACAGTATGTTATATAGAGGTGTACCACCCCAACAGGATACATTACTACAGTATGTTATATAGAAGTGTACCACCCCAACAGCATACATTACTACATGATGTTCTATAGAGGTGTACCACCCCAACATGATACATTACTACATTACTACAGTATGTTCTATGGAGGTGTACCATCCCAACAGGATACATTACTACATTTCTACAGTATGTTCTATGGAGGTGTACCATCCCAACAGGATACATTACTACATTACTACATTATGTTCTATAGAGGTGTACCATCCCAACAGGATACATTACTACAGTATGTTCTATAGAGGTGTAGCATCACAACAGGATACATTACTACAGTATGTTCTATAGAGGTGTACCATCCCAACAGGACACATTACTACATTACTACATTATGTTCTATAGAGGTGTACCATCCCAACAGGACACATTACTACATTACTACAGTATGTTCTATAGAGGTGTACCATCCCAACAGGACACATTACTACATTACTACAGTATGTTCTATAGAGGTGTACCACCCCAACAGGATACATTACTACATTATGTTCTATAGAGGTGTACCATCCCAACAGGATACATTACTACATTATGTTCTATAGAGGTGTACCACCCCAACAGGATACATTACTACAGCATGTTCTATAGAGGTGTACCATCCCAACAGGATACATTACTACAGTATGTTCTATAGAGGTGTACCATCCCAACAGGATACATTACTACATTACTACAGTATGTTCTATAGAGGTGTACCACCCCAACAGGATACATTACTACAGTATGTTATATAGAGGTGTACCATCCCAACAGGATACATTACTACAGTATGTTCTATAGAGGTGTACCATCCCAACAGGATACATTACTACATTATGTTCTATAGAGGTGTACCATCCCAACAGGATACATTACTACAGTATGTTCTATAGAGGTGTACCATCCCAACAGGATACATTACTACAGTATGTTCTATAGAGGTGTACCATCCCAACAGGATACATTACTACAGTATGTTCTATAGAGGTGTACCATCCCAACAGGATACATTACTACATTACTACAGTATGTTCTAAAGAGGTGTACCATCCCAACAGGATACATTACTACAGTATGTTCTATAGAGGTGTACCATCCCAACAGGATACATTACTACAGTATGTTCTATAGAGGTGTACCATCCCAACAGGATACATTACTACAGTATGTTCTATAGAGGTGTACCATCCCAACAGGATACATTACTACATTACTACAGTATGTTCTATAGAGGTGTACCACCCCAACAGGATACATTACTACAGTATGTTATATAGAGGTGTACCACCCCAACAGGATACATTACTACAGTATGTTATATAGAAGTGTACCACCCCAACAGCATACATTACTACATGATGTTCTATAGAGGTGTACCACCCCAACATGATACATTACTACATTACTACAGTATGTTCTATGGAGGTGTACCATCCCAACAGGATACATTACTACATTTCTACAGTATGTTCTATGGAGGTGTACCATCCCAACAGGATACATTACTACATTACTACATTATGTTCTATGGAGGTGTACCATCCCAACAGGATACATTACTACAGTATGTTCTATAGAGGTGTAGCATCACAACAGGATACATTACTACAGTATGTTCTATAGAGGTGTACCATCCCAACAGGATACATTACTACATTACTACATTATGTTCTATAGAGGTGTACCATCCCAACAGGACACATTACTACATTACTACAGTATGTTCTATAGAGGTGTACCATCCCAACAGGACACATTACTACATTACTACAGTATGTTCTATAAAGGGGGACCACCCCAACAGGATACATTACTACATTATGTTCTATAGAGGTGTACCATCCCAACAGGATACATTACTACATTATGTTCTATAGAGGTGTACCACCCCAACAGGATACATTACTACAGCATGTTCTATAGAGGTGTACCATCCCAACAGGATACATTACTACAGTATGTTCTATAGAGGTGTACCATCACAACAGGATACATTACTACATTACTACAGTATGTTCTATAGAGGTGTACCACCCCAACAGGATACATTACTACAGTATGTTATATAGAGGTGTACCATCCCAACAGGATACATTACTACAGTATGTTCTATAGAGGTGTACCATCCCAACAGGATACATTACTACATTATGTTCTATAGAGGTGTACCATCCCAACAGGATACATTACTACAGTATGTTCTATAGAGGTGTACCATCCCAACAGGATACATTACTACAGTATGTTCTATAGAGGTGTACCATCCCAACAGGATACATTACTACAGTATGTTCTATAGAGGTGTACCACCCCAACAGGATACATTACTACAGTATGTCCTATAGAGGTGTACCATCCCAACAGGACACATTACTACATTACTACAGTATGTTCTATAGAGGTGTACCACCCCAACAGGATACATTACTACATTACTACAGTATGTTCTATAGAGGTGTACTACCCCAACAGGATACATTACTATATTATGTTCTATAGAGGTGTACCATCCCAACAGGATACATTACTACATTACTACAGTATGTTCTATAGAGGTGTACCATCCCAACAGGACACATTACTATATTATACAGTATGTTCTATAGAGGTGTACCATCCCAACAGGATACATTACTACAGTATGTTCTATAGAGGTGTACCATCCCAACAGGATACATTACTACATTATGTTCTATAGAGGTGTACCATCCCAACAGGATACATTACTACAGTATGTTCTATAGAGGTGTACCATCCCAACAGGACACATTACTACATTACTACATTATGTTCTATAGAGGTGTACCATCCCAACAGGACACATTACTACATTACTACAGTATGTTCTATAGAGGTGTACCATCCCAACAGGACACATTACTACATTACTACAGTATGTTCTATAAAGGGGGACCACCCCAACAGGATACATTACTACATTATGTTCTATAGAGGTGTACCATCCCAACAGGATACATTACTACATTATGTTCTATAGAGGTGTACCACCCCAACAGGATACATTACTACAGCATGTTCTATAGAGGTGTACCATCCCAACAGGATACATTACTACAGTATGTTCTATAGAGGTGTACCATCACAACAGGATACATTACTACATTACTACAGTATGTTCTATAGAGGTGTACCACCCCAACAGGATACATTACTACAGTATGTTATATAGAGGTGTACCATCCCAACAGGATACATTACTACAGTATGTTCTATAGAGGTGTACCATCCCAACAGGATACATTACTACATTATGTTCTATAGAGGTGTACCATCCCAACAGGATACATTACTACAGTATGTTCTATAGAGGTGTACCATCCCAACAGGATACATTACTACAGTATGTTCTATAGAGGTGTACCATCCCAACAGGATACATTACTACAGTATGTTCTATAGAGGTGTACCACCCCAACAGGATACATTACTACAGTATGTCCTATAGAGGTGTACCATCCCAACAGGACACATTACTACATTACTACAGTATGTTCTATAGAGGTGTACCACCCCAACAGGATACATTACTACATTACTACAGTATGTTCTATAGAGGTGTACTACCCCAACAGGATACATTACTATATTATGTTCTATAGAGGTGTACCATCCCAACAGGATACATTACTACATTACTACAGTATGTTCTATAGAGGTGTACCATCCCAACAGGACACATTACTATATTATACAGTATGTTCTATAGAGGTGTACCATCCCAACAGGATACATTACTACAGTATGTTCTATAGAGGTGTACCATCCCAACAGGATACATTACTACATTATGTTCTATAGAGGTGTACCATCCCAACAGGATACATTACTACAGTATGTTCTATAGAGGTGTACCATCCCAACAGGATACATTACTACAGTATGTTCTATAGAGGTGTACCATCCCAACAGGATACATTACTACATTACTACAGTATGTTCTATAGAGGTGTACCACCCCAACAGGATACATTACTACAGTATGTTATATAGAGGTGTACCACCCCAACAGGATACATTACTACAGTATGTTATATAGAAGTGTACCACCCCAACAGCATACATTACTACAGTATGTTCTATAGAGCTGTACCATCCCAACAGGATACATTACTACATTACTACAGTATGTTCTATAGAGGTGTACCATCCCAACATGATACATTGCTACAGTATGTTCTATAGAGGTGTACCACCCCAACAGGATACATTACTACATTATGTTCTATAGAGGTGTACCACCCCAACAGGATACATTACTACATTACTACAGTATGTTCTATAGAGGTGTACCACCCCAACAGGATACATTACTACAGTATGTTATATAGAGGTGTACCACCCCAACAGGATACATTACTACAGTATGTTATATAGAAGTGTACCACCCCAACAGCATACATTACTACATGATGTTCTATAGAGGTGTACCACCCCAACATGATACATTACTACATTACTACAGTATGTTCTATGGAGGTGTACCATCCCAACAGGATACATTACTACATTTCTACAGTATGTTCTATGGAGGTGTACCATCCCAACAGGATACATTACTACATTACTACATTATGTTCTATAGAGGTGTACCATCCCAACAGGATACATTACTACAGTATGTTCTATAGAGGTGTAGCATCACAACAGGATACATTACTACAGTATGTTCTATAGAGGTGTACCATCCCAACAGGACACATTACTACATTACTACATTATGTTCTATAGAGGTGTACCATCCCAACAGGACACATTACTACATTACTACAGTATGTTCTATAGAGGTGTACCATCCCAACAGGACACATTACTACATTACTACAGTATGTTCTATAGAGGTGTACCACCCCAACAGGATACATTACTACATTATGTTCTATAGAGGTGTACCATCCCAACAGGATACATTACTACATTATGTTCTATAGAGGTGTACCACCCCAACAGGATACATTACTACAGCATGTTCTATAGAGGTGTACCATCCCAACAGGATACATTACTACAGTATGTTCTATAGAGGTGTACCATCCCAACAGGATACATTACTACATTACTACAGTATGTTCTATAGAGGTGTACCACCCCAACAGGATACATTACTACAGTATGTTATATAGAGGTGTACCACCCCAACAGGATACATTACTACAGTATGTTATATAGAAGTGTACCACCCCAACAGCATACATTACTACAGTATGTTCTATAGAGCTGTACCATCCCAACAGGATACATTACTACATTACTACAGTATGTTCTATAGAGGTGTACCATCCCAACATGATACATTGCTACAGTATGTTCTATAGAGGTGTACCACCCCAACAGGATACATTACTACATTATGTTCTATAGAGGTGTACCACCCCAACAGGATACATTACTACATTACTACAGTATGTTCTATAGAGGTGTACCACCCCAACAGGATACATTACTACAGTATGTTATATAGAGGTGTACCACCCCAACAGGATACATTACTACAGTATGTTATATAGAAGTGTACCACCCCAACAGCATACATTACTACATGATGTTCTATAGAGGTGTACCACCCCAACATGATACATTACTACATTACTACAGTATGTTCTATGGAGGTGTACCATCCCAACAGGATACATTACTACATTTCTACAGTATGTTCTATGGAGGTGTACCATCCCAACAGGATACATTACTACATTACTACATTATGTTCTATAGAGGTGTACCATCCCAACAGGATACATTACTACAGTATGTTCTATAGAGGTGTAGCATCACAACAGGATACATTACTACAGTATGTTCTATAGAGGTGTACCATCCCAACAGGACACATTACTACATTACTACATTATGTTCTATAGAGGTGTACCATCCCAACAGGACACATTACTACATTACTACAGTATGTTCTATAGAGGTGTACCATCCCAACAGGACACATTACTACATTACTACAGTATGTTCTATAGAGGTGTACCACCCCAACAGGATACATTACTACATTATGTTCTATAGAGGTGTACCATCCCAACAGGATACATTACTACATTATGTTCTATAGAGGTGTACCACCCCAACAGGATACATTACTACAGCATGTTCTATAGAGGTGTACCATCCCAACAGGATACATTACTACAGTATGTTCTATAGAGGTGTACCATCCCAACAGGATACATTACTACATTACTACAGTATGTTCTATAGAGGTGTACCACCCCAACAGGATACATTACTACAGTATGTTATATAGAGGTGTACCATCCCAACAGGATACATTACTACAGTATGTTCTATAGAGGTGTACCATCCCAACAGGATACATTACTACATTATGTTCTATAGAGGTGTACCATCCCAACAGGATACATTACTACAGTATGTTCTATAGAGGTGTACCATCCCAACAGGATACATTACTACAGTATGTTCTATAGAGGTGTACCATCCCAACAGGATACATTACTACAGTATGTTCTATAGAGGTGTACCATCCCAACAGGATACATTACTACATTACTACAGTATGTTCTAAAGAGGTGTACCATCCCAACAGGATACATTACTACAGTATGTTCTATAGAGGTGTACCATCCCAACAGGATACATTACTACAGTATGTTCTATAGAGGTGTACCATCCCAACAGGATACATTACTACAGTATGTTCTATAGAGGTGTACCATCCCAACAGGATACATTACTACATTACTACAGTATGTTCTATAGAGGTGTACCACCCCAACAGGATACATTACTACAGTATGTTATATAGAGGTGTACCACCCCAACAGGATACATTACTACAGTATGTTATATAGAAGTGTACCACCCCAACAGCATACATTACTACATGATGTTCTATAGAGGTGTACCACCCCAACATGATACATTACTACATTACTACAGTATGTTCTATGGAGGTGTACCATCCCAACAGGATACATTACTACATTTCTACAGTATGTTCTATGGAGGTGTACCATCCCAACAGGATACATTACTACATTACTACATTATGTTCTATGGAGGTGTACCATCCCAACAGGATACATTACTACAGTATGTTCTATAGAGGTGTAGCATCACAACAGGATACATTACTACAGTATGTTCTATAGAGGTGTACCATCCCAACAGGATACATTACTACATTACTACATTATGTTCTATAGAGGTGTACCATCCCAACAGGACACATTACTACATTACTACAGTATGTTCTATAGAGGTGTACCATCCCAACAGGACACATTACTACATTACTACAGTATGTTCTATAAAGGGGGACCACCCCAACAGGATACATTACTACATTATGTTCTATAGAGGTGTACCATCCCAACAGGATACATTACTACATTATGTTCTATAGAGGTGTACCACCCCAACAGGATACATTACTACAGCATGTTCTATAGAGGTGTACCATCCCAACAGGATACATTACTACAGTATGTTCTATAGAGGTGTACCATCACAACAGGATACATTACTACATTACTACAGTATGTTCTATAGAGGTGTACCACCCCAACAGGATACATTACTACAGTATGTTATATAGAGGTGTACCATCCCAACAGGATACATTACTACAGTATGTTCTATAGAGGTGTACCATCCCAACAGGATACATTACTACATTATGTTCTATAGAGGTGTACCATCCCAACAGGATACATTACTACAGTATGTTCTATAGAGGTGTACCATCCCAACAGGATACATTACTACAGTATGTTCTATAGAGGTGTACCATCCCAACAGGATACATTACTACAGTATGTTCTATAGAGGTGTACCACCCCAACAGGATACATTACTACAGTATGTCCTATAGAGGTGTACCATCCCAACAGGACACATTACTACATTACTACAGTATGTTCTATAGAGGTGTACCACCCCAACAGGATACATTACTACATTACTACAGTATGTTCTATAGAGGTGTACTACCCCAACAGGATACATTACTATATTATGTTCTATAGAGGTGTACCATCCCAACAGGATACATTACTACATTACTACAGTATGTTCTATAGAGGTGTACCATCCCAACAGGACACATTACTATATTATACAGTATGTTCTATAGAGGTGTACCATCCCAACAGGATACATTACTACAGTATGTTCTATAGAGGTGTACCATCCCAACAGGATACATTACTACATTATGTTCTATAGAGGTGTACCATCCCAACAGGATACATTACTACAGTATGTTCTATAGAGGTGTACCATCCCAACAGGATACATTACTACAGTATGTTCTATAGAGGTGTACCATCCCAACAGGATACATTACTACAGTATGTTCTATAGAGGTGTACCATCCCAACAGGATACATTACTACATTACTACAGTATGTTCTAAAGAGGTGTACCATCCCAACAGGATACATTACTACAGTATGTTCTATAGAGGTGTACCATCCCAACAGGATACATTACTACAGTATGTTCTATAGAGGTGTACCATCCCAACAGGATACATTACTACAGTATGTTCTATAGAGGTGTACCATCCCAACAGGATACATTACTACATTACTACAGTATGTTCTATAGAGGTGTACCACCCCAACAGGATACATTACTACAGTATGTTATATAGAGGTGTACCACCCCAACAGGATACATTACTACAGTATGTTATATAGAAGTGTACCACCCCAACAGCATACATTACTACATGATGTTCTATAGAGGTGTACCACCCCAACATGATACATTACTACATTACTACAGTATGTTCTATGGAGGTGTACCATCCCAACAGGATACATTACTACATTTCTACAGTATGTTCTATGGAGGTGTACCATCCCAACAGGATACATTACTACATTACTACATTATGTTCTATAGAGGTGTACCATCCCAACAGGATACATTACTACAGTATGTTCTATAGAGGTGTAGCATCACAACAGGATACATTACTACAGTATGTTCTATAGAGGTGTACCATCCCAACAGGACACATTACTACATTACTACATTATGTTCTATAGAGGTGTACCATCCCAACAGGACACATTACTACATTACTACAGTATGTTCTATAGAGGTGTACCACCCCAACAGGATACATTACTACATTATGTTCTATAGAGGTGTACCATCCCAACAGGATACATTACTACATTATGTTCTATAGAGGTGTACCACCCCAACAGGATACATTACTACAGCATGTTCTATAGAGGTGTACCATCCCAACAGGATACATTACTACAGTATGTTCTATAGAGGTGTACCATCCCAACAGGATACATTACTACATTACTACAGTATGTTCTATAGAGGTGTACCACCCCAACAGGATACATTACTACAGTATGTTATATAGAGGTGTACCATCCCAACAGGATACATTACTACAGTATGTTCTATAGAGGTGTACCATCCCAACAGGATACATTACTACATTATGTTCTATAGAGGTGTACCATCCCAACAGGATACATTACTACAGTATGTTCTATAGAGGTGTACCATCCCAACAGGATACATTACTACAGTATGTTCTATAGAGGTGTACCATCCCAACAGGATACATTACTACAGTATGTTCTATAGAGGTGTACCACCCCAACAGGATACATTACTACAGTATGTCCTATAGAGGTGTACCATCCCAACAGGACACATTACTACATTACTACAGTATGTTCTATAGAGGTGTACCACCCCAACAGGATACATTACTACATTACTACAGTATGTTCTATAGAGGTGTACTACCCCAACAGGATACATTACTATATTATGTTCTATAGAGGTGTACCATCCCAACAGGATACATTACTACATTACTACAGTATGTTCTATAGAGGTGTACCATCCCAACAGGACACATTACTATATTATACAGTATGTTCTATAGAGGTGTACCATCCCAACAGGATACATTACTACAGTATGTTCTATAGAGGTGTACCATCCCAACAGGATACATTACTACATTATGTTCTATAGAGGTGTACCATCCCAACAGGATACATTACTACAGTATGTTCTATAGAGGTGTACCATCCCAACAGGATACATTACTACAGTATGTTCTATAGAGGTGTACCATCCCAACAGGATACATTACTACAGTATGTTCTATAGAGGTGTACCATCCCAACAGGATACATTACTACATTACTACAGTATGTTCTAAAGAGGTGTACCATCCCAACAGGATACATTACTACAGTATGTTCTATAGAGGTGTACCATCCCAACAGGATACATTACTACAGTATGTTCTATAGAGGTGTACCATCCCAACAGGATACATTACTACAGTATGTTCTATAGAGGTGTACCATCCCAACAGGATACATTACTACATTACTACAGTATGTTCTATAGAGGTGTACCACCCCAACAGGATACATTACTACAGTATGTTATATAGAGGTGTACCACCCCAACAGGATACATTACTACAGTATGTTATATAGAAGTGTACCACCCCAACAGCATACATTACTACATGATGTTACATTTACATTTACATTTTAGTCATTTAGCAGACGCTCTTATCCAGAGCGACTTACAGTTAGTGAATACATATTTTTTTTATACTGCCCCCCGTGGGAATCGAACCCACAACCCTGGCGTTGCAAACGCCATGCTCTATCAACTGAGCTACATCCCTGCCGGCCATTCCCTCCCCTACCCTGGACGACGCTGGGCCAATTGTGCGCCGCCCATGAGTCTCCCGGTCGCGGCCGGCGGCGACAGAGCCTGGATTCGAACCAGGATCTCTAGTGACACAGTTAGCACTGCGATGCAGTGCCTTAGACCACTGCGCCACTCAGGAGATGTTCTATAGAGGTGTACCACCCCAACATGATACATTACTACATTACTACAGTATGTTCTATGGAGGTGTACCATCCCAACAGGATACATTACTACATTTCTACAGTATGTTCTATGGAGGTGTACCATCCCAACAGGATACATTACTACATTACTACATTATGTTCTATAGAGGTGTACAATCCCAACAGGATACATTACTACAGTATGTTCTATAGAGGTGTAGCATCACAACAGGATACATTACTACAGTATGTTCTATAGAGGTGTACCATCCCAACAGGACACATTACTACATTACTACATTATGTTCTATAGAGGTGTACCATCCCAACAGGACACATTACTACATTACTACAGTATGTTCTATAGAGGTGTACCATCCCAACAGGACACATTACTACATTACTACAGTATGTTCTATAGAGGTGTACCACCCCAACAGGATACATTACTACATTATGTTCTATAGAGGTGTACCATCCCAACAGGATACATTACTACATTATGTTCTATAGAGGTGTACCACCCCAACAGGATACATTACTACAGCATGTTCTATAGAGGTGTACCATCCCAACAGGATACATTACTACAGTATGTTCTATAGAGGTGTACCATCCCAACAGGATACATTACTACATTACTACAGTATGTTCTATAGAGGTGTACCACCCCAACAGGATACATTACTACAGTATGTTATATAGAGGTGTACCATCCCAACAGGATACATTACTACAGTATGTTCTATAGAGGTGTACCATCCCAACAGGATACATTACTACATTATGTTCTATAGAGGTGTACCATCCCAACAGGATACATTACTACAGTATGTTCTATAGAGGTGTACCATCCCAACAGGATACATTACTACAGTATGTTCTATAGAGGTGTACCATCCCAACAGGATACATTACTACAGTATGTTCTATAGAGGTGTACCACCCCAACAGGATACATTACTACAGTATGTCCTATAGAGGTGTACCATCCCAACAGGACACATTACTACATTACTACAGTATGTTCTATAGAGGTGTACCACCCCAACAGGATACATTACTACATTACTACAGTATGTTCTATAGAGGTGTACTACCCCAACAGGATACATTACTATATTATGTTCTATAGAGGTGTACCATCCCAACAGGATACATTACTACATTACTACAGTATGTTCTATAGAGGTGTACCATCCCAACAGGACACATTACTATATTATACAGTATGTTCTATAGAGGTGTACCATCCCAACAGGATACATTACTACAGTATGTTCTATAGAGGTGTACCATCCCAACAGGATACATTACTACATTATGTTCTATAGAGGTGTACCACCCCAACAGGAAACATTACTACAGTATGTTCTATAGAGGTGTACCATCCCAACAAGATACATTACTACATTATGTTCTATAGAGGTGTACCACCCCAACAGGATACATTACTACAGTATGTTCTATAGAGGTGTACCATCCCAACAGGATACATTACTACAGTATGTTCTATAGAGGTGTACCACCCCAACAGGATACATTACTACAGTATGTTATATAGAAGTGTACCACCCCAACAGCATACATTACTACATGATGTTCTATAGAGGTGTACCACCCCAACATGATACATTACTACATTACTACAGTATGTTCTATGGAGGTGTACCATCCCAACAGGATACATTACTACATTTCTACAGTATGTTCTATGGAGGTGTACCATCCCAACAGGATACATTACTACATTACTACATTATGTTCTATAGAGGTGTACCATCCCAACAGGATACATTACTACAGTATGTTCTATAGAGGTGTAGCATCACAACAGGATACATTACTACAGTATGTTCTATAGAGGTGTACCATCCCAACAGGACACATTACTACATTACTACATTATGTTCTATAGAGGTGTACCATCCCAACAGGACACATTACTACATTACTACAGTATGTTCTATAGAGGTGTACCACCCCAACAGGATACATTACTACATTATGTTCTATAGAGGTGTACCATCCCAACAGGATACATTACTACATTATGTTCTATAGAGGTGTACCACCCCAACAGGATACATTACTACAGCATGTTCTATAGAGGTGTACCATCCCAACAGGATACATTACTACAGTATGTTCTATAGAGGTGTACCATCCCAACAGGATACATTACTACATTACTACAGTATGTTCTATAGAGGTGTACCACCCCAACAGGATACATTACTACAGTATGTTATATAGAGGTGTACCATCCCAACAGGATACATTACTACAGTATGTTCTATAGAGGTGTACCATCCCAACAGGATACATTACTACATTATGTTCTATAGAGGTGTACCATCCCAACAGGATACATTACTACAGTATGTTCTATAGAGGTGTACCATCCCAACAGGATACATTACTACAGTATGTTCTATAGAGGTGTACCATCCCAACAGGATACATTACTACAGTATGTTCTATAGAGGTGTACCACCCCAACAGGATACATTACTACAGTATGTCCTATAGAGGTGTACCATCCCAACAGGACACATTACTACATTACTACAGTATGTTCTATAGAGGTGTACCACCCCAACAGGATACATTACTACATTACTACAGTATGTTCTATAGAGGTGTACTACCCCAACAGGATACATTACTATATTATGTTCTATAGAGGTGTACCATCCCAACAGGATACATTACTACATTACTACAGTATGTTCTATAGAGGTGTACCATCCCAACAGGACACATTACTATATTATACAGTATGTTCTATAGAGGTGTACCATCCCAACAGGATACATTACTACAGTATGTTATATAGAAGTGTACCACCCCAACAGCATACATTACTACATGATGTTACATTTACATTTACATTTTAGTCATTTAGCAGACGCTCTTATCCAGAGCGACTTACAGTTAGTGAATACATATTTTTTTTATACTGCCCCCCGTGGGAATCGAACCCACAACCCTGGCGTTGCAAACGCCATGCTCTATCAACTGAGCTACATCCCTGCCGGCCATTCCCTCCCCTACCCTGGACGACGCTGGGCCAATTGTGCGCCGCCCATGAGTCTCCCGGTCGCGGCCGGCGGCGACAGAGCCTGGATTCGAACCAGGATCTCTAGTGACACAGTTAGCACTGCGATGCAGTGCCTTAGACCACTGCGCCACTCAGGAGATGTTCTATAGAGGTGTACCACCCCAACATGATACATTACTACATTACTACAGTATGTTCTATGGAGGTGTACCATCCCAACAGGATACATTACTACATTTCTACAGTATGTTCTATGGAGGTGTACCATCCCAACAGGATACATTACTACATTACTACATTATGTTCTATAGAGGTGTACAATCCCAACAGGATACATTACTACAGTATGTTCTATAGAGGTGTAGCATCACAACAGGATACATTACTACAGTATGTTCTATAGAGGTGTACCATCCCAACAGGACACATTACTACATTACTACATTATGTTCTATAGAGGTGTACCATCCCAACAGGACACATTACTACATTACTACAGTATGTTCTATAGAGGTGTACCATCCCAACAGGACACATTACTACATTACTACAGTATGTTCTATAGAGGTGTACCACCCCAACAGGATACATTACTACATTATGTTCTATAGAGGTGTACCATCCCAACAGGATACATTACTACATTATGTTCTATAGAGGTGTACCACCCCAACAGGATACATTACTACAGCATGTTCTATAGAGGTGTACCATCCCAACAGGATACATTACTACAGTATGTTCTATAGAGGTGTACCATCCCAACAGGATACATTACTACATTACTACAGTATGTTCTATAGAGGTGTACCACCCCAACAGGATACATTACTACAGTATGTTATATAGAGGTGTACCATCCCAACAGGATACATTACTACAGTATGTTCTATAGAGGTGTACCATCCCAACAGGATACATTACTACATTATGTTCTATAGAGGTGTACCATCCCAACAGGATACATTACTACAGTATGTTCTATAGAGGTGTACCATCCCAACAGGATACATTACTACAGTATGTTCTATAGAGGTGTACCATCCCAACAGGATACATTACTACAGTATGTTCTATAGAGGTGTACCACCCCAACAGGATACATTACTACAGTATGTCCTATAGAGGTGTACCATCCCAACAGGACACATTACTACATTACTACAGTATGTTCTATAGAGGTGTACCACCCCAACAGGATACATTACTACATTACTACAGTATGTTCTATAGAGGTGTACTACCCCAACAGGATACATTACTATATTATGTTCTATAGAGGTGTACCATCCCAACAGGATACATTACTACATTACTACAGTATGTTCTATAGAGGTGTACCATCCCAACAGGACACATTACTATATTATACAGTATGTTCTATAGAGGTGTACCATCCCAACAGGATACATTACTACAGTATGTTCTATAGAGGTGTACCATCCCAACAGGATACATTACTACATTATGTTCTATAGAGGTGTACCACCCCAACAGGAAACATTACTACAGTATGTTCTATAGAGGTGTACCATCCCAACAAGATACATTACTACATTATGTTCTATAGAGGTGTACCACCCCAACAGGATACATTACTACAGTATGTTCTATAGAGGTGTACCATCCCAACAGGATACATTACTACAGTATGTTCTATAGAGGTGTACCACCCCAACAGGATACATTACTACAGTATGTTATATAGAAGTGTACCACCCCAACAGCATACATTACTACATGATGTTCTATAGAGGTGTACCACCCCAACATGATACATTACTACATTACTACAGTATGTTCTATGGAGGTGTACCATCCCAACAGGATACATTACTACATTTCTACAGTATGTTCTATGGAGGTGTACCATCCCAACAGGATACATTACTACATTACTACATTATGTTCTATAGAGGTGTACCATCCCAACAGGATACATTACTACAGTATGTTCTATAGAGGTGTAGCATCACAACAGGATACATTACTACAGTATGTTCTATAGAGGTGTACCATCCCAACAGGACACATTACTACATTACTACATTATGTTCTATAGAGGTGTACCATCCCAACAGGACACATTACTACATTACTACAGTATGTTCTATAGAGGTGTACCACCCCAACAGGATACATTACTACATTATGTTCTATAGAGGTGTACCATCCCAACAGGATACATTACTACATTATGTTCTATAGAGGTGTACCACCCCAACAGGATACATTACTACAGCATGTTCTATAGAGGTGTACCATCCCAACAGGATACATTACTACAGTATGTTCTATAGAGGTGTACCATCCCAACAGGATACATTACTACATTACTACAGTATGTTCTATAGAGGTGTACCACCCCAACAGGATACATTACTACAGTATGTTATATAGAGGTGTACCATCCCAACAGGATACATTACTACAGTATGTTCTATAGAGGTGTACCATCCCAACAGGATACATTACTACATTATGTTCTATAGAGGTGTACCATCCCAACAGGATACATTACTACAGTATGTTCTATAGAGGTGTACCATCCCAACAGGATACATTACTACAGTATGTTCTATAGAGGTGTACCATCCCAACAGGATACATTACTACAGTATGTTCTATAGAGGTGTACCACCCCAACAGGATACATTACTACAGTATGTCCTATAGAGGTGTACCATCCCAACAGGACACATTACTACATTACTACAGTATGTTCTATAGAGGTGTACCACCCCAACAGGATACATTACTACATTACTACAGTATGTTCTATAGAGGTGTACTACCCCAACAGGATACATTACTATATTATGTTCTATAGAGGTGTACCATCCCAACAGGATACATTACTACATTACTACAGTATGTTCTATAGAGGTGTACCATCCCAACAGGACACATTACTATATTATACAGTATGTTCTATAGAGGTGTACCATCCCAACAGGATACATTACTACAGTATGTTCTATAGAGGTGTACCATCCCAACAGGATACATTACTACATTATGTTCTATAGAGGTGTACCATCCCAACAGGATACATTACTACAGTATGTTCTATAGAGGTGTACCATCCCAACAGGATACATTACTACAGTATGTTCTATAGAGGTGTACCATCCCAACAGGATACATTACTACAGTATGTTCTATAGAGGTGTACCATCCCAACAGGATACATTACTACATTACTACAGTATGTTCTAAAGAGGTGTACCATCCCAACAGGATACATTACTACAGTATGTTCTATAGAGGTGTACCATCCCAACAGGATACATTACTACAGTATGTTCTATAGAGGTGTACCATCCCAACAGGATACATTACTACAGTATGTTCTATAGAGGTGTACCATCCCAACAGGATACATTACTACATTACTACAGTATGTTCTATAGAGGTGTACCACCCCAACAGGATACATTACTACAGTATGTTATATAGAGGTGTACCACCCCAACAGGATACATTACTACAGTATGTTATATAGAAGTGTACCACCCCAACAGCATACATTACTACATGATGTTCTATAGAGGTGTACCACCCCAACATGATACATTACTACATTACTACAGTATGTTCTATGGAGGTGTACCATCCCAACAGGATACATTACTACATTTCTACAGTATGTTCTATGGAGGTGTACCATCCCAACAGGATACATTACTACATTACTACATTATGTTCTATAGAGGTGTACAATCCCAACAGGATACATTACTACAGTATGTTCTATAGAGGTGTAGCATCACAACAGGATACATTACTACAGTATGTTCTATAGAGGTGTACCATCCCAACAGGACACATTACTACATTACTACATTATGTTCTATAGAGGTGTACCATCCCAACAGGACACATTACTACATTACTACAGTATGTTCTATAGAGGTGTACCATCCCAACAGGACACATTACTACATTACTACAGTATGTTCTATAGAGGTGTACCACCCCAACAGGATACATTACTACATTATGTTCTATAGAGGTGTACCATCCCAACAGGATACATTACTACATTATGTTCTATAGAGGTGTACCACCCCAACAGGATACATTACTACAGCATGTTCTATAGAGGTGTACCATCCCAACAGGATACATTACTACAGTATGTTCTATAGAGGTGTACCATCCCAACAGGATACATTACTACATTACTACAGTATGTTCTATAGAGGTGTACCACCCCAACAGGATACATTACTACAGTATGTTATATAGAGGTGTACCATCCCAACAGGATACATTACTACAGTATGTTCTATAGAGGTGTGCCATCCCAACAGGATACATTACTACATTATGTTCTATAGAGGTGTACCATCCCAACAGGATACATTACTACAGTATGTTCTATAGAGGTGTACCATCCCAACAGGATACATTACTACAGTATGTTCTATAGAGGTGTACCATCCCAACAGGATACATTACTACAGTATGTTCTATAGAGGTGTACCACCCCAACAGGATACATTACTACAGTATGTCCTATAGAGGTGTACCATCCCAACAGGACACATTACTACATTACTACAGTATGTTCTATAGAGGTGTACCACCCCAACAGGATACATTACTACATTACTACAGTATGTTCTATAGAGGTGTACTACCCCAACAGGATACATTACTATATTATGTTCTATAGAGGTGTACCATCCCAACAGGATACATTACTACATTACTACAGTATGTTCTATAGAGGTGTACCATCCCAACAGGACACATTACTATATTATACAGTATGTTCTATAGAGGTGTACCATCCCAACAGGATACATTACTACAGTATGTTCTATAGAGGTGTACCATCCCAACAGGATACATTACTACATTATGTTCTATAGAGGTGTACCACCCCAACAGGAAACATTACTACAGTATGTTCTATAGAGGTGTACCATCCCAACAAGATACATTACTACATTATGTTCTATAGAGGTGTACCACCCCAACAGGATACATTACTACAGTATGTTCTATAGAGGTGTACCATCCCAACAGGATACATTACTACAGTATGTTCTATAGAGGTGTACCACCCCAACAGGATACATTACTACAGTATGTTATATAGAAGTGTACCACCCCAACAGCATACATTACTACATGATGTTCTATAGAGGTGTACCACCCCAACATGATACATTACTACATTACTACAGTATGTTCTATGGAGGTGTACCATCCCAACAGGATACATTACTACATTTCTACAGTATGTTCTATGGAGGTGTACCATCCCAACAGGATACATTACTACATTACTACATTATGTTCTATGGAGGTGTGCCATCCCAACAGGATACATTACTACATTATGTTCTATAGAGGTGTACCATCCCAACAGGATACATTACTACAGTATGTTCTATAGAGGTGTACCATCCCAACAGGATACATTACTACATTACTACAGTATGTTCTATAGAGGTGTACCATCCCAACATGATACATTACTACAGTATGTTCTATAGAGGTGTACCACCCCAACAGGATACATTACTACAGTATGTTCTATAGAGGTGTACCATCCCAACAGGATACATTACTACAGTACTACAGTATGTTCTATAGAGGTGTACCACCCCAACAGGATACATTACTACAGTATATTCTATAGAGGTGTACCATCCCAACAGGATACATTACTACAGTATGTTCTATAGAGGTGTACCACCCCAACAGGATACATTACTACAGTATGTTCTATAGAGGTGTACCACCCCAACAGGATACATTACTACAGTATGTTCTATAGCGGTGTACCACCCCAACAGGATACATTACTACAGTATGTTCTATAGAGGTGTACCATCCCAACAGGATACATTACTACAGTATGTTCTATAGAGGTGTACCATCCCAACAGGATACATTACTACAGTATGTTCTATAGAGTTGTACCACCCCAACAGGATACATTACTACAGTATGTTCTATAGAGGTGTACCATCCCAACAGGATACATTACTACATTACTACAGTATGTTCTATAGATGTGTACCATCCCAACAGGATACATTACTACATTACTACAGTATGTTCTATAGAGGTGTACCACCCCAACAGGATACATCACTACAGTATGTTCTATAGAGGTGTACCATCCCAACAGGATACATTACTACAGTATGTTCTATAGAGGTGTACCACCCCAACAGGATACATTACTACATTACTACAGTATGTTCTATAGAGGTGTACCACCCCAACAGGATACATTACTCCAGTATGTTCTATAGAGGTGTACCACCCCAACAGGACACATTACTATATTACTACAGTATGTTCTATAGAGGTGTACCATCCCAACAGGATACATTACTACATTACTACATTATGTTCTATAGAGGTGTACCATCCCAACAGATACATTACTACAGTATGTTCTATAGAGGTGTACCATCCCAACAGGATACATTACTACATTACTACAGTATGTTCTATAGAGGTGTACCATCCCAACATGATACATTACTACAGTATGTTCTATAGAGGTGTACCACCCCAACAGGATACATTACTACATTATGTTCTATAGAGGTGTACCACCCCAACAGGATACATTACTACATTATGTTCTATAGAGGTGTACCACCCCAACAGGATACATTACTACATTACTACAGTATGTTCTATGGAGGTGTGCCATCCCAACAGGATACATTACTACAGTATGTTCTATAGAGGTGTACCACCCCAACAGGATACATTACTACATTACTACAGTATGTTCTATAGAGGTGTACCACCCCAAAATGATACATTACTACAGTATGTTCTATAGAGGTGTACCATCCCAACAGGATACATTACTACATTACTACAGTATGTTCTATAGAGGTGTACCATCCCAACAGGATACATTACTACATTACTACAGTATGTTCTAAAGAGGTGTACCATCCCAACAGGATACATTACTACAGTATGTTCTATAGAGGTGTACCATCCCAACAGGATACATTACTACAGTATGTTCTATAGAGGTGTACCATCCCAACAGGATACATTACTACAGTATGTTCTATAGAGGTGTACCATCCCAACAGGATACATTACTACATTACTACAGTATGTTCTATAGAGGTGTACCACCCCAACAGGATACATTACTACAGTATGTTATATAGAGGTGTACCACCCCAACAGGATACATTACTACAGTATGTTATATAGAAGTGTACCACCCCAACAGCATACATTACTACATGATGTTCTATAGAGGTGTACCACCCCAACATGATACATTACTACATTACTACAGTATGTTCTATGGAGGTGTACCATCCCAACAGGATACATTACTACATTTCTACAGTATGTTCTATGGAGGTGTACCATCCCAACAGGATACATTACTACATTACTACATTATGTTCTATAGAGGTGTACCATCCCAACAGGATACATTACTACAGTATGTTCTATAGAGGTGTAGCATCACAACAGGATACATTACTACAGTATGTTCTATAGAGGTGTACCATCCCAACAGGACACATTACTACATTACTACATTATGTTCTATAGAGGTGTACCATCCCAACAGGACACATTACTACATTACTACAGTATGTTCTATAGAGGTGTACCATCCCAACAGGACACATTACTACATTACTACAGTATGTTCTATAGAGGTGTACCACCCCAACAGGATACATTACTACATTATGTTCTATAGAGGTGTACCATCCCAACAGGATACATTACTACATTATGTTCTATAGAGGTGTACCACCCCAACAGGATACATTACTACAGCATGTTCTATAGAGGTGTACCATCCCAACAGGATACATTACTACAGTATGTTCTATAGAGGTGTACCATCCCAACAGGATACATTACTACATTACTACAGTATGTTCTATAGAGGTGTACCACCCCAACAGGATACATTACTACAGTATGTTATATAGAGGTGTACCATCCCAACAGGATACATTACTACAGTATGTTCTATAGAGGTGTACCATCCCAACAGGATACATTACTACATTATGTTCTATAGAGGTGTACCATCCCAACAGGATACATTACTACAGTATGTTCTATAGAGGTGTACCATCCCAACAGGATACATTACTACATTACTACAGTATGTTCTATAGAGGTGTACCATCCCAACATGATACATTACTACAGTATGTTCTATAGAGGTGTACCACCCCAACAGGATACATTACTACAGTATGTTCTATAGAGGTGTACCATCCCAACAGGATACATTACTACAGTACTACAGTATGTTCTATAGAGGTGTACCACCCCAACAGGATACATTACTACAGTATATTCTATAGAGGTGTACCATCCCAACAGGATACATTACTACAGTATGTTCTATAGAGGTGTACCATCCCAACAGGATACATTACTACAGTATGTTCTATAGAGGTGTACCACCCCAACAGGATACATTACTACATTACTACAGTATGTTCTATAGAGGTGTACCACCCCAACAGGATACATTACTACAGTATGTTCTATAGAGGTGTACCACCCCAACAGGATACATTACTACAGTATGTTCTATAGCGGTGTACCATCCCAACAGGATACATTACTACAGTATGTTCTATAGAGGTGTACCATCCCAACAGGATACATTACTACATTACTAGAGTATGTTCTATAGAGGTGTACCACCCCAACAGGATACATTACTACAGTATGTTCTAAAGAGGTGTACCATCCCAACAGGATACATTACTACATTACTACAGTATGTTCTATAGAGGTGTACCATCCCAACAGGATACATTACTACAGTATGTTCTATAGAGGTGTACCATCCCAACAGGATACATTACTACAGTATGTTCTATAGAGGTGTACCATCCCAACAGGATACATTACTACAGTATGTTCTATAGCGGTGTACCACCCCAACAGGATACATTACTACAGTATGTTCTATAGAGGTGTACCATCCCAACAGGATACATTACTACAGTATGTTCTATAGAGGTGTACCACCCCAACAGGATACATTACTACAGTATGTTCTATAGAGGTGTACCATCCCAACAGGATACATTACTACAGTATGTTCTATAGAGGTGTACCATCCCAACAGGATACATTACTACAGTATGTTCTATAGCGGTGTACCACCCCAACAGGATACATTACTACAGTATGTTCTATAGAGGTGTACCACCCCAACAGGACACATTACTACATTACTACAGTATGTTCTATAGAGGTGTACCATCCCAACAGGATACATTACTACAGTATGTTCTAAAGAGGTGTACCACCCCAACAGGATACATTACTACATTACTACAGTATGTTCTATAGAGGTGTACCACCCCAACAAGATACATTACTACAGTATGTTCTATAGAGGTGTACCATCCCAACAGGATACATTACTACAGTATGTTCTATAGAGGTGTACCACCCCAACAGGATACATTACTACAGTATGTTCTATAGAGGTGTACCACCCCAACAGGATACATTACTACAGTATGTTCTATAGCGGTGTACCACCCCAACAGGATACATTACTACAGTATGTTCTATAGAGGTGTACCATCCCAACAGGATACATTACTACAGTATGTTCTATAGAGGTGTACCATCCCAACAGGATACATTACTACAGTATGTTCTATAGAGTTGTACCACCCCAACAGGATACATTACTACAGTATGTTCTATAAAGGTGTACCATCCCAACAGGATACATTACTACATTACTACAGTATGTTCTATAGATGTGTACCATCCCAACAGGATACATTACTACATTACTACAGTATGTTCTATAGAGGTGTACCACCCCAACAGGATACATCACTACAGTATGTTCTATAGAGGTGTACCATCCCAACAGGATACATTACTACAGTATGTTCTATAGAGGTGTACCACCCCAACAGGATACATTACTACATTACTACAGTATGTTCTATAGAGGTGTACCACCCCAACAGGATACATTACTCCAGTATGTTCTATAGAGGTGTACCACCCCAACAGGACACATTACTATATTACTACAGTATGTTCTATAGAGGTGTACCATCCCAACAGGATACATTACTACATTACTACATTATGTTCTATAGAGGTGTACCATCCCAACAGATACATTACTACAGTATGTTCTATAGAGGTGTACCATCCCAACAGGATACATTACTACATTACTACAGTATGTTCTATAGAGGTGTACCATCCCAACATGATACATTACTACAGTATGTTCTATAGAGGTGTACCACCCCAACAGGATATATTACTACATTATGTTCTATAGAGGTGTACCACCCCAACAGGATACATTACTACATTATGTTCTATAGAGGTGTACCACCCCAACAGGATACATTACTACATTACTACAGTATGTTCTATGGAGGTGTGCCATCCCAACAGGATACATTACTACAGTATGTTCTATAGAGGTGTACCACCCCAACAGGATACATTACTACATTACTACAGTATGTTCTATAGAGGTGTACCACCCCAAAATGATACATTACTACAGTATGTTCTATAGAGGTGTACCATCCCAACAGGATACATTACTACATTACTACAGTATGTTCTATAGAGGTGTACCATCCCAACAGGATACATTACTACAGTATGTTCTATAGAGGTGTACCACCCCAACAGGATACATTACTACAGTATGTCCTATAGAGGTGTACCATCCCAACAGGACACATTACTACATTACTACAGTATGTTCTATAGAGGTGTACCACCCCAACAGGATACATTACTACATTACTACAGTATGTTCTATAGAGGTGTACTACCCCAACAGGATACATTACTATATTATGTTCTATAGAGGTGTACCATCCCAACAGGATACATTACTACATTACTACAGTATGTTCTATAGAGGTGTACCATCCCAACAGGACACATTACTATATTATACAGTATGTTCTATAGAGGTGTACCATCCCAACAGGATACATTACTACAGTATGTTCTATAGAGGTGTACCATCCCAACAGGATACATTACTACATTATGTTCTATAGAGGTGTACCACCCCAACAGGAAACATTACTACAGTATGTTCTATAGAGGTGTACCATCCCAACAAGATACATTACTACATTATGTTCTATAGAGGTGTACCACCCCAACAGGATACATTACTACAGTATGTTCTATAGCGGTGTACCATCCCAACAGGATACATTACTACAGTATGTTCTATAGAGGTGTACCATCCCAACAGGATACATTACTACATTACTAGAGTATGTTCTATAGAGGTGTACCACCCCAACAGGATACATTACTACAGTATGTTCTAAAGAGGTGTACCATCCCAACAGGATACATTACTACATTACTACAGTATGTTCTATAGAGGTGTACCATCCCAACAGGATACATTACTACAGTATGTTCTATAGAGGTGTACCATCCCAACAGGATACATTACTACAGTATGTTCTATAGAGGTGTACCATCCCAACAGGATACATTACTACAGTATGTTCTATAGCGGTGTACCACCCCAACAGGATACATTACTACAGTATGTTCTATAGAGGTGTACCATCCCAACAGGATACATTACTACAGTATGTTCTATAGAGGTGTACCACCCCAACAGGATACATTACTACAGTATGTTCTATAGAGGTGTACCATCCCAACAGGATACATTACTACAGTATGTTCTATAGAGGTGTACCATCCCAACAGGATACATTACTACAGTATGTTCTATAGCGGTGTACCACCCCAACAGGATACATTACTACAGTATGTTCTATAGAGGTGTACCACCCCAACAGGACACATTACTACATTACTACAGTATGTTCTATAGAGGTGTACCATCCCAACAGGATACATTACTACAGTATGTTCTAAAGAGGTGTACCACCCCAACAGGATACATTACTACATTACTACAGTATGTTCTATAGAGGTGTACCACCCCAACAAGATACATTACTACAGTATGTTCTATAGAGGTGTACCATCCCAACAGGATACATTACTACAGTATGTTCTATAGAGGTGTACCACCCCAACAGGATACATTACTACAGTATGTTCTATAGAGGTGTACCACCCCAACAGGATACATTACTACAGTATGTTCTATAGCGGTGTACCACCCCAACAGGATACATTACTACAGTATGTTCTATAGAGGTGTACCATCCCAACAGGATACATTACTACAGTATGTTCTATAGAGGTGTACCATCCCAACAGGATACATTACTACAGTATGTTCTATAGAGTTGTACCACCCCAACAGGATACATTACTACAGTATGTTCTATAAAGGTGTACCATCCCAACAGGATACATTACTACATTACTACAGTATGTTCTATAGATGTGTACCATCCCAACAGGATACATTACTACATTACTACAGTATGTTCTATAGAGGTGTACCACCCCAACAGGATACATCACTACAGTATGTTCTATAGAGGTGTACCATCCCAACAGGATACATTACTACAGTATGTTCTATAGAGGTGTACCACCCCAACAGGATACATTACTACATTACTACAGTATGTTCTATAGAGGTGTACCACCCCAACAGGATACATTACTCCAGTATGTTCTATAGAGGTGTACCACCCCAACAGGACACATTACTATATTACTACAGTATGTTCTATAGAGGTGTACCATCCCAACAGGATACATTACTACATTACTACATTATGTTCTATAGAGGTGTACCATCCCAACAGATACATTACTACAGTATGTTCTATAGAGGTGTACCATCCCAACAGGATACATTACTACATTACTACAGTATGTTCTATAGAGGTGTACCATCCCAACATGATACATTACTACAGTATGTTCTATAGAGGTGTACCACCCCAACAGGATATATTACTACATTATGTTCTATAGAGGTGTACCACCCCAACAGGATACATTACTACATTATGTTCTATAGAGGTGTACCACCCCAACAGGATACATTACTACATTACTACAGTATGTTCTATGGAGGTGTGCCATCCCAACAGGATACATTACTACAGTATGTTCTATAGAGGTGTACCACCCCAACAGGATACATTACTACATTACTACAGTATGTTCTATAGAGGTGTACCACCCCAAAATGATACATTACTACAGTATGTTCTATAGAGGTGTACCATCCCAACAGGATACATTACTACATTACTACAGTATGTTCTATAGAGGTGTACCATCCCAACAGGATACATTACTACATTACTACAGTATGTTCTAAAGAGGTGTACCATCCCAACAGGATACATTACTACAGTATGTTCTATAGAGGTGTACCATCCCAACAGGATACATTACTACAGTATGTTCTATAGAGGTGTACCATCCCAACAGGATACATTACTACAGTATGTTCTATAGAGGTGTACCATCCCAACAGGATACATTACTACATTTCTACAGTATGTTCTATAGAGGTGTACCACCCCAACAGGATACATTACTACAGTATGTTATATAGAGGTGTACCACCCCAACAGGATACATTACTACAGTATGTTATATAGAAGTGTACCACCCCAACAGCATACATTACTACATGATGTTCTATAGAGGTGTACCACCCCAACATGATACATTACTACATTACTACAGTATGTTCTATGGAGGTGTACCATCCCAACAGGATACATTACTACATTTCTACAGTATGTTCTATGGATGTGTACCATCCCAACAGGATACATTACTACATTACTACATTATGTTCTATAGAGGTGTACCATCCCAACAGGATACATTACTACAGTATGTTCTATAGAGGTGTAGCATCACAACAGGATACATTACTACAGTATGTTCTATAGAGGTGTACCATCCCAACAGGACACATTATTACATTACTACATTATGTTCTATAGAGGTGTACCATCCCAACAGGACACATTACTACATTACTACAGTATGTTCTATAGAGGTGTACCATCCCAACAGGACACATTACTACATTACTACAGTATGTTCTATAGAGGTGTACCACCCCAACAGGATACATTACTACATTATGTTCTATAGAGGTGTACCATCCCAACAGGATACATTACTACATTATGTTCTATAGAGGTGTACCACCCCAACAGGATACATTACTACAGCATGTTCTATAGAGGTGTACCATCCCAACAGGATACATTACTACAGTATGTTCTATAGAGGTGTACCATCCCAACAGGATACATTACTACATTACTACAGTATGTTCTATAGAGGTGTACCACCCCAACAGGATACATTACTACAGTATGTTATATAGAGGTGTACCATCCCAACAGGATACATTACTACAGTATGTTCTATAGAGGTGTACCATCCCAACAGGATACATTACTACATTATGTTCTATAGAGGTGTACCATCCCAACAGGATACATTACTACAGTATGTTCTATAGAGGTGTACCATCCCAACAGGATACATTACTACAGTATGTTCTATAGAGGTGTACCATCCCAACAGGATACATTACTACAGTATGTTCTATAGAGGTGTACCATCCCAACAGGATACATTACTACATTACTACAGTATGTTCTAAAGAGGTGTACCATCCCAACAGGATACATTACTACAGTATGTTCTATAGAGGTGTACCATCCCAACAGGATACATTACTACAGTATGTTCTATAGAGGTGTACCATCCCAACAGGATACATTACTACAGTATGTTCTATAGAGGTGTACCATCCCAACAGGATACATTACTACATTACTACAGTATGTTCTATAGAGGTGTACCACCCCAACAGGATACATTACTACAGTATGTTATATAGAGGTGTACCACCCCAACAGGATACATTACTACAGTATGTTATATAGAGGTGTACCACCCCAACAGGATACATTACTACAGTATGTTATATAGAAGTGTACCACCCCAACAGCATACATTACTACATGATGTTCTATAGAGGTGTACCACCCCAACATGATACATTACTACATTACTACAGTATGTTCTATGGAGGTGTACCATCCCAACAGGATACATTACTACATTTCTACAGTATGTTCTATGGAGGTGTACCATCCCAACAGGATACATTACTACATTATGTTCTATAGAGGTGTACCATCCCAACAGGATACATTACTACAGTATGTTCTATAGAGGTGTAGCATCACAACAGGATACATTACTACAGTATGTTCTATAGAGGTGTACCATCCCAACAGGACACATTACTACATTACTACATTATGTTCTATAGAGGTGTACCATCCCAACAGGACACATTACTACATTACTACAGTATGTTCTATAGAGGTGTACCATCCCAACATGACACATTACTACATTACTACAGTATGTTCTATAGAGGTGTACCACCCCAACAGGATACATTACTATATTATGTTCTATAGAGGTGTACCATCCCAACAGGATACATTACTACATTACTACAGTATGTTCTATAGAGGTGTACCATCCCAACAGGACACATTACTATATTATACAGTATGTTCTATAGAGGTGTACCATCCCAACAGGATACATTACTACAGTATGTTCTATAGAGGTGTACCATCCCAACAGGATACATTACTACATTATGTTCTATAGAGGTGTACCACCCCAACAGGAAACATTACTACAGTATGTTCTATAGAGGTGTACCATCCCAACAAGATACATTACTACATTATGTTCTATAGAGGTGTACCACCCCAACAGGATACATTACTACAGTATGTTCTATAGAGGTGTACCATCCCAACAGGATACATTACTACAGTATGTTCTATAGAGGTGTACCACCCCAACAGGATACATTACTACAGTATGTTATATAGAAGTGTACCACCCCAACAGCATACATTACTACATGATGTTCTATAGAGGTGTACCACCCCAACATGATACATTACTACATTACTACAGTATGTTCTATGGAGGTGTACCATCCCAACAGGATACATTACTACATTTCTACAGTATGTTCTATGGAGGTGTACCATCCCAACAGGATACATTACTACATTACTACATTATGTTCTATAGAGGTGTACCATCCCAACAGGATACATTACTACAGTATGTTCTATAGAGGTGTAGCATCACAACAGGATACATTACTACAGTATGTTCTATAGAGGTGTACCATCCCAACAGGACACATTACTACATTACTACATTATGTTCTATAGAGGTGTACCATCCCAACAGGACACATTACTACATTACTACAGTATGTTCTATAGAGGTGTACCACCCCAACAGGATACATTACTACATTATGTTCTATAGAGGTGTACCATCCCAACAGGATACATTACTACATTATGTTCTATAGAGGTGTACCACCCCAACAGGATACATTACTACAGCATGTTCTATAGAGGTGTACCATCCCAACAGGATACATTACTACAGTATGTTCTATAGAGGTGTACCATCCCAACAGGATTCATTACTACAGTATGTTCTATAGAGGTGTACCACCCCAACAGGATACATTACTACATTACTACAGTATGTTCTATAGAGGTGTACCATCCCAACAGGATACATTACTACATTACTACAGTATGTTCTATAGAGGTGTACTACCCCAACAGGATACATTACTATATTATGTTCTATAGAGGTGTACCATCCCAACAGGATACATTACTACATTACTACAGTATGTTCTATAGAGGTGTACCATCCCAACAGGACACATTACTATATTATACAGTATGTTCTATAGAGGTGTACCATCCCAACAGGATACATTACTACAGTATGTTCTATAGAGGTGTACCATCCCAACAGGATACATTACTACATTATGTTCTATAGAGGTGTACCACCCCAACAGGAAACATTACTACAGTATGTTCTATAGAGGTGTACCATCCCAACAAGATACATTACTACATTATGTTCTATAGAGGTGTACCACCCCAACAGGATACATTACTACAGTATGTTCTATAGAGGTGTACCATCCCAACAGGATACATTACTACAGTATGTTCTATAGAGGTGTACCACCCCAACAGGATACATTACTACAGTATGTTATATAGAAGTGTACCACCCCAACAGCATACATTACTACATGATGTTCTATAGAGGTGTACCACCCCAACATGATACATTACTACATTACTACAGTATGTTCTATGGAGGTGTACCATCCCAACAGGATACATTACTACATTTCTACAGTATGTTCTATGGAGGTGTACCATCCCAACAGGATACATTACTACATTACTACATTATGTTCTATAGAGGTGTACCATCCCAACAGGATACATTACTACAGTATGTTCTATAGAGGTGTAGCATCACAACAGGATACATTACTACATTACTACATTATGTTCTATAGAGGTGTACCATCCCAACAGGATACATTACTACAGTATGTTCTATAGAGGTGTACCATCCCAACAGGACACATTACTACATTACTACATTATGTTCTATAGAGGTGTACCATCCCAACAGGATACATTACTACAGTATGTTCTATAGAGGTGTAGCATCACAACAGGATACATTACTACATTACTACATTATGTTCTATAGAGGTGTACCATCCCAACAGGATACATTACTACAGTATGTTCTATAGAGGTGTACCATCCCAACAGGACACATTACTACATTACTACATTATGTTCTATAGAGGTGTACCATCCCAACAGGACACATTACTACATTACTACAGTATGTTCTATAGAGGTGTACCACCCCAACAGGATACATTACTACATTATGTTCTATAGAGGTGTACCATCCCAACAGGATACATTACTACATTATGTTCTATAGAGGTGTACCACCCCAACAGGATACATTACTACAGCATGTTCTATAGAGGTGTACCATCCCAACAGGATACATTACTACAGTATGTTCTATAGAGGTGTACCATCCCAACAGGATACATTACTACATTACTACAGTATGTTCTATAGAGGTGTACCACCCCAACAGGATACATTACTACAGTATGTTATATAGAGGTGTACCATCCCAACAGGATACATTACTACAGTATGTTCTATAGAGGTGTACCATCCCAACAGGATACATTACTACATTATGTTCTATAGAGGTGTACCATCCCAACAGGATACATTACTACAGTATGTTCTATAGAGGTGTACCATCCCAACAGGATACATTACTACAGTATGTTCTATAGAGGTGTACCATCCCAACAGGATACATTACTACAGTATGTTCTATAGAGGTGTACCACCCCAACAGGATACATTACTACAGTATGTCCTATAGAGGTGTACCATCCCAACAGGACACATTACTACATTACTACAGTATGTTCTATAGAGGTGTACCACCCCAACAGGATACATTACTACATTACTACAGTATGTTCTATAGAGGTGTACTACCCCAACAGGATACATTACTATATTATGTTCTATAGAGGTGTACCATCCCAACAGGATACATTACTACATTACTACAGTATGTTCTATAGAGGTGTACCATCCCAACAGGACACATTACTATATTATACAGTATGTTCTATAGAGGTGTACCATCCCAACAGGATACATTACTACAGTATGTTCTATAGAGGTGTACCATCCCAACAGGATACATTACTACATTATGTTCTATAGAGGTGTACCATCCCAACAGGATACATTACTACAGTATGTTCTATAGAGGTGTACCATCCCAACAGGATACATTACTACAGTATGTTCTATAGAGGTGTACCATCCCAACAGGATACATTACTACAGTATGTTCTATAGAGGTGTACCATCCCAACAGGATACATTACTACATTACTACAGTATGTTCTAAAGAGGTGTACCATCCCAACAGGATACATTACTACAGTATGTTCTATAGAGGTGTACCATCCCAACAGGATACATTACTACAGTATGTTCTATAGAGGTGTACCATCCCAACAGGATACATTACTACAGTATGTTCTATAGAGGTGTACCATCCCAACAGGATACATTACTACATTACTACAGTATGTTCTATAGAGGTGTACCACCCCAACAGGATACATTACTACAGTATGTTATATAGAGGTGTACCACCCCAACAGGATACATTACTACAGTATGTTATATAGAAGTGTACCACCCCAACAGCATACATTACTACATGATGTTCTATAGAGGTGTACCACCCCAACATGATACATTACTACATTACTACAGTATGTTCTATGGAGGTGTACCATCCCAACAGGATACATTACTACATTTCTACAGTATGTTCTATGGAGGTGTACCATCCCAACAGGATACATTACTACATTACTACATTATGTTCTATAGAGGTGTACAATCCCAACAGGATACATTACTACAGTATGTTCTATAGAGGTGTAGCATCACAACAGGATACATTACTACAGTATGTTCTATAGAGGTGTACCATCCCAACAGGACACATTACTACATTACTACATTATGTTCTATAGAGGTGTACCATCCCAACAGGACACATTACTACATTACTACAGTATGTTCTATAGAGGTGTACCATCCCAACAGGACACATTACTACATTACTACAGTATGTTCTATAGAGGTGTACCACCCCAACAGGATACATTACTACATTATGTTCTATAGAGGTGTACCATCCCAACAGGATACATTACTACATTATGTTCTATAGAGGTGTACCACCCCAACAGGATACATTACTACAGCATGTTCTATAGAGGTGTACCATCCCAACAGGATACATTACTACAGTATGTTCTATAGAGGTGTACCATCCCAACAGGATACATTACTACATTACTACAGTATGTTCTATAGAGGTGTACCACCCCAACAGGATACATTACTACAGTATGTTATATAGAGGTGTACCATCCCAACAGGATACATTACTACAGTATGTTCTATAGAGGTGTGCCATCCCAACAGGATACATTACTACATTATGTTCTATAGAGGTGTACCATCCCAACAGGATACATTACTACAGTATGTTCTATAGAGGTGTACCATCCCAACAGGATACATTACTACAGTATGTTCTATAGAGGTGTACCATCCCAACAGGATACATTACTACAGTATGTTCTATAGAGGTGTACCACCCCAACAGGATACATTACTACAGTATGTCCTATAGAGGTGTACCATCCCAACAGGACACATTACTACATTACTACAGTATGTTCTATAGAGGTGTACCACCCCAACAGGATACATTACTACATTACTACAGTATGTTCTATAGAGGTGTACTACCCCAACAGGATACATTACTATATTATGTTCTATAGAGGTGTACCATCCCAACAGGATACATTACTACATTACTACAGTATGTTCTATAGAGGTGTACCATCCCAACAGGACACATTACTATATTATACAGTATGTTCTATAGAGGTGTACCATCCCAACAGGATACATTACTACAGTATGTTCTATAGAGGTGTACCATCCCAACAGGATACATTACTACATTATGTTCTATAGAGGTGTACCACCCCAACAGGAAACATTACTACAGTATGTTCTATAGAGGTGTACCATCCCAACAAGATACATTACTACATTATGTTCTATAGAGGTGTACCACCCCAACAGGATACATTACTACAGTATGTTCTATAGAGGTGTACCATCCCAACAGGATACATTACTACAGTATGTTCTATAGAGGTGTACCACCCCAACAGGATACATTACTACAGTATGTTATATAGAAGTGTACCACCCCAACAGCATACATTACTACATGATGTTCTATAGAGGTGTACCACCCCAACATGATACATTACTACATTACTACAGTATGTTCTATGGAGGTGTACCATCCCAACAGGATACATTACTACATTTCTACAGTATGTTCTATAGAGGTGTACCATCCCAACAGGATACATTACTACATTACTACAGTATGTTCTATAGAGGTGTACCATCCCAACATGATACATTACTACAGTATGTTCTATAGAGGTGTACCACCCCAACAGGATACATTACTACAGTATGTTCTATAGAGGTGTACCATCCCAACAGGATACATTACTACAGTACTACAGTATGTTCTATAGAGGTGTACCACCCCAACAGGATACATTACTACAGTATATTCTATAGAGGTGTACCATCCCAACAGGATACATTACTACAGTATGTTCTATAGAGGTGTACCACCCCAACAGGATACATTACTACAGTATGTTCTATAGAGGTGTACCACCCCAACAGGATACATTACTACAGTATGTTCTATAGCGGTGTACCACCCCAACAGGATACATTACTACAGTATGTTCTATAGAGGTGTACCATCCCAACAGGATACATTACTACAGTATGTTCTATAGAGGTGTACCATCCCAACAGGATACATTACTACAGTATGTTCTATAGAGTTGTACCACCCCAACAGGATACATTACTACAGTATGTTCTATAGAGGTGTACCATCCCAACAGGATACATTACTACATTACTACAGTATGTTCTATAGATGTGTACCATCCCAACAGGATACATTACTACATTACTACAGTATGTTCTATAGAGGTGTACCACCCCAACAGGATACATCACTACAGTATGTTCTATAGAGGTGTACCATCCCAACAGGATACATTACTACAGTATGTTCTATAGAGGTGTACCACCCCAACAGGATACATTACTACATTACTACAGTATGTTCTATAGAGGTGTACCACCCCAACAGGATACATTACTCCAGTATGTTCTATAGAGGTGTACCACCCCAACAGGACACATTACTATATTACTACAGTATGTTCTATAGAGGTGTACCATCCCAACAGGATACATTACTACATTACTACATTATGTTCTATAGAGGTGTACCATCCCAACAGATACATTACTACAGTATGTTCTATAGAGGTGTACCATCCCAACAGGATACATTACTACATTACTACAGTATGTTCTATAGAGGTGTACCATCCCAACATGATACATTACTACAGTATGTTCTATAGAGGTGTACCACCCCAACAGGATACATTACTACATTATGTTCTATAGAGGTGTACCACCCCAACAGGATACATTACTACATTATGTTCTATAGAGGTGTACCACCCCAACAGGATACATTACTACATTACTACAGTATGTTCTATGGAGGTGTGCCATCCCAACAGGATACATTACTACAGTATGTTCTATAGAGGTGTACCACCCCAACAGGATACATTACTACATTACTACAGTATGTTCTATAGAGGTGTACCACCCCAAAATGATACATTACTACAGTATGTTCTATAGAGGTGTACCATCCCAACAGGATACATTACTACATTACTACAGTATGTTCTATAGAGGTGTACCATCCCAACAGGATACATTACTACATTACTACAGTATGTTCTAAAGAGGTGTACCATCCCAACAGGATACATTACTACAGTATGTTCTATAGAGGTGTACCATCCCAACAGGATACATTACTACAGTATGTTCTATAGAGGTGTACCATCCCAACAGGATACATTACTACAGTATGTTCTATAGAGGTGTACCACCCCAACAGGATACATTACTCCAGTATGTTCTATAGAGGTGTACCACCCCAACAGGACACATTACTATATTACTACAGTATGTTCTATAGAGGTGTACCATCCCAACAGGATACATTACTACATTACTACATTATGTTCTATAGAGGTGTACCATCCCAACAGATACATTACTACAGTATGTTCTATAGAGGTGTACCATCCCAACAGGATACATTACTACATTACTACAGTATGTTCTATAGAGGTGTACCATCCCAACATGATACATTACTACAGTATGTTCTATAGAGGTGTACCACCCCAACAGGATACATTACTACATTATGTTCTATAGAGGTGTACCACCCCAACAGGATACATTACTACATTATGTTCTATAGAGGTGTACCACCCCAACAGGATACATTACTACATTACTACAGTATGTTCTATGGAGGTGTGCCATCCCAACAGGATACATTACTACAGTATGTTCTATAGAGGTGTACCACCCCAACAGGATACATTACTACATTACTACAGTATGTTCTATAGAGGTGTACCACCCCAAAATGATACATTACTACAGTATGTTCTATAGAGGTGTACCATCCCAACAGGATACATTACTACATTACTACAGTATGTTCTATAGAGGTGTACCATCCCAACAGGATACATTACTACATTACTACAGTATGTTCTAAAGAGGTGTACCATCCCAACAGGATACATTACTACAGTATGTTCTATAGAGGTGTACCATCCCAACAGGATACATTACTACAGTATGTTCTATAGAGGTGTACCATCCCAACAGGATACATTACTACAGTATGTTCTATAGAGGTGTACCATCCCAACAGGATACATTACTACATTACTACAGTATGTTCTATAGAGGTGTACCACCCCAACAGGATACATTACTACAGTATGTTATATAGAGGTGTACCACCCCAACAGGATACATTACTACAGTATGTTATATAGAAGTGTACCACCCCAACAGCATACATTACTACATGATGTTCTATAGAGGTGTACCACCCCAACATGATACATTACTACATTACTACAGTATGTTCTATGGAGGTGTACCATCCCAACAGGATACATTACTACATTTCTACAGTATGTTCTATGGAGGTGTACCATCCCAACAGGATACATTACTACATTACTACATTATGTTCTATAGAGGTGTACCATCCCAACAGGATACATTACTACAGTATGTTCTATAGAGGTGTAGCATCACAACAGGATACATTACTACAGTATGTTCTATAGAGGTGTACCATCCCAACAGGACACATTACTACATTACTACATTATGTTCTATAGAGGTGTACCATCCCAACAGGACACATTACTACATTACTACAGTATGTTCTATAGAGGTGTACCATCCCAACAGGACACATTACTACATTACTACAGTATGTTCTATAGAGGTGTACCACCCCAACAGGATACATTACTACATTATGTTCTATAGAGGTGTACCATCCCAACAGGATACATTACTACATTATGTTCTATAGAGGTGTACCACCCCAACAGGATACATTACTACAGCATGTTCTATAGAGGTGTACCATCCCAACAGGATACATTACTACAGTATGTTCTATAGAGGTGTACCATCCCAACAGGATACATTACTACATTACTACAGTATGTTCTATAGAGGTGTACCACCCCAACAGGATACATTACTACAGTATGTTATATAGAGGTGTACCATCCCAACAGGATACATTACTACAGTATGTTCTATAGAGGTGTACCATCCCAACAGGATACATTACTACATTATGTTCTATAGAGGTGTACCATCCCAACAGGATACATTACTACAGTATGTTCTATAGAGGTGTACCATCCCAACAGGATACATTACTACATTACTACAGTATGTTCTATAGAGGTGTACCATCCCAACATGATACATTACTACAGTATGTTCTATAGAGGTGTACCACCCCAACAGGATACATTACTACAGTATGTTCTATAGAGGTGTACCATCCCAACAGGATACATTACTACAGTACTACAGTATGTTCTATAGAGGTGTACCACCCCAACAGGATACATTACTACAGTATATTCTATAGAGGTGTACCATCCCAACAGGATACATTACTACAGTATGTTCTATAGAGGTGTACCATCCCAACAGGATACATTACTACAGTATGTTCTATAGAGGTGTACCACCCCAACAGGATACATTACTACATTACTACAGTATGTTCTATAGAGGTGTACCACCCCAACAGGATACATTACTACAGTATGTTCTATAGAGGTGTACCACCCCAACAGGATACATTACTACAGTATGTTCTATAGCGGTGTACCATCCCAACAGGATACATTACTACAGTATGTTCTATAGAGGTGTACCATCCCAACAGGATACATTACTACATTACTAGAGTATGTTCTATAGAGGTGTACCACCCCAACAGGATACATTACTACAGTATGTTCTAAAGAGGTGTACCATCCCAACAGGATACATTACTACATTACTACAGTATGTTCTATAGAGGTGTACCATCCCAACAGGATACATTACTACAGTATGTTCTATAGAGGTGTACCATCCCAACAGGATACATTACTACAGTATGTTCTATAGAGGTGTACCATCCCAACAGGATACATTACTACAGTATGTTCTATAGCGGTGTACCACCCCAACAGGATACATTACTACAGTATGTTCTATAGAGGTGTACCATCCCAACAGGATACATTACTACAGTATGTTCTATAGAGGTGTACCACCCCAACAGGATACATTACTACAGTATGTTCTATAGAGGTGTACCATCCCAACAGGATACATTACTACAGTATGTTCTATAGAGGTGTACCATCCCAACAGGATACATTACTACAGTATGTTCTATAGCGGTGTACCACCCCAACAGGATACATTACTACAGTATGTTCTATAGAGGTGTACCACCCCAACAGGACACATTACTACATTACTACAGTATGTTCTATAGAGGTGTACCATCCCAACAGGATACATTACTACAGTATGTTCTAAAGAGGTGTACCACCCCAACAGGATACATTACTACATTACTACAGTATGTTCTATAGAGGTGTACCACCCCAACAAGATACATTACTACAGTATGTTCTATAGAGGTGTACCATCCCAACAGGATACATTACTACAGTATGTTCTATAGAGGTGTACCACCCCAACAGGATACATTACTACAGTATGTTCTATAGAGGTGTACCACCCCAACAGGATACATTACTACAGTATGTTCTATAGCGGTGTACCACCCCAACAGGATACATTACTACAGTATGTTCTATAGAGGTGTACCATCCCAACAGGATACATTACTACAGTATGTTCTATAGAGGTGTACCATCCCAACAGGATACATTACTACAGTATGTTCTATAGAGTTGTACCACCCCAACAGGATACATTACTACAGTATGTTCTATAGAGGTGTACCATCCCAACAGGATACATTACTACATTACTACAGTATGTTCTATAGATGTGTACCATCCCAACAGGATACATTACTACATTACTACAGTATGTTCTATAGAGGTGTACCACCCCAACAGGATACATCACTACAGTATGTTCTATAGAGGTGTACCATCCCAACAGGATACATTACTACAGTATGTTCTATAGAGGTGTACCACCCCAACAGGATACATTACTACATTACTACAGTATGTTCTATAGAGGTGTACCACCCCAACAGGATACATTACTCCAGTATGTTCTATAGAGGTGTACCACCCCAACAGGACACATTACTATATTACTACAGTATGTTCTATAGAGGTGTACCATCCCAACAGGATACATTACTACATTACTACATTATGTTCTATAGAGGTGTACCATCCCAACAGATACATTACTACAGTATGTTCTATAGAGGTGTACCATCCCAACAGGATACATTACTACATTACTACAGTATGTTCTATAGAGGTGTACCATCCCAACATGATACATTACTACAGTATGTTCTATAGAGGTGTACCACCCCAACAGGATATATTACTACATTATGTTCTATAGAAGTGTACCACCCCAACAGGATACATTACTACATTATGTTCTATAGAGGTGTACCACCCCAACAGGATACATTACTACATTACTACAGTATGTTCTATGGAGGTGTGCCATCCCAACAGGATACATTACTACAGTATGTTCTATAGAGGTGTACCACCCCAACAGGATACATTACTACATTACTACAGTATGTTCTATAGAGGTGTACCACCCCAAAATGATACATTACTACAGTATGTTCTATAGAGGTGTACCATCCCAACAGGATACATTACTACATTACTACAGTATGTTCTATAGAGGTGTACCATCCCAACAGGATACATTACTACATTACTACAGTATGTTCTAAAGAGGTGTACCATCCCAACAGGATACATTACTACAGTATGTTCTATAGAGGTGTACCATCCCAACAGGATACATTACTACAGTATGTTCTATAGAGGTGTACCATCCCAACAGGATACATTACTACAGTATGTTCTATAGAGGTGTACCATCCCAACAGGATACATTACTACATTACTACAGTATGTTCTATAGAGGTGTACCACCCCAACAGGATACATTACTACAGTATGTTATATAGAGGTGTACCACCCCAACAGGATACATTACTACAGTATGTTATATAGAAGTGTACCACCCCAACAGCATACATTACTACATGATGTTCTATAGAGGTGTACCACCCCAACATGATACATTACTACATTACTACAGTATGTTCTATGGAGGTGTACCATCCCAACAGGATACATTACTACATTTCTACAGTATGTTCTATGGATGTGTACCATCCCAACAGGATACATTACTACATTACTACATTATGTTCTATAGAGGTGTACCATCCCAACAGGATACATTACTACAGTATGTTCTATAGAGGTGTAGCATCACAACAGGATACATTACTACAGTATGTTCTATAGAGGTGTACCATCCCAACAGGACACATTATTACATTACTACATTATGTTCTATAGAGGTGTACCATCCCAACAGGACACATTACTACATTACTACAGTATGTTCTATAGAGGTGTACCATCCCAACAGGACACATTACTACATTACTACAGTATGTTCTATAGAGGTGTACCACCCCAACAGGATACATTACTACATTATGTTCTATAGAGGTGTACCATCCCAACAGGATACATTACTACATTATGTTCTATAGAGGTGTACCACCCCAACAGGATACATTACTACAGCATGTTCTATAGAGGTGTACCATCCCAACAGGATACATTACTACAGTATGTTCTATAGAGGTGTACCATCCCAACAGGATACATTACTACATTACTACAGTATGTTCTATAGAGGTGTACCACCCCAACAGGATACATTACTACAGTATGTTATATAGAGGTGTACCATCCCAACAGGATACATTACTACAGTATGTTCTATAGAGGTGTACCATCCCAACAGGATACATTACTACATTATGTTCTATAGAGGTGTACCATCCCAACAGGATACATTACTACAGTATGTTCTATAGAGGTGTACCATCCCAACAGGATACATTACTACAGTATGTTCTATAGAGGTGTACCATCCCAACAGGATACATTACTACAGTATGTTCTATAGAGGTGTACCATCCCAACAGGATACATTACTACATTACTACAGTATGTTCTAAAGAGGTGTACCATCCCAACAGGATACATTACTACAGTATGTTCTATAGAGGTGTACCATCCCAACAGGATACATTACTACAGTATGTTCTATAGAGGTGTACCATCCCAACAGGATACATTACTACAGTATGTTCTATAGAGGTGTACCATCCCAACAGGATACATTACTACATTACTACAGTATGTTCTATAGAGGTGTACCACCCCAACAGGATACATTACTACAGTATGTTATATAGAGGTGTACCACCCCAACAGGATACATTACTACAGTATGTTATATAGAGGTGTACCACCCCAACAGGATACATTACTACAGTATGTTATATAGAAGTGTACCACCCCAACAGCATACATTACTACATGATGTTCTATAGAGGTGTACCACCCCAACATGATACATTACTACATTACTACAGTATGTTCTATGGAGGTGTACCATCCCAACAGGATACATTACTACATTTCTACAGTATGTTCTATGGAGGTGTACCATCCCAACAGGATACATTACTACATTATGTTCTATAGAGGTGTACCATCCCAACAGGATACATTACTACAGTATGTTCTATAGAGGTGTAGCATCACAACAGGATACATTACTACAGTATGTTCTATAGAGGTGTACCATCCCAACAGGACACATTACTACATTACTACATTATGTTCTATAGAGGTGTACCATCCCAACAGGACACATTACTACATTACTACAGTATGTTCTATAGAGGTGTACCATCCCAACATGACACATTACTACATTACTACAGTATGTTCTATAGAGGTGTACCACCCCAACAGGATACATTACTACATTATGTTCTATAGAGGTGTACCATCCCAACAGGATACATTACTACATTATGTTCTATAGAGGTGTACCACCCCAACAGGATACATTACTACAGCATGTTCTATAGAGGTGTACCATCCCAACAGGATACATTACTACAGTATGTTCTATAGAGGTGTACCATCCCAACAGGATACATTACTACATTACTACAGTATGTTCTATAGAGGTGTACCACCCCAACAGGATACATTACTACAGTATGTTATATAGAGGTGTACCATCCCAACAGGATACATTACTACAGTATGTTCTATAGAGGTGTACCATCCCAACAGGATACATTACTACATTATGTTCTATAGAGGTGTACCATCCCAACAGGATACATTACTACAGTATGTTCTATAGAGGTGTACCATCCCAACAGGATACATTACTACAGTATGTTCTATAGAGGTGTACCATCCCAACAGGATACATTACTACAGTATGTTCTATAGAGGTGTACCACCCCAACAGGATACATTACTACAGTATGTCCTATAGAGGTGTACCATCCCAACAGGACACATTACTACATTACTACAGTATGTTCTATAGAGGTGTACCACCCCAACAGGATACATTACTACATTACTACAGTATGTTCTATAATAATAATAAATAATTGGTCATTTAGCAGACGCTCTTATCCAGAGCGACTTACAGGAGCAATTAGGGTTAAGTGCCTTGCTCAAGGGCACATCGACAGATTTTTCACCTAGTCGGCTCGGGGATTAGAACCAGCGACCTTTCGGTTACTGGCACAACGCTCTTAACCACTAAGCTACCTGCCGTTCTATAGAGGTGTACTACCCCAACAGGATACATTACTATATTATGTTCTATAGAGGTGTACCATCCCAACAGGATACATTACTACATTACTACAGTATGTTCTATAGAGGTGTACCATCCCAACAGGACACATTACTATATTATACAGTATGTTCTATAGAGGTGTACCATCCCAACAGGATACATTACTACAGTATGTTCTATAGAGGTGTACCATCCCAACAGGATACATTACTACATTATGTTCTATAGAGGTGTACCACCCCAACAGGAAACATTACTACAGTATGTTCTATAGAGGTGTACCATCCCAACAGGATACATTACTACATTACTACAGTATGTTCTATAGAGGTTTACCATCCCAACAGGATACATTACTACATTACTACAGTATGTTCTAAAGAGGTGTACCATCCCAACAGGATACATTACTACAGTATGTTCTATAGAGGTGTACCATCCCAACAGGATACATTACTACAGTATGTTCTATAGAGGTGTACCATCCCAACAGGATACATTACTACAGTATGTTCTATAGAGGTGTACCATCCCAACAGGATACATTACTACATTACTACAGTATGTTCTATAGAGGTGTACCACCCCAACAGGATACATTACTACAGTATGTTATATAGAGGTGTACCACCCCAACAGGATACATTACTACAGTATGTTATATAGAAGTGTACCACCCCAACAGCATACATTACTACAGTATGTTCTATAGAGCTGTACCATCCCAACAGGATACATTACTACATTACTACAGTATGTTCTATAGAGGTGTACCATCCCAACATGATACATTGCTACAGTATGTTCTATAGAGGTGTACCACCCCAACAGGATACATTACTACATTATGTTCTATAGAGGTGTACCACCCCAACAGGATACATTACTACATTACTACAGTATGTTCTATAGAGGTGTACCACCCCAACAGGATACATTACTACAGTATGTTATATAGAGGTGTACCACCCCAACAGGATACATTACTACAGTATGTTATATAGAAGTGTACCACCCCAACAGCATACATTACTACATGATGTTCTATAGAGGTGTACCACCCCAACATGATACATTACTACATTACTACAGTATGTTCTATGGAGGTGTACCATCCCAACAGGATACATTACTACATTTCTACAGTATGTTCTATGGAGGTGTACCATCCCAACAGGATACATTACTACATTACTACATTATGTTCTATAGAGGTGTACCATCCCAACAGGATACATTACTACAGTATGTTCTATAGAGGTGTAGCATCACAACAGGATACATTACTACAGTATGTTCTATAGAGGTGTACCATCCCAACAGGACACATTACTACATTACTACATTATGTTCTATAGAGGTGTACCATCCCAACAGGACACATTACTACATTACTACAGTATGTTCTATAGAGGTGTACCATCCCAACAGGACACATTACTACATTACTACAGTATGTTCTATAGAGGTGTACCACCCCAACAGGATACATTACTACATTATGTTCTATAGAGGTGTACCATCCCAACAGGATACATTACTACATTATGTTCTATAGAGGTGTACCACCCCAACAGGATACATTACTACAGCATGTTCTATAGAGGTGTACCATCCCAACAGGATACATTACTACAGTATGTTCTATAGAGGTGTACCATCCCAACAGGATACATTACTACATTACTACAGTATGTTCTATAGAGGTGTACCACCCCAACAGGATACATTACTACAGTATGTTATATAGAGGTGTACCACCCCAACAGGATACATTACTACAGTATGTTATATAGAAGTGTACCACCCCAACAGCATACATTACTACAGTATGTTCTATAGAGCTGTACCATCCCAACAGGATACATTACTACATTACTACAGTATGTTCTATAGAGGTTTACCATCCCAACAGGATACATTACTACATTACTACAGTATGTTCTAAAGAGGTGTACCATCCCAACAGGATACATTACTACAGTATGTTCTATAGAGGTGTACCATCCCAACAGGATACATTACTACAGTATGTTCTATAGAGGTGTACCATCCCAACAGGATACATTACTACAGTATGTTCTATAGAGGTGTACCATCCCAACAGGATACATTACTACATTACTACAGTATGTTATATAGAGGTGTACCACCCCAACAGGATACATTACTACAGTATGTTATATAGAGGTGTACCACCCCAACAGGATACATTACTACAGTATGTTATATAGAAGTGTACCACCCCAACAGCATACATTACTACAGTATGTTCTATAGAGCTGTACCATCCCAACAGGATACATTACTACATTACTACAGTATGTTCTATAGAGGTGTACCATCCCAACATGATACATTGCTACAGTATGTTCTATAGAGGTGTACCACCCCAACAGGATACATTACTACATTATGTTCTATAGAGGTGTACCACCCCAACAGGATACATTACTACATTACTACAGTATGTTCTATAGAGGTGTACCACCCCAACAGGATACATTACTACAGTATGTTATATAGAGGTGTACCACCCCAACAGGATACATTACTACAGTATGTTATATAGAAGTGTACCACCCCAACAGCATACATTACTACATGATGTTCTATAGAGGTGTACCACCCCAACATGATACATTACTACATTACTACAGTATGTTCTATGGAGGTGTACCATCCCAACAGGATACATTACTACATTTCTACAGTATGTTCTATGGAGGTGTACCATCCCAACAGGATACATTACTACATTACTACATTATGTTCTATAGAGGTGTACCATCCCAACAGGATACATTACTACAGTATGTTCTATAGAGGTGTAGCATCACAACAGGATACATTACTACAGTATGTTCTATAGAGGTGTACCATCCCAACAGGACACATTACTACATTACTACATTATGTTCTATAGAGGTGTAACATCCCAACAGGACACATTACTACATTACTACAGTATGTTCTATAGAGGTGTACCATCCCAACAGGACACATTACTACATTACTACAGTATGTTCTATAGAGGTGTACCACCCCAACAGGATACATTACTACATTATGTTCTATAGAGGTGTACCATCCCAACAGGATACATTACTACATTATGTTCTATAGAGGTGTACCACCCCAACAGGATACATTACTACAGCATGTTCTATAGAGGTGTACCATCCCAACAGGATACATTACTACAGTATGTTCTATAGAGGTGTACCATCCCAACAGGATACATTACTACATTACTACAGTATGTTCTATAGAGGTGTACCACCCCAACAGGATACATTACTACAGTATGTTATATAGAGGTGTACCACCCCAACAGGATACATTACTACAGTATGTTATATAGAAGTGTACCACCCCAACAGCATACATTACTACAGTATGTTCTATAGAGCTGTACCATCCCAACAGGATACATTACTACATTACTACAGTATGTTCTATAGAGGTGTACCATCCCAACATGATACATTGCTACAGTATGTTCTATAGAGGTGTACCACCCCAACAGGATACATTACTACATTATGTTCTATAGAGGTGTACCACCCCAACAGGATACATTACTACATTACTACAGTATGTTCTATAGAGGTGTACCACCCCAACAGGATACATTACTACAGTATGTTATATAGAGGTGTACCACCCCAACAGGATACATTACTACAGTATGTTATATAGAAGTGTACCACCCCAACAGCATACATTACTACATGATGTTCTATAGAGGTGTACCACCCCAACATGATACATTACTACATTACTACAGTATGTTCTATGGAGGTGTACCATCCCAACAGGATACATTACTACATTTCTACAGTATGTTCTATGGAGGTGTACCATCCCAACAGGATACATTACTACATTACTACATTATGTTCTATAGAGGTGTACCATCCCAACAGGATACATTACTACAGTATGTTCTATAGAGGTGTAGCATCACAACAGGATACATTACTACAGTATGTTCTATAGAGGTGTACCATCCCAACAGGACACATTACTACATTACTACATTATGTTCTATAGAGGTGTACCATCCCAACAGGACACATTACTACATTACTACAGTATGTTCTATAGAGGTGTACCATCCCAACAGGACACATTACTACATTACTACAGTATGTTCTATAGAGGTGTACCACCCCAACAGGATACATTACTACATTATGTTCTATAGAGGTGTACCATCCCAACAGGATACATTACTACATTATGTTCTATAGAGGTGTACCACCCCAACAGGATACATTACTACAGCATGTTCTATAGAGGTGTACCATCCCAACAGGATACATTACTACAGTATGTTCTATAGAGGTGTACCATCCCAACAGGATACATTACTACATTACTACAGTATGTTCTATAGAGGTGTACCACCCCAACAGGATACATTACTACAGTATGTTATATAGAGGTGTACCATCCCAACAGGATACATTACTACAGTATGTTCTATAGAGGTGTACCATCCCAACAGGATACATTACTACATTATGTTCTATAGAGGTGTACCATCCCAACAGGATACATTACTACAGTATGTTCTATAGAGGTGTACCATCCCAACAGGATACATTACTACAGTATGTTCTATAGAGGTGTACCATCCCAACAGGATACATTACTACAGTATGTTCTATAGAGGTGTACCATCCCAACAGGATACATTACTACATTACTACAGTATGTTCTAAAGAGGTGTACCATCCCAACAGGATACATTACTACAGTATGTTCTATAGAGGTGTACCATCCCAACAGGATACATTACTACAGTATGTTCTATAGAGGTGTACCATCCCAACAGGATACATTACTACAGTATGTTCTATAGAGGTGTACCATCCCAACAGGATACATTACTACATTACTACAGTATGTTCTATAGAGGTGTACCACCCCAACAGGATACATTACTACAGTATGTTATATAGAGGTGTACCACCCCAACAGGATACATTACTACAGTATGTTATATAGAAGTGTACCACCCCAACAGCATACATTACTACATGATGTTCTATAGAGGTGTACCACCCCAACATGATACATTACTACATTACTACAGTATGTTCTATGGAGGTGTACCATCCCAACAGGATACATTACTACATTTCTACAGTATGTTCTATGGAGGTGTACCATCCCAACAGGATACATTACTACATTACTACATTATGTTCTATAGAGGTGTACCATCCCAACAGGATACATTACTACAGTATGTTCTATAGAGGTGTAGCATCACAACAGGATACATTACTACAGTATGTTCTATAGAGGTGTACCATCCCAACAGGACACATTACTACATTACTACATTATGTTCTATAGAGGTGTACCATCCCAACAGGACACATTACTACATTACTACAGTATGTTCTATAGAGGTGTACCATCCCAACAGGACACATTACTACATTACTACAGTATGTTCTATAGAGGTGTACCACCCCAACAGGATACATTACTACATTATGTTCTATAGAGGTGTACCATCCCAACAGGATACATTACTACATTATGTTCTATAGAGGTGTACCACCCCAACAGGATACATTACTACAGCATGTTCTATAGAGGTGTACCATCCCAACAGGATACATTACTACAGTATGTTCTATAGAGGTGTACCATCCCAACAGGATACATTACTACATTACTACAGTATGTTCTATAGAGGTGTACCACCCCAACAGGATACATTACTACAGTATGTTATATAGAGGTGTACCATCCCAACAGGATACATTACTACAGTATGTTCTATAGAGGTGTACCATCCCAACAGGATACATTACTACAGTATGTTCTATAGAGGTGTACCATCCCAACAGGATACATTACTACAGTATGTTATATAGAGGTGTACCATCCCAACAGGATACATTACTACAGTATGTTCTATAGAGGTGTACCATCCCAACAGGATACATTACTACAGTATGTTCTATAGAGGTGTACCATCCCAACAGGATACATTACTACAGTATGTTCTATAGAGGTGTACCATCCCAACAGGATACATTACTACAGTATGTTCTATAGAGGTGTACCATCCCAACAGGATACATTACTACAGTATGTTCTATAGAGGTGTACCATCCCAACAGGATACATTACTACAGTATGTTCTATAGAGGTGTACCACCCCAACAGGATACATTACTACAGTATGTCCTATAGAGGTGTACCATCCCAACAGGACACATTACTACATTACTACAGTATGTTCTATAGAGGTGTACCACCCCAACAGGATACATTACTACATTACTACAGTATGTTCTATAGAGGTGTACTACCCCAACAGGATACATTACTATATTATGTTCTATAGAGGTGTACCATCCCAACAGGATACATTACTACATTACTACAGTATGTTCTATAGAGGTGTACCATCCCAACAGGACACATTACTATATTATACAGTATGTTCTATAGAGGTGTACCATCCCAACAGGATACATTACTACAGTATGTTCTATAGAGGTGTACCATCCCAACAGGATACATTACTACATTATGTTCTATAGAGGTGTACCATCCCAACAGGATACATTACTACAGTATGTTCTATAGAGGTGTACCATCCCAACAGGATACATTACTACAGTATGTTCTATAGAGGTGTACCATCCCAACAGGATACATTACTACAGTATGTTCTATAGAGGTGTACCATCCCAACAGGATACATTACTACATTACTACAGTATGTTCTAAAGAGGTGTACCATCCCAACAGGATACATTACTACAGTATGTTCTATAGAGGTGTACCATCCCAACAGGATACATTACTACAGTATGTTCTATAGAGGTGTACCATCCCAACAGGATACATTACTACAGTATGTTCTATAGAGGTGTACCATCCCAACAGGATACATTACTACATTACTACAGTATGTTCTATAGAGGTGTACCACCCCAACAGGATACATTACTACAGTATGTTATATAGAGGTGTACCACCCCAACAGGATACATTACTACAGTATGTTATATAGAAGTGTACCACCCCAACAGCATACATTACTACATGATGTTCTATAGAGGTGTACCACCCCAACATGATACATTACTACATTACTACAGTATGTTCTATGGAGGTGTACCATCCCAACAGGATACATTACTACAGTATGTTCTATAGAGGTGTACCATCCCAACAGGATACATTACTACATTACTACAGTATGTTCTAAAGAGGTGTACCATCCCAACAGGATACATTACTACAGTATGTTCTATAGAGGTGTACCATCCCAACAGGATACATTACTACAGTATGTTCTATAGAGGTGTACCATCCCAACAGGATACATTACTACAGTATGTTCTATAGAGGTGTACCATCCCAACAGGATACATTACTACATTACTACAGTATGTTCTATAGAGGTGTACCACCCCAACAGGATACATTACTACAGTATGTTATATAGAGGTGTACCACCCCAACAGGATACATTACTACAGTATGTTATATAGAAGTGTACCACCCCAACAGCATACATTACTACATGATGTTCTATAGAGGTGTACCACCCCAACATGATACATTACTACATTACTACAGTATGTTCTATGGAGGTGTACCATCCCAACAGGATACATTACTACATTTCTACAGTATGTTCTATGGAGGTGTACCATCCCAACAGGATACATTACTACATTACTACATTATGTTCTATAGAGGTGTACCATCCCAACAGGATACATTACTACAGTATGTTCTATAGAGGTGTAGCATCACAACAGGATACATTACTACAGTATGTTCTATAGAGGTGTACCATCCCAACAGGACACATTACTACATTACTACATTATGTTCTATAGAGGTGTACCATCCCAACAGGACACATTACTACATTACTACAGTATGTTCTATAGAGGTGTACCATCCCAACAGGACACATTACTACATTACTACAGTATGTTCTATAGAGGTGTACCACCCCAACAGGATACATTACTACATTATGTTCTATAGAGGTGTACCATCCCAACAGGATACATTACTACATTATGTTCTATAGAGGTGTACCACCCCAACAGGATACATTACTACAGCATGTTCTATAGAGGTGTACCATCCCAACAGGATACATTACTACAGTATGTTCTATAGAGGTGTACCATCCCAACAGGATACATTACTACATTACTACAGTATGTTCTATAGAGGTGTACCACCCCAACAGGATACATTACTACAGTATGTTATATAGAGGTGTACCATCCCAACAGGATACATTACTACAGTATGTTCTATAGAGGTGTACCATCCCAACAGGATACATTACTACATTATGTTCTATAGAGGTGTACCATCCCAACAGGATACATTACTACAGTATGTTCTATAGAGGTGTACCATCCCAACAGGATACATTACTACAGTATGTTCTATAGAGGTGTACCATCCCAACAGGATACATTACTACAGTATGTTCTATAGAGGTGTACCACCCCAACAGGATACATTACTACAGTATGTCCTATAGAGGTGTACCATCCCAACAGGACACATTACTACATTACTACAGTATGTTCTATAGAGGTGTACCACCCCAACAGGATACATTACTACATTACTACAGTATGTTCTATAGAGGTGTACTACCCCAACAGGATACATTACTATATTATGTTCTATAGAGGTGTACCATCCCAACAGGATACATTACTACATTACTACAGTATGTTCTATAGAGGTGTACCATCCCAACAGGACACATTACTATATTATACAGTATGTTCTATAGAGGTGTACCATCCCAACAGGATACATTACTACAGTATGTTCTATAGAGGTGTACCATCCCAACAGGATACATTACTACATTATGTTCTATAGAGGTGTACCATCCCAACAGGATACATTACTACAGTATGTTCTATAGAGGTGTACCATCCCAACAGGATACATTACTACAGTATGTTCTATAGAGGTGTACCATCCCAACAGGATACATTACTACAGTATGTTCTATAGAGGTGTACCATCCCAACAGGATACATTACTACATTACTACAGTATGTTCTAAAGAGGTGTACCATCCCAACAGGATACATTACTACAGTATGTTCTATAGAGGTGTACCATCCCAACAGGATACATTACTACAGTATGTTCTATAGAGGTGTACCATCCCAACAGGATACATTACTACAGTATGTCTATAGAGGTGTACCATCCCAACAGGATACATTACTACATTACTACAGTATGTTCTATAGAGGTGTACCACCCCAACAGGATACATTACTACAGTATGTTATATAGAGGTGTACCACCCCAACAGGATACATTACTACAGTATGTTATATAGAAGTGTACCACCCCAACAGCATACATTACTACATGATGTTCTATAGAGGTGTACCACCCCAACATGATACATTACTACATTACTACAGTATGTTCTATGGAGGTGTACCATCCCAACAGGATACATTACTACATTTCTACAGTATGTTCTATGGAGGTGTACCATCCCAACAGGATACATTACTACATTACTACATTATGTTCTATAGAGGTGTACCATCCCAACAGGATACATTACTACAGTATGTTCTATAGAGGTGTAGCATCACAACAGGATACATTACTACAGTATGTTCTATAGAGGTGTACCATCCCAACAGGACACATTACTACATTACTACATTATGTTCTATAGAGGTGTACCATCCCAACAGGACACATTACTACATTACTACAGTATGTTCTATAGAGGTGTACCACCCCAACAGGATACATTACTACATTATGTTCTATAGAGGTGTACCATCCCAACAGGATACATTACTACATTATGTTCTATAGAGGTGTACCACCCCAACAGGATACATTACTACAGCATGTTCTATAGAGGTGTACCATCCCAACAGGATACATTACTACAGTATGTTCTATAGAGGTGTACCATCCCAACAGGATACATTACTACATTACTACAGTATGTTCTATAGAGGTGTACCACCCCAACAGGATACATTACTACAGTATGTTATATAGAGGTGTACCATCCCAACAGGATACATTACTACAGTATGTTCTATAGAGGTGTACCATCCCAACAGGATACATTACTACATTATGTTCTATAGAGGTGTACCATCCCAACAGGATACATTACTACAGTATGTTCTATAGAGGTGTACCATCCCAACAGGATACATTACTACAGTATGTTCTATAGAGGTGTACCATCCCAACAGGATACATTACTACAGTATGTTCTATAGAGGTGTACCACCCCAACAGGATACATTACTACAGTATGTCCTATAGAGGTGTACCATCCCAACAGGACACATTACTACATTACTACAGTATGTTCTATAGAGGTGTACCACCCCAACAGGATACATTACTACATTACTACAGTATGTTCTATAGAGGTGTACTACCCCAACAGGATACATTACTATATTATGTTCTATAGAGGTGTACCATCCCAACAGGATACATTACTACATTACTACAGTATGTTCTATAGAGGTGTACCATCCCAACAGGACACATTACTATATTATACAGTATGTTCTATAGAGGTGTACCATCCCAACAGGATACATTACTACAGTATGTTCTATAGAGGTGTACCATCCCAACAGGATACATTACTACATTATGTTCTATAGAGGTGTACCATCCCAACAGGATACATTACTACAGTATGTTCTATAGAGGTGTACCATCCCAACAGGATACATTACTACAGTATGTTCTATAGAGGTGTACCATCCCAACAGGATACATTACTACAGTATGTTCTATAGAGGTGTACCATCCCAACAGGATACATTACTACATTACTACAGTATGTTCTAAAGAGGTGTACCATCCCAACAGGATACATTACTACAGTATGTTCTATAGAGGTGTACCATCCCAACAGGATACATTACTACAGTATGTTCTATAGAGGTGTACCATCCCAACAGGATACATTACTACAGTATGTTCTATAGAGGTGTACCATCCCAACAGGATACATTACTACATTACTACAGTATGTTCTATAGAGGTGTACCACCCCAACAGGATACATTACTACAGTATGTTATATAGAGGTGTACCACCCCAACAGGATACATTACTACAGTATGTTATATAGAAGTGTACCACCCCAACAGCATACATTACTACATGATGTTCTATAGAGGTGTACCACCCCAACATGATACATTACTACATTACTACAGTATGTTCTATGGAGGTGTACCATCCCAACAGGATACATTACTACATTTCTACAGTATGTTCTATGGAGGTGTACCATCCCAACAGGATACATTACTACATTACTACATTATGTTCTATAGAGGTGTACAATCCCAACAGGATACATTACTACAGTATGTTCTATAGAGGTGTAGCATCACAACAGGATACATTACTACAGTATGTTCTATAGAGGTGTACCATCCCAACAGGACACATTACTACATTACTACATTATGTTCTATAGAGGTGTACCATCCCAACAGGACACATTACTACATTACTACAGTATGTTCTATAGAGGTGTACCATCCCAACAGGATACATTACTACATTACTACAGTATGTTCTAAAGAGGTGTACCATCCCAACAGGATACATTACTACATTATGTTCTATAGAGGTGTACCATCCCAACAGGATACATTACTACAGTATGTTCTATAGAGGTGTACCATCCCAACAGGATACATTACTACAGTATGTCTATAGAGGTGTACCATCCCAACAGGATACATTACTACATTACTACAGTATGTTCTATAGAGGTGTACCACCCCAACAGGATACATTACTACAGTATGTTATATAGAGGTGTACCACCCCAACAGGATACATTACTACAGTATGTTATATAGAAGTGTACCACCCCAACAGCATACATTACTACATGATGTTCTATAGAGGTGTACCACCCCAACATGATACATTACTACATTACTACAGTATGTTCTATGGAGGTGTACCATCCCAACAGGATACATTACTACATTTCTACAGTATGTTCTATGGAGGTGTACCATCCCAACAGGATACATTACTACATTACTACATTATGTTCTATAGAGGTGTACCATCCCAACAGGATACATTACTACAGTATGTTCTATAGAGGTGTAGCATCACAACAGGATACATTACTACAGTATGTTCTATAGAGGTGTACCATCCCAACAGGACACATTACTACATTACTACATTATGTTCTATAGAGGTGTACCATCCCAACAGGACACATTACTACATTACTACAGTATGTTCTATAGAGGTGTACCACCCCAACAGGATACATTACTACATTATGTTCTATAGAGGTGTACCATCCCAACAGGATACATTACTACATTATGTTCTATAGAGGTGTACCACCCCAACAGGATACATTACTACAGCATGTTCTATAGAGGTGTACCATCCCAACAGGATACATTACTACAGTATGTTCTATAGAGGTGTACCATCCCAACAGGATACATTACTACATTACTACAGTATGTTCTATAGAGGTGTACCACCCCAACAGGATACATTACTACAGTATGTTATATAGAGGTGTACCATCCCAACAGGATACATTACTACAGTATGTTCTATAGAGGTGTACCATCCCAACAGGATACATTACTACATTATGTTCTATAGAGGTGTACCATCCCAACAGGATACATTACTACAGTATGTTCTATAGAGGTGTACCATCCCAACAGGATACATTACTACAGTATGTTCTATAGAGGTGTACCATCCCAACAGGATACATTACTACAGTATGTTCTATAGAGGTGTACCACCCCAACAGGATACATTACTACAGTATGTCCTATAGAGGTGTACCATCCCAACAGGACACATTACTACATTACTACAGTATGTTCTATAGAGGTGTACCACCCCAACAGGATACATTACTACATTACTACAGTATGTTCTATAGAGGTGTACTACCCCAACAGGATACATTACTATATTATGTTCTATAGAGGTGTACCATCCCAACAGGATACATTACTACATTACTACAGTATGTTCTATAGAGGTGTACCATCCCAACAGGACACATTACTATATTATACAGTATGTTCTATAGAGGTGTACCATCCCAACAGGATACATTACTACAGTATGTTCTATAGAGGTGTACCATCCCAACAGGATACATTACTACATTATGTTCTATAGAGGTGTACCATCCCAACAGGATACATTACTACAGTATGTTCTATAGAGGTGTACCATCCCAACAGGATACATTACTACAGTATGTTCTATAGAGGTGTACCATCCCAACAGGATACATTACTACAGTATGTTCTATAGAGGTGTACCATCCCAACAGGATACATTACTACATTACTACAGTATGTTCTAAAGAGGTGTACCATCCCAACAGGATACATTACTACAGTATGTTCTATAGAGGTGTACCATCCCAACAGGATACATTACTACAGTATGTTCTATAGAGGTGTACCATCCCAACAGGATACATTACTACAGTATGTTCTATAGAGGTGTACCATCCCAACAGGATACATTACTACATTACTACAGTATGTTCTATAGAGGTGTACCACCCCAACAGGATACATTACTACAGTATGTTATATAGAGGTGTACCACCCCAACAGGATACATTACTACAGTATGTTATATAGAAGTGTACCACCCCAACAGCATACATTACTACATGATGTTCTATAGAGGTGTACCACCCCAACATGATACATTACTACATTACTACAGTATGTTCTATGGAGGTGTACCATCCCAACAGGATACATTACTACATTTCTACAGTATGTTCTATGGAGGTGTACCATCCCAACAGGATACATTACTACATTACTACATTATGTTCTATAGAGGTGTACAATCCCAACAGGATACATTACTACAGTATGTTCTATAGAGGTGTAGCATCACAACAGGATACATTACTACAGTATGTTCTATAGAGGTGTACCATCCCAACAGGACACATTACTACATTACTACATTATGTTCTATAGAGGTGTACCATCCCAACAGGACACATTACTACATTACTACAGTATGTTCTATAGAGGTGTACCATCCCAACAGGACACATTACTACATTACTACAGTATGTTCTATAGAGGTGTACCACCCCAACAGGATACATTACTACATTATGTTCTATAGAGGTGTACCATCCCAACAGGATACATTACTACATTATGTTCTATAGAGGTGTACCACCCCAACAGGATACATTACTACAGCATGTTCTATAGAGGTGTACCATCCCAACAGGATACATTACTACAGTATGTTCTATAGAGGTGTACCATCCCAACAGGATACATTACTACATTACTACAGTATGTTCTATAGAGGTGTACCACCCCAACAGGATACATTACTACAGTATGTTATATAGAGGTGTACCATCCCAACAGGATACATTACTACAGTATGTTCTATAGAGGTGTACCATCCCAACAGGATACATTACTACATTATGTTCTATAGAGGTGTACCATCCCAACAGGATACATTACTACAGTATGTTCTATAGAGGTGTACCATCCCAACAGGATACATTACTACAGTATGTTCTATAGAGGTGTACCATCCCAACAGGATACATTACTACAGTATGTTCTATAGAGGTGTACCACCCCAACAGGATACATTACTACAGTATGTCCTATAGAGGTGTACCATCCCAACAGGACACATTACTACATTACTACAGTATGTTCTATAGAGGTGTACCACCCCAACAGGATACATTACTACATTACTACAGTATGTTCTATAGAGGTGTACTACCCCAACAGGATACATTACTATATTATGTTCTATAGAGGTGTACCATCCCAACAGGATACATTACTACATTACTACAGTATGTTCTATAGAGGTGTACCATCCCAACAGGACACATTACTATATTATACAGTATGTTCTATAGAGGTGTACCATCCCAACAGGATACATTACTACAGTATGTTCTATAGAGGTGTACCATCCCAACAGGATACATTACTACATTATGTTCTATAGAGGTGTACCACCCCAACAGGAAACATTACTACAGTATGTTCTATAGAGGTGTACCATCCCAACAAGATACATTACTACATTATGTTCTATAGAGGTGTACCACCCCAACAGGATACATTACTACAGTATGTTCTATAGAGGTGTACCATCCCAACAGGATACATTACTACAGTATGTTCTATAGAGGTGTACCACCCCAACATGATACATTACTACAGTATGTTCTATAGAGGTGTACCACCCCAACAGGATACATTACTACATTATGTTCTATAGAGGTGTACCATCCCAACAGGATACATTACTACATTATGTTCTATAGAGGTGTACCACCCCAACAGGATACATTACTACAGCATGTTCTATAGAGGTGTACCATCCCAACAGGATACATTACTACAGTATGTTCTATAGAGGTGTACCATCCCAACAGGATACATTACTACATTACTACAGTATGTTCTATAGAGGTGTACCACCCCAACAGGATACATTACTACAGTATGTTATATAGAGGTGTACCATCCCAACAGGATACATTACTACAGTATGTTCTATAGAGGTGTACCATCCCAACAGGATACATTACTACATTATGTTCTATAGAGGTGTACCATCCCAACAGGATACATTACTACAGTATGTTCTATAGAGGTGTACCATCCCAACAGGATACATTACTACAGTATGTTCTATAGAGGTGTACCATCCCAACAGGATACATTACTACAGTATGTTCTATAGAGGTGTACCACCCCAACAGGATACATTACTACAGTATGTCCTATAGAGGTGTACCATCCCAACAGGACACATTACTACATTACTACAGTATGTTCTATAGAGGTGTACCACCCCAACAGGATACATTACTACATTACTACAGTATGTTCTATAATAATAATAAATAATTGGTCATTTAGCAGACGCTCTTATCCAGAGCGACTTACAGGAGCAATTAGGGTTAAGTGCCTTGCTCAAGGGCACATCGACAGATTTTTCACCTAGTCGGCTCGGGGATTAGAACCAGCGACCTTTCGGTTACTGGCACAACGCTCTTAACCACTAAGCTACCTGCCGTTCTATAGAGGTGTACTACCCCAACAGGATACATTACTATATTATGTTCTATAGAGGTGTACCATCCCAACAGGATACATTACTACATTACTACAGTATGTTCTATAGAGGTGTACCATCCCAACAGGACACATTACTATATTATACAGTATGTTCTATAGAGGTGTACCATCCCAACAGGATACATTACTACAGTATGTTCTATAGAGGTGTACCATCCCAACAGGATACATTACTACATTATGTTCTATAGAGGTGTACCACCCCAACAGGAAACATTACTACAGTATGTTCTATAGAGGTGTACCATCCCAACAGGATACATTACTACATTACTACAGTATGTTCTATAGAGGTTTACCATCCCAACAGGATACATTACTACATTACTACAGTATGTTCTAAAGAGGTGTACCATCCCAACAGGATACATTACTACAGTATGTTCTATAGAGGTGTACCATCCCAACAGGATACATTACTACATTACTACAGTATGTTCTATAGAGGTGTACCATCCCAACAGGAAACATTACTACAGTATGTTCTATAGAGGTGTACCATCCCAACAAGATACATTACTACATTATGTTCTATAGAGGTGTACCACCCCAACAGGATACATTACTACAGTATGTTCTATAGAGGTGTACCATCCCAACAGGATACATTACTACAGTATGTTCTATAGAGGTGTACCACCCCAACATGATACATTACTACAGTATGTTCTATAGAGGTGTACCACCCCAACAGGATACATTACTACATTATGTTCTATAGAGGTGTACCATCCCAACAGGATACATTACTACATTATGTTCTATAGAGGTGTACCACCCCAACAGGATACATTACTACAGCATGTTCTATAGAGGTGTACCATCCCAACAGGATACATTACTACAGTATGTTCTATAGAGGTGTACCATCCCAACAGGATACATTACTACATTACTACAGTATGTTCTATAGAGGTGTACCACCCCAACAGGATACATTACTACAGTATGTTATATAGAGGTGTACCATCCCAACAGGATACATTACTACAGTATGTTCTATAGAGGTGTACCATCCCAACAGGATACATTACTACATTATGTTCTATAGAGGTGTACCATCCCAACAGGATACATTACTACAGTATGTTCTATAGAGGTGTACCATCCCAACAGGATACATTACTACAGTATGTTCTATAGAGGTGTACCATCCCAACAGGATACATTACTACAGTATGTTCTATAGAGGTGTACCACCCCAACAGGATACATTACTACAGTATGTCCTATAGAGGTGTACCATCCCAACAGGACACATTACTACATTACTACAGTATGTTCTATAGAGGTGTACCACCCCAACAGGATACATTACTACATTACTACAGTATGTTCTATAATAATAATAAATAATTGGTCATTTAGCAGACGCTCTTATCCAGAGCGACTTACAGGAGCAATTAGGGTTAAGTGCCTTGCTCAAGGGCACATCGACAGATTTTTCACCTAGTCGGCTCGGGGATTAGAACCAGCGACCTTTCGGTTACTGGCACAACGCTCTTAACCACTAAGCTACCTGCCGTTCTATAGAGGTGTACTACCCCAACAGGATACATTACTATATTATGTTCTATAGAGGTGTACCATCCCAACAGGATACATTACTACATTACTACAGTATGTTCTATAGAGGTGTACCATCCCAACAGGACACATTACTATATTATACAGTATGTTCTATAGAGGTGTACCATCCCAACAGGATACATTACTACAGTATGTTCTATAGAGGTGTACCATCCCAACAGGATACATTACTACATTATGTTCTATAGAGGTGTACCACCCCAACAGGAAACATTACTACAGTATGTTCTATAGAGGTGTACCATCCCAACAGGATACATTACTACATTACTACAGTATGTTCTATAGAGGTTTACCATCCCAACAGGATACATTACTACATTACTACAGTATGTTCTAAAGAGGTGTACCATCCCAACAGGATACATTACTACAGTATGTTCTATAGAGTGGTACCATCCCAACAGGATACATTACTACAGTATGTTCTATAGAGGTGTACCATCCCAACAGGATACATTACTACAGTATGTTCTATAGAGGTGTACCATCCCAAAAGGATACATTACTACATTACTACAGTATGTTCTATAGAGGTGTACCACCCCAACAGGATACATTACTACAGTATGTTATATAGAGGTGTACCACCCCAACAGGATACATTACTACAGTATGTTATATAGAAGTGTACCACCCCAACAGCATACATTACTACAGTATGTTCTATAGAGGTGTACCATCCCAACAGGATACATTACTACATTACTACAGTATGTTCTATAGAGGTGTACCATCCCAACATGATACATTACTACAGTATGTTCTATAGAGGTGTACCACCCCAACAGGATACATTACTACATTATGTTCTATAGAGGTGTACCACCCCAACAGGATACATTACTACATTACTACAGTATGTTCTATGGAGGTGTACCATCCCAACAGGATACATTACTACAGTATGTTCTATAGAGGTGTACCACCCCAACAGGATACATTACTACATTACTACAGTATGTTCTATAGAGGTGTACCACCCCAACATGATACATTACTACAGTATTTTCTATAGAGGTGTACCATCCCAACAGGATACATTACTACATTACTACAGTATGTTCTAAAGAGGTGTACCATCCCAACAGGATACATTACTACAGTATGTTCTATAGAGGTGTACCATCCCAACAGGATACATTACTACAGTATGTTCTATAGAGGTGTACCATCCCAACAGGATACATTACTACAGTATGTTCTATAGAGGTGTACCATCCCAACAGGATACATTACTACAGTATGTTCTATAGAGGTGTACCATCCCAACAGGATACATTACTACAGTATGTTCTATAGAGGTGTACCACCCCAACAGGATACATTACTACAGTATGTCCTATAGAGGTGTACCATCCCAACAGGACACATTACTACATTACTACATTATGTTCTATAGAGGTGTACCATCCCAACAGGACACATTACTACATTACTACAGTATGTTCTATAGAGGTGTACCATCCCAACAGGACACATTACTACATTACTACAGTATGTTCTATAGAGGTGTACCACCCCAACAGGATACATTACTACATTATGTTCTATAGAGGTGTACCATCCCAACAGGATACATTACTACATTATGTTCTATAGAGGTGTACCACCCCAACAGGATACATTACTACAGCATGTTCTATAGAGGTGTACCATCCCAACAGGATACATTACTACAGTATGTTCTATAGAGGTGTACCATCCCAACAGGATACATTACTACATTACTACAGTATGTTCTATAGAGGTGTACCACCCCAACAGGATACATTACTACAGTATGTTATATAGAGGTGTACCATCCCAACAGGATACATTACTACAGTATGTTCTATAGAGGTGTACCATCCCAACAGGATACATTACTACATTATGTTCTATAGAGGTGTACCACCCCAACAGGAAACATTACTACAGTATGTTCTATAGAGGTGTACCATCCCAACAGGATACATGACTACATTACTACAGTATGTTCTATAGAGGTGTACCATCCCAACAGGATACATTACTACATTACTACAGTATGTTCTAAAGAGGTGTACCATCCCAACAGGATACATTACTACAGTATGTTCTATAGAGGTGTACCATCCCAACAGGATACATTACTACAGTATGTTCTATAGAGGTGTACCATCCCAACAGGATACATTACTACAGTATGTTCTATAGAGGTGTACCATCCCAACAGGATACATTACTACATTACTACAGTATGTTCTATAGAGTTGTACCACCCCAACAGGATACATTACTACAGTATGTTATATAGAGGTGTACCACCCCAACAGGATACATTACTACAGTATGTTATATAGAAGTGTACCACCCCAACAGCATACATTACTACAGTATGTTCTATAGAGGTGTACCATCCCAACAGGATACATTACTACATTACTACAGTATGTTCTATAGAGGTGTACCATCCCAACATGATACATTACTACAGTATGTTCTATAGAGGTGTACCACCCCAACAGGATACATTACTACATTATGTTCTATAGAGGTGTACCACCCCAACAGGATACATTACTACATTATGTTCTATAGAGGTGTACCACCCCAACAGGATACATTACTACATTACTACAGTATGTTCTATGGAGGTGTACCATCCCAACAGGATACATTACTACAGTATGTTCTATAGAGGTGTACCACCCCAACAGGATACATTACTACATTACTACAGTATGTTCTATAGAGGTGTACCACCCCAACATGATACATTACTACAGTATGTTCTATAGAGGTGTACCATCCCAACAGGATACATTACTACATTACCACAGTATGTTCTATAGAGGTGTACCATCCCAACAGGATACATTACTACATTACTACAGTATGTTCTATAGAGGTGTACCACCCCAACAGGATACATTACTACAGTATGTTATATAGAGGTGTACCATCCCAACAGGATACATTACTACAGTATGTTCTATAGAGGTGTACCATCCCAACAGGATACATTACTACATTATGTTCTATAGAGGTGTACCACCCCAACAGGAAACATTACTACAGTATGTTCTATAGAGGTGTACCATCCCAACAGGATACATGACTACATTACTACAGTATGTTCTATAGAGGTGTACCATCCCAACAGGATACATTACTACATTACTACAGTATGTTCTAAAGAGGTGTACCATCCCAACAGGATACATTACTACAGTATGTTCTATAGAGGTGTACCATCCCAACAGGATACATTACTACAGTATGTTCTATAGAGGTGTACCATCCCAACAGGATACATTACTACAGTATGTTCTATAGAGGTGTACCATCCCAACAGGATACATTACTACATTACTACAGTATGTTCTATAGAGTTGTACCACCCCAACAGGATACATTACTACAGTATGTTATATAGAGGTGTACCACCCCAACAGGATACATTACTACAGTATGTTATATAGAAGTGTACCACCCCAACAGCATACATTACTACAGTATGTTCTATAGAGGTGTACCATCCCAACAGGATACATTACTACATTACTACAGTATGTTCTATAGAGGTGTACCATCCCAACATGATACATTACTACAGTATGTTCTATAGAGGTGTACCACCCCAACAGGATACATTACTACATTATGTTCTATAGAGGTGTACCACCCCAACAGGATACATTACTACATTATGTTCTATAGAGGTGTACCACCCCAACAGGATACATTACTACATTACTACAGTATGTTCTATGGAGGTGTACCATCCCAACAGGATACATTACTACAGTATGTTCTATAGAGGTGTACCACCCCAACAGGATACATTACTACATTACTACAGTATGTTCTATAGAGGTGTACCACCCCAACATGATACATTACTACAGTATGTTCTATAGAGGTGTACCATCCCAACAGGATACATTACTACATTACCACAGTATGTTCTATAGAGGTGTACCATCCCAACAGGATACATTACTACATTACTACAGTATGTTCTAAAGAGGTGTACCATCCCAACAGGATACATTACTACAGTATGTTCTATAGAGGTGTACCATCCCAACAGGATACATTACTACAGTATGTTCTATAGAGGTGTACCATCCCAACAGGATACATTACTACAGTATGTTCTATAGAGGTGTACCATCCCAACAGGATACATTACTACATTACTACAGTATGTTCTAAAGAGGTGTACCACCCCAACAGGATACATTACTACAGTATGTTATATAGAGGTGTACCACCCCAACAGGATACATTACTACAGTATGTTATATAGAAGTGTACCACCCCAACAGCATACATTACTACATGATGTTCTATAGAGGTGTACCACCCCAACATGATACATTACTACATTACTACAGTATGTTCTATGGAGGTGTACCATCCCAACAGGATACATTATTACATTTCTACAGTATGTTCTATGGAGGTGTACCATCCCAACAGGATACATTACTACATTACTACATTATGTTCTATAGAGGTGTACCATCCCAACAGGATACATTACTACAGTATGTTCTATAGAGGTGTAGCATCACAACAGGATACATTACTACAGTATGTTCTATAGAGGTGTACCATCCCAACAGGACACATTACTACATTACTACATTATGTTCTATAGAGGTGTACCATCCCAACAGGACACATTACTACATTACTACAGTATGTTCTATAGAGGTGTACCATCCCAACAGGACACATTACTACATTACTACAGTATGTTATATAGAGGTGTACCACCCCAACAGGATACATTACTACATTATGTTCTATAGAGGTGTACCATCCCAACAGGATACATTACTACATTATGTTCTATAGAGGTGTACCACCCCAACAGGATACATTACTACAGCATGTTCTATAGAGGTGTACCATCCCAACAGGATACATTACTACAGTATGTTCTATAGAGGTGTACCATCCCAACAGGATACATTACTACATTACTACAGTATGTTCTATAGAGGTGTACCACCCCAACAGGATACATTACTACAGTATGTTATATAGAGGTGTACCATCCCAACAGGATACATTACTACAGTATGTTCTATAGAGGTGTACCATCCCAACAGGATACATTACTACATTATGTTCTATAGAGGTGTACCATCCCAACAGGATACATTACTACAGTATGTTCTATAGAGGTGTACCATCCCAACAGGATACATTACTACAGTATGTTCTATAGAGGTGTACCATCCCAACAGGATACATTACTACAGTATGTTCTATAGAGGTGTACCACCCCAACAGGATACATTACTACAGTATGTCCTATAGAGGTGTACCATCCCAACAGGACACATTACTACATTACTACAGTATGTTCTATAGAGGTGTACCACCCCAACAGGATACATTACTACATTACTACAGTATGTTCTATAGAAGTGTACTACCCCAACAGGATACATTACTATATTATGTTCTATAGAGGTGTACCATCCCAACAGGATACATTACTACATTACTACAGTATGTTCTATAGAGGTGTACCATCCCAACAGGACACATTACTATATTATACAGTATGTTCTATAGAGGTGTACCATCCCAACAGGATACATTACTACAGTATGTTCTATAGAGGTGTACCATCCCAACAGGATACATTACTACATTATGTTCTATAGAGGTGTACCACCCCAACAGGAAACATTACTACAGTATGTTCTATAGAGGTGTACCATCCCAACAAGATACATTACTACATTATGTTCTATAGAGGTGTACCACCCCAACAGGATACATTACTACAGTATGTTCTATAGAGGTGTACCATCCCAACAGGATACATTACTACAGTATGTTCTATAGAGGTGTACCACCCCAACATGATACATTACTACAGTATGTTCTATAGAGGTGTACCACCCCAACAGGATACATTACTATATTATGTTCTATAGAGGTGTACCATCCCAACAGGATACATTACTATATTATGTTCTATAGAGGTGTACCACCCCAACAGGATACATTACTACAGCATGTTCTATAGAGGTGTACCATCCCAACAGGATACATTACTACAGTATGTTCTATAGAGGTGTACCATCCCAACAGGATACATTACTACATTACTACAGTATGTTCTATAGAGGTGTACCACCCCAACAGGATACATTACTACAGTATGTTATATAGAGGTGTACCATCCCAAAAGGATACATTACTACAGTATGTTCTATTGAGGTGTACCATCACAACAGGATACATTACTACATTATGTTCTATAGAGGTGTACCATCCCAACAGGATACATTACTACAGTATGTTCTATAGAGGTGTACCATCCCAACAGGATACATTACTACAGTATGTTCTATAGAGGTGTACCATCCCAACAGGATACATTACTACAGTATGTTCTATAGAGGTGTACCACCCCAACAGGATACATTACTACAGTATGTCCTATAGAGGTGTACCATCCCAACAGGACACATTACTACATTACTACAGTATGTTCTATAGAGGTGTACCACCCCAACAGGATACATTACTACATTACTACAGTATGTTCTATAGAGGTGTACTACCCCAACAGGATACATTACTATATTATGTTCTATAGAGGTGTACCATCCCAACAGGATACATTACTACATTACTACAGTATGTTCTATAGAGGTGTACCATCCCAACAGGACACATTACTATATTATACAGTATGTTCTATAGAGGTGTACCATCCCAACAGGATACATTACTACAGTATGTTCTATAGAGGTGTACCATCCCAACAGGATACATTACTACATTATGTTCTATAGAGGTGTACCACCCCAACAGGAAACATTACTACAGTATGTTCTATAGAGGTGTACCATCCCAACAGGATACATTACTACATTACTACAGTATGTTCTATAGAGGTGTACCATCCCAACAGGATACATTACTACATTACTACAGTATGTTCTAAAGAGGTGTACCATCCCAACAGGATACATTACTACAGTATGTTCTATAGAGGTGTACCATCCCAACAGGATACATTACTACAGTATGTTCTATAGAGGTGTACCATCCCAACAGGATACATTACTACAGTATGTTCTATAGAGGTGTACCATCCCAACAGGATACATTACTACATTACTACAGTATGTTCTATAGAGGTGTACCACCCCAACAGGATACATTACTACATTATGTTCTATAGAGGTGTACCATCCCAACAGGATACATTACTACATTATGTTCTATAGAGGTGTACCATCCCAACAGGATACATTACTACAGTATGTTCTATAGAGGTGTACCATCCCAACAGGATACATTACTACATTACTACAGTATGTTCTAAAGAGGTGTACCACCCCAACAGGATACATTACTACAGTATGTTATATAGAGGTGTACCACCCCAACAGGATACATTACTACAGTATGTTATATAGAAGTGTACCACCCCAACAGCATACATTACTACATGATGTTCTATAGAGGTGTACCACCCCAACATGATACATTACTACATTACTACAGTATGTTCTATGGAGGTGTACCATCCCAACAGGATACATTACTACATTTCTACAGTATGTTCTATGGAGGTGTACCATCCCAACAGGATACATTACTACATTACTACATTATGTTCTATAGAGGTGTACCATCCCAACAGGATACATTACTACAGTATGTTCTATAGAGGTGTAGCATCACAACAGGATACATTACTACAGTATGTTCTATAGAGGTGTACCATCCCAACAGGACACATTACTACATTACTACATTATGTTCTATAGAGGTGTACCATCCCAACAGGACACATTACTACATTACTACAGTATGTTCTATAGAGGTGTACCATCCCAACAGGACACATTACTACATTACTACAGTATGTTCTATAGAGGTGTACCACCCCAACAGGATACATTACTACATTATGTTCTATAGAGGTGTACCATCCCAACAGGATACATTACTACATTATGTTCTATAGAGGTGTACCACCCCAACAGGATACATTACTACAGCATGTTCTATAGAGGTGTACCATCCCAACAGGATACATTACTACAGTATGTTCTATAGAGGTGTACCATCCCAACAGGATACATTACTACATTACTACAGTATGTTCTATAGAGGTGTACCACCCCAACAGGATACATTACTACAGTATGTTATATAGAGGTGTACCATCCCAACAGGATACATTACTACAGTATGTTCTATAGAGGTGTACCATCCCAACAGGATACATTACTACATTATGTTCTATAGAGGTGTACCATCCCAACAGGATACATTACTACAGTATGTTCTATAGAGGTGTACCATCCCAACAGGATACATTACTACAGTATGTTCTATAGAGGTGTACCATCCCAACAGGATACATTACTACAGTATGTTCTATAGAGGTGTACCACCCCAACAGGATACATTACTACAGTATGTCCTATAGAGGTGTACCATCCCAACAGGACACATTACTACATTACTACAGTATGTTCTATAGAGGTGTACCACCCCAACAGGATACATTACTACATTACTACAGTATGTTCTATAGAGGTGTACTACCCCAACAGGATACATTACTATATTATGTTCTATAGAGGTGTACCATCCCAACAGGACACATTACTATATTATACAGTATGTTCTATAGAGGTGTACCATCCCAACAGGATACATTACTACAGTATGTTCTATAGAGGTGTACCATCCCAACAGGATACATTACTACATTATGTTCTATAGAGGTGTACCACCCCAACAGGAAACATTACTACAGTATGTTCTATAGAGGTGTACCATCCCAACAAGATACATTACTACATTATGTTCTATAGAGGTGTACCACCCCAACAGGATACATTACTACAGTATGTTCTATAGAGGTGTACCATCCCAACAGGATACATTACTACAGTATGTTCTATAGAGGTGTACCACCCCAACATGATACATTACTACAGTATGTTCTATAGAGGTGTACCACCCCAACAGGATACATTACTACATTATGTTCTATAGAGGTGTACCATCCCAACAGGATACATTACTATATTATGTTCTATAGAGGTGTACCACCCCAACAGGATACATTACTACAGCATGTTCTATAGAGGTGTACCATCCCAACAGGATACATTACTACAGTATGTTCTATAGAGGTGTACCATCCCAACAGGATACATTACTACATTACTACAGTATGTTCTATAGAGGTGTACCACCCCAACAGGATACATTACTACAGTATGTTATATAGAGGTGTACCATCCCAAAAGGATACATTACTACAGTATGTTCTATAGAGGTGTACCATCACAACAGGATACATTACTACATTATGTTCTATAGAGGTGTACCATCCCAACAGGATACATTACTACAGTATGTTCTATAGAGGTGTACCATCCCAACAGGATACATTACTACAGTATGTTCTATAGAGGTGTACCATCCCAACAGGATACATTACTACAGTATGTTCTATAGAGGTGTACCACCCCAACAGGATACATTACTACAGTATGTCCTATAGAGGTGTACCATCCCAACAGGACACATTACTACATTACTACAGTATGTTCTATAGAGGTGTACCACCCCAACAGGATACATTACTACATTACTACAGTATGTTCTATAGAGGTGTACTACCCCAACAGGATACATTACTATATTATGTTCTATAGAGGTGTACCATCCCAACAGGATACATTACTACATTACTACAGTATGTTCTATAGAGGTGTACCATCCCAACAGGACACATTACTATATTATACAGTATGTTCTATAGAGGTGTACCATCCCAACAGGATACATTACTACAGTATGTTCTATAGAGGTGTACCATCCCAACAGGATACATTACTACATTATGTTCTATAGAGGTGTACCACCCCAACAGGAAACATTACTACAGTATGTTCTATAGAGGTGTACCATCCCAACAGGATACATTACTACATTACTACAGTATGTTCTATAGAGGTGTACCATCCCAACAGGATACATTACTACATTACTACAGTATGTTCTAAAGAGGTGTACCATCCCAACAGGATACATTACTACAGTATGTTCTATAGAGGTGTACCACCCCAACAGGATACATTACTACAGTATGTTATATAGAGGTGTACCATCCCAACAGGATACATTACTACAGTATGTTCTATAGAGGTGTACCATCCCAACAGGATACATTACTACATTATGTTCTATAGAGGTGTACCATCCCAACAGGATACATTACTACAGTATGTTCTATAGAGGTGTACCATCCCAACAGGATACATTACTACAGTATGTTCTATAGAGGTGTACCATCCCAACAGGATACATTACTACAGTATGTTCTATAGAGGTGTACCACCCCAACAGGATACATTACTACAGTATGTCCTATAGAGGTGTACCATCCCAACAGGACACATTACTACATTACTACAGTATGTTCTATAGAGGTGTACCACCCCAACAGGATACATTACTACATTACTACAGTATGTTCTATAGAGGTGTACTACCCCAACAGGATACATTACTATATTATGTTCTATAGAGGTGTACCATCCCAACAGGACACATTACTATATTATACAGTATGTTCTATAGAGGTGTACCATCCCAACAGGATACATTACTACAGTATGTTCTATAGAGGTGTACCATCCCAACAGGATACATTACTACATTATGTTCTATAGAGGTGTACCACCCCAACAGGAAACATTACTACAGTATGTTCTATAGAGGTGTACCATCCCAACAAGATACATTACTACATTATGTTCTATAGAGGTGTACCACCCCAACAGGATACATTACTACAGTATGTTCTATAGAGGTGTACCATCCCAACAGGATACATTACTACAGTATGTTCTATAGAGGTGTACCACCCCAACATGATACATTACTACAGTATGTTCTATAGAGGTGTACCACCCCAACAGGATACATTACTACATTATGTTCTATAGAGGTGTACCATCCCAACAGGATACATTACTATATTATGTTCTATAGAGGTGTACCACCCCAACAGGATACATTACTACAGCATGTTCTATAGAGGTGTACCATCCCAACAGGATACATTACTACAGTATGTTCTATAGAGGTGTACCATCCCAACAGGATACATTACTACATTACTACAGTATGTTCTATAGAGGTGTACCACCCCAACAGGATACATTACTACAGTATGTTATATAGAGGTGTACCATCCCAAAAGGATACATTACTACAGTATGTTCTATAGAGGTGTACCATCACAACAGGATACATTACTACATTATGTTCTATAGAGGTGTACCATCCCAACAGGATACATTACTACAGTATGTTCTATAGAGGTGTACCATCCCAACAGGATACATTACTACAGTATGTTCTATAGAGGTGTACCATCCCAACAGGATACATTACTACAGTATGTTCTATAGAGGTGTACCACCCCAACAGGATACATTACTACAGTATGTCCTATAGAGGTGTACCATCCCAACAGGACACATTACTACATTACTACAGTATGTTCTATAGAGGTGTACCACCCCAACAGGATACATTACTACATTACTACAGTATGTTCTATAGAGGTGTACTACCCCAACAGGATACATTACTATATTATGTTCTATAGAGGTGTACCATCCCAACAGGATACATTACCACATTACTACAGTATGTTCTATAGAGGTGTACCATCCCAACAGGACACATTACTATATTATACAGTATGTTCTATAGAGGTGTACCATCCCAACAGGATACATTACTACAGTATGTTCTATAGAGGTGTACCATCCCAACAGGATACATTACTACATTATGTTCTATAGAGGTGTACCACCCCAACAGGAAACATTACTACAGTATGTTCTATAGAGGTGTACCATCCCAACAGGATACATTACTACATTACTACAGTATGTTCTATAGAGGTGTACCATCCCAACAGGATACATTACTACATTACTACAGTATGTTCTAAAGAGGTGTACCATCCCAACAGGATACATTACTACAGTATGTTCTATAGAGGTGTACCATCCCAACAGGATACATTACTACAGTATGTTATATAGAGGTGTACCATCCCAACAGGATACATTACTACAGTATGTTCTATAGAGGTGTACCATCCCAACAGGATACATTACTACATTATGTTCTATAGAGGTGTACCATCCCAACAGGATACATTACTACAGTATGTTCTATAGAGGTGTACCATCCCAACAGGATACATTACTACAGTATGTTCTATAGAGGTGTACCATCCCAACAGGATACATTACTACAGTATGTTCTATAGAGGTGTACCACCCCAACAGGATACATTACTACAGTATGTCCTATAGAGGTGTACCATCCCAACAGGACACATTACTACATTACTACAGTATGTTCTATAGAGGTGTACCACCCCAACAGGATACATTACTACATTACTACAGTATGTTTATAGAGGTGTACTACCCCAACAGGATACATTACTATATTATGTTCTATAGAGGTGTACCATCCCAACAGGATACATTACTACATTACTACAGTATGTTCTATAGAGGTGTACCATCCCAACAGGACACATTACTATATTATACAGTATGTTCTATAGAGGTGTACCATCCCAACAGGATACATTACTACAGTATGTTCTATAGAGGTGTACCATCCCAACAGGATACATTACTACATTATGTTCTATAGCGGTGTACCACCCCAACAGGAAACATTACTACAGTATGTTCTATAGAGGTGTACCATCCCAACAGGATACATTACTACATTACTACAGTATGTTCTATAGAGGTGTACCATCCCAACAGGATACATTACTACATTACTACAGTATGTTCTAAAGAGGTGTACCATCCCAACAGGATACATTACTACAGTATGTTCTATAGAGGTGTACCATCCCAACAGGATACATTACTACAGTATGTTCTATAGAGGTGTACCATCCCAACAGGAAACATTACTACAGTATGTTCTATAGAGGTGTACCATCCCAACAGGATACATTACTACATTACTACAGTATGTTCTATAGAGGTGTACCACCCCAACAGGATACATTACTACAGTATGTTATATAGAGGTGTACCACCCCAACAGGATACATTACTACAGTATGTTATATAGAAGTGTACCACCCCAACAGCATACATTACTACATGATGTTCTATAGAGGTGTACCACCCCAACATGATACATTACTATATTACTACAGTATGTTCTATGGAGGTGTACCATCCCAACAGGATACATTACTACATTTCTACAGTATGTTCTATGGAGGTGTACCATCCCAACAGGATACATTACTACATTATGTTCTATAGAGGTGTACCATCCCAACAGGATACATTACTACAGTATGTTCTATAGAGGTGTAGCATCACAACAGGATACATTACTACAATATGTTCTATAGAGGTGTACCATCCCAACAGGATACATTACTACATTACTACAGTATGTTCTATAGAGGTGTACCATCCCAACAGGATACATTACTACATTACTACAGTATGTTCTAAAGAGGTGTACCATCCCAACAGGATACATTACTACAGTATGTTCTATAGAGGTGTACCATCCCAACAGGATACATTACTACAGTATGTTCTATAGAGGTGTACCATCCCAACAGGATACATTACTACAGTATGTTCTATAGAGGTGTACCATCCCAACAGGATACATTACTACATTACTACAGTATGTTCTATAGAGGTGTACCACCCCAACAGGATACATTACTACAGTATGTTATATAGAGGTGTACCACCCCAACAGGATACATTACTACAGTATGTTATATAGAAGTGTACCACCCCAACAGCATACATTACTACATGATGTTCTATAGAGGTGTACCACCCCAACATGATACATTACTACATTACTACAGTATGTTCTATGGAGGTGTACCATCCCAACAGGATACATTACTACATTTCTACAGTATGTTCTATGGAGGTGTACCATCCCAACAGGATACATTACTACATTATGTTCTATAGAGGTGTACCATCCCAACAGGATACATTACTACAGTATGTTCTATAGAGGTGTAGCATCACAACAGGATACATTACTACAGTATGTTCTATAGAGGTGTACCATCCCAACAGGACACATTACTACATTACTACATTATGTTCTATAGAGGTGTACCATCCCAACAGGACACATTACTACATTACTACAGTATGTTCTATAGAGGTGTACCATCCCAACAGGACACATTACTACATTACTACAGTATGTTCTATAGAGGTGTACCACACCAACAGGATACATTACTACATTATGTTCTATAGAGGTGTACCATCCCAACAGGATACATTACTACATTATGTTCTATAGAGGTGTACCACCCCAACAGGATACATTACTACAGCATGTTCTATAGAGGTGTACCATCCCAACAGGATACATTACTACAGTATGTTCTATAGAGGTGTACCACCCCAACAGGATACATTACTACATTATGTTCTATAGAGGTGTACCATCCCAACATGATACATTACTACATTACTACAGTATGTTCTATAGAGTTGTACCATCCCTACAGGATACATTACTACATTACTACAGTATGTTCTATAGAGGTGTACCACCCCAACAGGATACATTACTACAGTATGTTCTATAGAGGTGTACCACCCCAACAGGATACATTACTACAGTATGTTCTATAGAGGTGTACCATCCCAACAGGATACATTACTACAGTATGTTCTATAGAGGTGTACCACCCCAACAGGATACATTACTACATTACTACAGTATGTTCTATAGAGGTGTACCATCCCAACAGGATACATTACTACATTACTACAGTATGTTCTATAGAGGTGTACCATCCCAACAGGATACATTACTACAGTATGTTCTATAGAGGTGTACCATCCCAACAGGATACATTACTACATTACTACAGTATGTTCTATAGAGGTGTACCACCCCAACAGGATACAATACTACAGTATGTTATATAGAGGTGTACCATCCCAAAAGGATACATTACTACAGTATGTTCTATAGAGGTGTACCATCACAACAGGATACATTACTACATTATGTTCTATAGAGGTGTACCATCCCAACAGGATACATTACTACAGTATGTTCTATAGAGGTGTACCATCCCAACAGGATACATTACTACAGTATGTTCTATAGAGGTGTACCATCCCAACAGGATACATTACTACAGTATGTTCTATAGAGGTGTACCACCCCAACAGGATACATTACTACAGTATGTCCTATAGAGGTGTACCATCCCAACAGGACACATTACTACATTACTACAGTATGTTCTATAGAGGTGTACCACCCCAACAGGATACATTACTACATTACTACAGTATGTTCTATAGAGGTGTACTACCCCAACAGGATACATTACTATATTATGTTCTATAGAGGTGTACCATCCCAACAGGATACATTACTACATTACTACAGTATGTTCTATAGAGGTGTACCATCCCAACAGGACACATTACTATATTATACAGTATGTTCTATAGAGGTGTACCATCCCAACAGGATACATTACTACAGTATGTTCTATAGAGGTGTACCATCCCAACAGGATACATTACTACATTATGTTCTATAGAGGTGTACCACCCCAACAGGAAACATTACTACAGTATGTTCTATAGAGGTGTACCATCCCAACAGGATACATTACTACATTACTACAGTATGTTCTATAGAGGTGTACCATCCCAACAGGATACATTACTACATTACTACAGTATGTTCTAAAGAGGTGTACCATCCCAACAGGATACATTACTACAGTATGTTCTATAGAGGTGTACCATCCCAACAGGATACATTACTACAGTATGTTCTATAGAGGTGTACCATCCCAACAGGATACATTACTACAGTATGTTCTATAGAGGTGTACCATCCCAACAGGATACATTACTACATTACTACAGTATGTTCTATAGAGGTGTACCACCCCAACAGGATACATTACTACATTATGTTCTATAGAGGTGTACCATCCCAACAGGATACATTACTACATTATGTTCTATAGAGGTGTACCACCCCAACAGGATACATTACTACAGCATGTTCTATAGAGGTGTACCATCCCAACAGGATACATTACTACAGTATGTTCTATAGAGGTGTACCATCCCAACAGGATACATTACTACATTACTACAGTATGTTCTATAGAGGTGTACCACCCCAACAGGATACATTACTACAGTATGTTATATAGAGGTGTACCATCCCAACAGGATACATTACTACAGTATGTTCTATAGAGGTGTACCATCCCAACAGGATACATTACTACATTATGTTCTATAGAGGTGTACCATCCCAACAGGATACATTACTACAGTATGTTCTATAGAGGTGTACCATCCCAACAGGATACATTACTACAGTATGTTCTATAGAGGTGTACCATCCCAACAGGATACATTACTACAGTATGTTCTATAGAGGTGTACCACCCCAACAGGATACATTACTACAGTATGTCCTATAGAGGTGTACCATCCCAACAGGACACATTACTACATTACTACAGTATGTTCTATAGAGGTGTACCACCCCAACAGGATACATTACTACATTACTACAGTATGTTCTATAGAGGTGTACTACCCCAACAGGATACATTACTATATTATGTTCTATAGAGGTGTACCATCCCAACAGGATACATTACTACATTACTACAGTATGTTCTATAGAGGTGTACCATCCCAACAGGACACATTACTATATTATACAGTATGTTCTATAGAGGTGTACCATCCCAACAGGATACAATACTACAGTATGTTATATAGAGGTGTACCATCCCAAAAGGATACATTACTACAGTATGTTCTATAGAGGTGTACCATCACAACAGGATACATTACTACATTATGTTCTATAGAGGTGTACCATCCCAACAGGATACATTACTACAGTATGTTCTATAGAGGTGTACCATCCCAACAGGATACATTACTACAGTATGTTCTATAGAGGTGTACCATCCCAACAGGATACATTACTACAGTATGTTCTATAGAGGTGTACCACCCCAACAGGATACATTACTACAGTATGTCCTATAGAGGTGTACCATCCCAACAGGACACATTACTACATTACTACAGTATGTTCTATAGAGGTGTACCACCCCAACAGGATACATTACTACATTACTACAGTATGTTCTATAGAGGTGTACTACCCCAACAGGATACATTACTATATTATGTTCTATAGAGGTGTACCATCCCAACAGGATACATTACTACATTACTACAGTATGTTCTATAGAGGTGTACCATCCCAACAGGACACATTACTATATTATACAGTATGTTCTATAGAGGTGTACCATCCCAACAGGATACATTACTACAGTATGTTCTATAGAGGTGTACCATCCCAACAGGATACATTACTACATTATGTTCTATAGAGGTGTACCACCCCAACAGGAAACATTACTACAGTATGTTCTATAGAGGTGTACCATCCCAACAGGATACATTACTACATTACTACAGTATGTTCTATAGAGGTGTACCATCCCAACAGGATACATTACTACATTACTACAGTATGTTCTAAAGAGGTGTACCATCCCAACAGGATACATTACTACAGTATGTTCTATAGAGGTGTACCATCCCAACAGGATACATTACTACAGTATGTTCTATAGAGGTGTACCATCCCAACAGGATACATTACTACAGTATGTTCTATAGAGGTGTACCATCCCAACAGGATACATTACTACATTACTACAGTATGTTCTATAGAGGTGTACCACCCCAACAGGATACATTACTACATTATGTTCTATAGAGGTGTACCATCCCAACAGGATACATTACTACATTATGTTCTATAGAGGTGTACCACCCCAACAGGATACATTACTACAGCATGTTCTATAGAGGTGTACCATCCCAACAGGATACATTACTACAGTATGTTCTATAGAGGTGTACCATCCCAACAGGATACATTACTACATTACTACAGTATGTTCTATAGAGGTGTACCACCCCAACAGGATACATTACTACAGTATGTTATATAGAGGTGTACCATCCCAACAGGATACATTACTACAGTATGTTCTATAGAGGTGTACCATCCCAACAGGATACATTACTACATTATGTTCTATAGAGGTGTACCATCCCAACAGGATACATTACTACAGTATGTTCTATAGAGGTGTACCATCCCAACAGGATACATTACTACAGTATGTTCTATAGAGGTGTACCATCCCAACAGGATACATTACTACAGTATGTTCTATAGAGGTGTACCACCCCAACAGGATACATTACTACAGTATGTCCTATAGAGGTGTACCATCCCAACAGGACACATTACTACATTACTACAGTATGTTCTATAGAGGTGTACCACCCCAACAGGATACATTACTACATTACTACAGTATGTTCTATAGAGGTGTACTACCCCAACAGGATACATTACTATATTATGTTCTATAGAGGTGTACCATCCCAACAGGATACATTACTACATTACTACAGTATGTTCTATAGAGGTGTACCATCCCAACAGGACACATTACTATATTATACAGTATGTTCTATAGAGGTGTACCATCCCAACAGGATACATTACTACAGTATGTTCTATAGAGGTGTACCATCCCAACAGGATACATTACTACATTATGTTCTATAGAGGTGTACCACCCCAACAGGAAACATTACTACAGTATGTTCTATAGAGGTGTACCATCCCAACAGGATACATTACTACATTACTACAGTATGTTCTATAGAGGTGTACCATCCCAACAGGATACATTACTACATTACTACAGTATGTTCTAAAGAGGTGTACCATCCCAACAGGATACATTACTACAGTATGTTCTATAGAGGTGTACCATCCCAACAGGATACATTACTACAGTATGTTCTATAGAGGTGTACCATCCCAACAGGATACATTACTACAGTATGTTCTATAGAGGTGTACCATCCCAACAGGATACATTACTACATTACTACAGTATGTTCTATAGAGGTGTACCACCCCAACAGGATACATTACTACAGTATGTTATATAGAGGTGTACCACCCCAACAGGATACATTACTACAGTATGTTATATAGAAGTGTACCACCCCAACAGCATACATTACTACATGATGTTCTATAGAGGTGTACCACCCCAACATGATACATTACTACATTACTACAGTATGTTCTATGGAGGTGTACCATCCCAACAGGATACATTACTACATTTCTACAGTAATGTCTATGGAGGTGTACCATCCCAACAGGATACATTACTACATTATGTTCTATAGAGGTGTACCATCCCAACAGGATACATTACTACAGTATGTTCTATAGAGGTGTAGCATCACAACAGGATACATTACTACAGTATGTTCTATAGAGGTGTACCATCCCAACAGGACACATTACTACATTACTACATTATGTTCTATAGAGGTGTACCATCCCAACAGGACACATTACTACATTACTACAGTATGTTCTATAGAGGTGTACCATCCCAACAGGACACATTACTACATTACTACAGTATGTTCTATAGAGGTGTACCACACCAACAGGATACATTACTACATTATGTTCTATAGAGGTGTACCATCCCAACAGGATACATTACTACATTATGTTCTATAGAGGTGTACCACCCCAACAGGATACATTACTACAGCATGTTCTATAGAGGTGTACCATCCCAACAGGATACATTACTACAGTATGTTCTATAGAGGTGTACCACCCCAACATGATACATTACTACAGTATGTTCTATAGAGGTGTACCACCCCAACAGGATACATTACTACATTATGTTCTATAGAGGTGTACCATCCCAACATGATACATTACTACATTACTACAGTATGTTCTATAGAGTTGTACCATCCCTACAGGATACATTACTACATTACTACAGTATGTTCTATAGAGGTGTACCACCCCAACAGGATACATTACTACAGTATGTTCTATAGAGGTGTACCACCCAAACAGGATACATTACTACAGTATGTTCTATAGAGGTGTACCATCCCAACAGGATACATTACTACAGTATGTTCTATAGAGGTGTACCACCCCAACAGGATACATTACTACATTACTACAGTATGTTCTATAGAGGTGTACCATCCCAACAGGATACATTACTACATTACTACAGTATGTTCTATAGAGGTGTACCATCCCAACAGGATACATTACTACAGTATGTTCTATAGAGGTGTACCACCCCAACAGGATACATTACTACATTACTACAGTATGTTCTATAGAGGTGTACCATCCCAACAGGATACATTACTACAGTATGTTCTATAGAGGTGTACCATCCCAACAGGATACATTACTACATTACTACAGTATGTTCTATAGAGGTGTACCACCCCAACAGGATACATTACTACATTATGTTCTATAGAGGTGTACCATCCCAACAGGATACATTACTACATTATGTTCTATAGAGGTGTACCACCCCAACAGGATACATTACTACAGCATGTTCTATAGAGGTGTACCATCCCAACAGGATACATTACTACAGTATGTTCTATAGAGGTGTACCACCCCAACATGATACATTACTACAGTATGTTCTATAGATGTGTACCACCCCAACAGGATACATTACTACATTATGTTCTATAGAGGTGTACCATCCCAACATGATACATTACTACATTACTACAGTATGTTCTATAGAGTTGTACCATCCCTACAGGATACATTACTACATTACTACAGTATGTTCTATAGAGGTGTACCACCCCAACAGGATACATTACTACAGTATGTTCTATAGAGGTGTACCACCCCAACAGGATACATTACTACAGTATGTTCTATAGAGGTGTACCATCCCAACAGGATACATTACTACAGTATGTTCTATAGAGGTGTACCACCCCAACATGATACATTACTACATTACTACAGTATGTTCTATAGAGGTGTACCATCCCAACAGGATACATTACTACATTACTACAGTATGTTCTATAGAGGTGTACCATCCCAACAGGATACATTACTACAGTATGTTCTATAGAGGTGTACCACCCCAACAGGATACATTACTACATTACTACAGTATGTTCTATAGAGGTGTACCATCCCAACAGGATACATTACTACAGTATGTTCTATAGAGGTGTACCATCCCAACAGGATACATTACTACATTACTACAGTATGTTCTATAGAGGTGTACCATCCCAACAGGATACATTACTACATTACTACAGTATGTTCTATAGAGGTGTACCATCCCAACAGGACACATTACTATATTATACAGTATGTTCTATAGAGGTGTACCATCCCAACAGGATACATTACTACAGTATGTTCTATAGAGTTGTACCATCCCTACAGGATACATTACTACATTACTACAGTATGTTCTATAGAGGTGTACCACCCCAACAGGATACATTACTACAGTATGTTCTATAGAGGTGTACCACCCCAACAGGATACATTACTACAGTATGTTCTATAGAGGTGTACCATCCCAACAGGATTCATTACTACAGTATGTTCTATAGAGGTGTACCACCCCAACAGGATACATTACTACATTACTACAGTATGTTCTATAGAGGTGTACCATCCCAACAGGATACATTACTACATTACTACAGTATGTTCTATAGAGGTGTACCATCCCAACAGGATACATTACTACAGTATGTTCTATAGAGGTGTACCATCCCAACAGGATACATTACTACAGTATGTTCTATAGAGGTGTACCATCCCAACAGGATACATTACTACATTACTACAGTATGTTCTATAGAGGTGTACCACCCCAACAGGATACATTACTACAGTATGTTCTATAGAGGTGTACCATCCCAACAGGATACATTACTACATTACTACAGTATGTTCTATAGAGGTGTACCACCCCAACAGGATACATTACTACAGTATGTTCTATAGAGGTGTACCATCCCAACAGGATACATTACTACAGTATGTTCTATAGAGGTGTACCATCCCAACAGGATACATTACCACATTATGTTCTATAGAGGTGTACCATCCCAACAGGATACATTACTACATTACTACAGTATGTTCTATAGAGGTGTACCATCCCAACAGGATACATTACTACATTTTGTTCTATAGAGGTGTACCACCCCAAAAGGATAAATTACTACATTACTACAGTATGTTCTATTGAGTTGTACCACCCCAACAGGATACATTACTACATATGTTCTATTGAGTTGTACCACCCCAACAGGATACATTACTACAGTATGTTCTATAGAGGTGTACCATCCCAACAGGATACATTACTACAGTATGTTCTATAGAGGTGTACCATCCCAACAGGATACATTACTACATTACGTTCTATAGAGGTGTACCACCCCAACAGGATACATTACTACATTACTACAGTATGTTCTATAGAGGTGTACCATCCCAACAGGATACATTACTACATTACTACAGTATGTTCTATAGAGGTGTACCATCCCAACAGGATACATTACTACATTACTACAGTATGTTCTATAGAGGTGTACCACCCCAACAGGATACATTACTACATTACTACAGTATGTTCTATAGAGGTGTACCACCCCAACAGGATACATTACTACAGTATGTTCTATAGAGGTGTACCATCCCAACAGGATACATTACTACAGTATGTTCTATAGAGGTGTACCACCCCAACAGGATACATTACTACAGTATGTTCTATAGAGGTGTACCATCCCAACAGGATACATTACTACAGTATGTTCTATAGAGGTGTACCATCCCAACAGGATACATTACTACATTACTACAGTATGTTCTATAGAGGTGTACCATCCCAACAGGATACATTACTACATTACTACAGTATGTTCTATAGAGGTGTACCATCCCAACAGGATACATTACTACATTACTACAGTATGTTCTATAGAGGTGTACCATCCCAACAGGATACATTACTACATTACTACAGTATGTTCTATAGAGGTGTACCACCCCAACAGGATACATTACTACATTACTACAGTATGTTCTATAGAGGTGTACCACCCCAACAGGATACATTACTACAGTATGTTCTATAGAGGTGTACCATCCCAACAGGATACATTACTACAGTATGTTCTATAGAGGTGTACCATCCCAACAGGATACATTACTACATTACTACAGTATGTTCTATAGAGGTGTACCACCCCAACAGGATACATTACTACAGTATGTTCTATAGAGGTGTACCATCCCAACAGGATACATTACTACAGTATGTTCTATAGAGGTGTACCATCCCAACAGGATACATTACTACATTACTACAGTATGTTCTATAGAGGTGTACCACCCCAACAGGATACATTACTACAGTATGTTCTATAGAGGTGTACCATCCCAACAGGATACATTACTACAGTATGTTCTATAGAGGTGTACCACCCCAACAGGATACATTACTACAGCATGTTCTATAGAGGTGTACCATCCCAACAGGATACATTACTACAGTATGTTCTATAGAGGTGTACCATCCCAACAGGATACATTACTACATTACTACAGTATGTTCTATAGAGGTGTACCACCCCAACAGGATACATTACTACAGTATGTTATATAGAGGTGTACCATCCCAACAGGATACATTACTACAGTATGTTCTATAGAGGTGTACCATCCCAACAGGATACATTACTACAGTATGTTCTATAGAGGTGTACCATCCCAACAGGATACATTACTACAGTATGTTCTATAGAGGTGTACCATCCCAACAGGATACATTACTACAGTATGTTCTATAGAGGTGTACCACCCCAACAGGATACATTACTACAGTATGTCCTATAGAGGTGTACCATCCCAACAGGACACATTACTACATTACTACAGTATGTTCTATAGAGGTGTACCACCCCAACAGGATACATTACTACATTACTACAGTATGTTCTATAGAGGTGTACTACCCCAACAGGATACATTACTATATTATGTTCTATAGAGGTGTACCATCCCAACAGGATACATTACTACATTACTACAGTATGTTCTATAGAGGTGTACCATCCCAACAGGACACATTACTATATTATACAGTATGTTCTATAGAGGTGTACCATCCCAACAGGATACATTACTACAGTATGTTCTATAGAGGTGTACCATCCCAACAGGATACATTACTACATTATGTTCTATAGAGGTGTACCACCCCAACAGGAAACATTACTACAGTATGTTCTATAGAGGTGTACCATCCCAACAGGATACATTACTACATTACTACAGTATGTTCTATAGAGGTGTACCATCCCAACAGGATACATTACTACATTACTACAGTATGTTCTAAAGAGGTGTACCATCCCAACAGGATACATTACTACAGTATGTTCTATAGAGGTGTACCATCCCAACAGGATACATTACTACAGTATGTTCTATAGAGGTGTACCATCCCAACAGGATACATTACTACAGTATGTTCTATAGAGGTGTACCATCCCAACAGGATACATTACTACATTACTACAGTATGTTCTATAGAGGTGTACCACCCCAACAGGATACATTACTACAGTATGTTATATAGAGGTGTACCACCCCAACAGGATACATTACTACAGTATGTTATATAGAAGTGTACCACCCCAACAGCATACATTACTACATGATGTTCTATAGAGGTGTACCACCCCAACATGATACATTACTACATTACTACAGTATGTTCTATGGAGGTGTACCATCCCAACAGGATACATTACTACATCTCTACAGTATGTTCTATGGAGGTGTACCATCCCAACAGGATACATTACTACATTATGTTCTATAGAGGTGTACCATCCCAACAGGATACATTACTACAGTATGTTCTATAGAGGTGTAGCATCACAACAGGATACATTACTACAGTATGTTCTATAGAGGTGTACCATCCCAACAGGACACATTACTACATTACTACATTATGTTCTATAGAGGTGTACCATCCCAACAGGACACATTACTACATTACTACAGTATGTTCTATAGAGGTGTACCATCCCAACAGGACACATTACTACATTACTACAGTATGTTCTATAGAGGTGTACCACACCAACAGGATACATTACTACATTATGTTCTATAGAGGTGTACCATCCCAACAGGATACATTACTACATTATGTTCTATAGAGGTGTACCACCCCAACAGGATACATTACTACAGCATGTTCTATAGAGGTGTACCATCCCAACAGGATACATTACTACAGTATGTTCTATAGAGGTGTACCACCCCAACATGATACATTACTACAGTATGTTCTATAGAGGTGTACCACCCCAACAGGATACATTACTACATTATGTTCTATAGAGGTGTACCATCCCAACATGATACATTACTACATTACTACAGTATGTTCTATAGAGTTGTACCATCCCTACAGGATACATTACTACATTACTACAGTATGTTCTATAGAGGTGTACCACCCCAACAGGATACATTACTACAGTATGTTCTATAGAGGTGTACCACCCCAACAGGATACATTACTACAGTATGTTCTATAGAGGTGTACCATCCCAACAGGATACATTACTACAGTATGTTCTATAGAGGTGTACCACCCCAACAGGATACATTACTACATTACTACAGTATGTTCTATAGAGGTGTACCATCCCAACAGGATACATTACTACATTACTACAGTATGTTCTATAGAGGTGTACCATCCCAACAGGATACATTACTACAGTATGTTCTATAGAGGTGTACCACCCCAACAGGATACATTACTACATTACTACAGTATGTTCTATAGAGGTGTACCATCCCAACAGGATACATTACTACAGTATGTTCTATAGAGGTGTACCATCCCAACAGGATACATTACTACATTACTACAGTATGTTCTATAGAGGTGTACCACCCCAACAGGATACATTACTACATTATGTTCTATAGAGGTGTACCATCCCAACAGGATACATTACTACATTATGTTCTATAGAGGTGTACCATCCAACAGGATACATTATTACAGCATGTTCTATAGAGGTGTACCATCCCAACAGGATACATTACTACAGTATGTTCTATAGAGGTGTACCACCCCAACATGATACATTACTACAGTATGTTCTATAGATGTGTACCACCCCAACAGGATACATTACTACATTATGTTCTATAGAGGTGTACCATCCCAACATGATACATTACTACATTACTACAGTATGTTCTATAGAGTTGTACCATCCCTACAGGATACATTACTACATTACTACAGTATGTTCTATAGAGGTGTACCACCCCAACAGGATACATTACTACAGTATGTTCTATAGAGGTGTACCACCCCAACAGGATACATTACTACAGTATGTTCTATAGAGGTGTACCATCCCAACAGGATACATTACTACAGTATGTTCTATAGAGGTGTACCACCCCAACATGATACATTACTACATTACTACAGTATGTTCTATAGAGGTGTACCATCCCAACAGGATACATTACTACATTACTACAGTATGTTCTATAGAGGTGTACCATCCCAACAGGATACATTACTACAGTATGTTCTATAGAGGTGTACCACCCCAACAGGATACATTACTACATTACTACAGTATGTTCTATAGAGGTGTACCATCCCAACAGGATACATTACTACAGTATGTTCTATAGAGGTGTACCATCCCAACAGGATACATTACTACATTACTACAGTATGTTCTATAGAGGTGTACCATCCCAACAGGATACATTACTACATTACTACAGTATGTTCTATAGAGGTGTACCATCCCAACAGGACACATTACTATATTATACAGTATGTTCTATAGAGGTGTACCATCCCAACAGGATACATTACTACAGTATGTTCTATAGAGTTGTACCATCCCTACAGGATACATTACTACATTACTACAGTATGTTCTATAGAGGTGTACCACCCCAACAGGATACATTACTACAGTATGTTCTATAGAGGTGTACCACCCCAACAGGATACATTACTACAGTATGTTCTATAGAGGTGTACCATCCCAACAGGATTCATTACTACAGTATGTTCTATAGAGGTGTACCACCCCAACAGGATACATTACTACATTACTACAGTATGTTCTATAGAGGTGTACCATCCCAACAGGATACATTACTACATTACTACAGTATGTTCTATAGAGGTGTACCATCCCAACAGGATACATTACTACAGTATGTTCTATAGAGGTGTACCATCCCAACAGGATACATTACTACATTATGTTCTATAGAGGTGTACCATCCCAACAGGATACATTACTACATTACTACAGTATGTTCTATAGAGGTGTACCACCCCAACAGGATACATTACTACAGTATGTTCTATAGAGGTGTACCATCCCAACAGGATACATTACTACATTACTACAGTATGTTCTATAGAGGTGTACCACCCCAACAGGATACATTACTACAGTATGTTCTATAGAGGTGTACCATCCCAACAGGATACATTACTACAGTATGTTCTATAGAGGTGTACCATCCCAACAGGATACATTACCACATTATGTTCTATAGAGGTGTACCATCCCAACAGGATACATTACTACATTACTACAGTATGTTCTATAGAGGTGTACCATCCCAACAGGATACATTACTACATTTTGTTCTATAGAGGTGTACCACCCCAAAAGGATAAATTACTACATTACTACAGTATGTTCTATTGAGTTGTACCACCCCAACAGGATACATTACTACATATGTTCTATTGAGTTGTACCACCCCAACAGGATACATTACTACAGTATGTTCTATAGAGGTGTACCATCCCAACAGGATACATTACTACAGTATGTTCTATAGAGGTGTACCATCCCAACAGGATACATTACTACATTACGTTCTATAGAGGTGTACCACCCCAACAGGATACATTACTACATTACTACAGTATGTTCTATAGAGGTGTACCATCCCAACAGGATACATTACTACATTACTACAGTATGTTCTATAGAGGTGTACCATCCCAACAGGATACATTACTACATTACTACAGTATGTTCTATAGAGGTGTACCACCCCAACAGGATACATTACTACATTACTACAGTATGTTCTATAGAGGTGTACCACCCCAACAGGATACATTACTACAGTATGTTCTATAGAGGTGTACCATCCCAACAGGATACATTACTACAGTATGTTCTATAGAGGTGTACCACCCCAACAGGATACATTACTACAGTATGTTCTATAGAGGTGTACCATCCCAACAGGATACATTACTACAGTATGTTCTATAGAGGTGTACCATCCCAACAGGATACATTACTACATTACTACAGTATGTTCTATAGAGGTGTACCATCCCAACAGGATACATTACTACATTACTACAGTATGTTCTATAGAGGTGTACCATCCCAACAGGATACATTACTACATTACTACAGTATGTTCTATAGAGGTGTACCATCCCAACAGGATACATTACTACATTACTACAGTATGTTCTATAGAGGTGTACCACCCCAACAGGATACATTACTACATTACTACAGTATGTTCTATAGAGGTGTACCACCCCAACAGGATACATTACTACAGTATGTTCTATAGAGGTGTACCATCCCAACAGGATACATTACTACAGTATGTTCTATAGAGGTGTACCATCCCAACAGGATACATTACTACATTACTACAGTATGTTCTATAGAGGTGTACCACCCCAACAGGATACATTACTACAGTATGTTCTATAGAGGTGTACCATCCCAACAGGATACATTACTACAGTATGTTCTATAGAGGTGTACCATCCCAACAGGATACATTACCACATTATGTTCTATAGAGGTGTACCATCCCAACAGGATACATTACTACATTACTACAGTATGTTCTATAGAGGTGTACCATCCCAACAGGATACATTACTACATTTTGTTCTATAGAGGTGTACCACCCCAAAAGGATAAATTACTACATTACTACAGTATGTTCTATTGAGTTGTACCACCCCAACAGGATACATTACTACATATGTTCTATTGAGTTGTACCACCCCAACAGGATACATTACTACAGTATGTTCTATAGAGGTGTACCATCCCAACAGGATACATTACTACAGTATGTTCTATAGAGGTGTACCATCCCAACAGGATACATTACTACATTACGTTCTATAGAGGTGTACCACCCCAACAGGATACATTACTACATTACTACAGTATGTTCTATAGAGGTGTACCACCCCAACAGGATACATTACTACATTACTACAGTATGTTCTATAGAGGTGTACCATCCCAACAGGATACATTACTACATTACTACAGTATGTTCTATAGAGGTGTACCATCCCAACAGGATACATTACTACAGTATGTTCTATAGAGGTGTACCATCCCAACAGGATACATTACCACATTATGTTCTATAGAGGTGTACCACCCCAACAGGATACATTACTACAGTATGTTCTATAGAGGTGTACCATCCCAACAGGATACATTACTACATTACTACAGTATGTTCTATAGAGGTGTACCATCCCAACAGGATACATTACTACATTACTACAGTATGTTCTATAGAGGTGTACCACCCCAACAGGATACATTACTACATTACTACAGTATGTTCTATAGAGGTGTACCACCCCAACAGGATACATTACTACAGTATGTTCTATAGAGGTGTACCATCCCAACAGGATACATTACTACAGTATGTTCTATAGAGGTGTACCACCCCAACAGGATACATTACTACAGTATGTTCTATAGAGGTGTACCATCCCAACAGGATACATTACTACAGTATGTTCTATAGAGGTGTACCATCCCAACAGGATACATTACTACATTACTACAGTATGTTCTATAGAGGTGTACCATCCCAACAGGATACATTACTACAGTATGTTCTATAGAGGTGTACCATCCCAACAGGATACATTACTACAGTATGTTCTATAGAGGTGTACCATCCCAACAGGATACACTACTACATTATGTTCTATAGAGGTGTACCACCCCAACATGATACATTACTACAGTATGTTCTATAGAGGTGTACCATCCCAACAGGATACATTACTACATTACTACAGTATGTTCTATAGAGGTGTACCACCCCAACAGGATACATTACTACAGTATGTTCTATAGAGGTGTACCACCCCAACAGGATACATTACTACAGTATGTTCTATAGAGGTGTACCACCCCAACAGGATACATTACTACATTACTACAGTATGTTCTATAGAGGTGTACCATCCCAACAGGATACATTACTACATTACTACAGTATGTTCTATAGAGGTGTACCACCCCAACAGGATACATTACTACATTACTAAAGTATGTTCTATAGAGGTGTACCACCCCAACAGGATACATTACTACATTACTACAGTATGTTCTATAGAGGTGTACCATCCCAACAGGATACATTACTACATTACTACAGTATGTTCTATAGAGGTGTACCACCCCAACAGGATACATTACTACATTACTACAGTATGTTCTATAGAGGTGTACCACCCCAACAGGAATCATTACTACAGTATGTTCTATAGAGGTGTACCATCCCAACAGCATACATTACTACAGTATGTTCTATAGAGGTGTACCATCCCAACAGGATACATTACTACAGTATGTTCTATAGAGGTGTACCACCCCAACAGGATACATTACTACAGTATGTTCTATAGAGGTGTACCACCCCAACAGGATACATTACTACATTACTACAGTATGTTCTATAGAGGTGTACCACCCCAACAGGATACATTACTACATTACTACATTATGTTCTATAGAGGTGTACCATCCCAACAGGATACATTACTACAGTATGTTCTATAGAGGTGTACCACCCCAACAGGATACATTACTACAGTATGTTCTATAGAGGTGTACCACCCCAACAGGATACATTACTACAGTATGTTCTATAGAGGTGTACCACCCCAACAGGATACATTACTACATTACTACAGTATGTTCTATAGAGGTGTACCACCCCAACAGGATACATTACTACATTACTACAGTATGTTCTATAGAGGTGCACCATCCCAAAAGGATACATAACTACATTACTACAGTATGTTCTATAGAGGTGTACCACCCAAATAGGATACATTACTACATTACTACAGTATGTTCTATAGAGGTGTACCATCCCAACAGGATACATTACTACAGTATGTTCTATAGAGGTGTACCACCCCAACAGGATACATTACTACAGTATGTTCTATAGAGGTCTACCACCCCAACAGGATACATTACTACAGTATGTCCTATAGAGGTGTACCATCCCAACAGGATACATTACTACATTACTACAGTATGTTCTATAGAGGTGTACCATCCCAACAGGATACATTACTACATTACTACAGTATGTTCTATAGAGGTGTACCACCCCAACAGGATACATTACTACAGTATGTTCTATAGAGGTGTACCACCCCAACAGGATACATTACTACAGTATGTTCTATAGAGGTGTACCACCCCAACAGGATACATTACTACATTACTACAGTATGTTCTATAGAGGTGTACCATCCCAACAGGATACATTACTACATTACTAAAGTATGTTCTATAGAGGTGTACCACCCCAACAGGATACATTACTACATTACTACAGTATGTTCTATAGAGGTGTACCATCCCAACAGGATACATTACTACATTACTACAGTATGTTCTATAGAGGTGTACCATCCCAACAGGATACATTACTACATTACTACAGTATGTTCTATAGAGGTGTACCACCCCAACAGGATACATTACTACAGTATGTTCTATAGAGGTGTACCACCCCAACAGGATACATTACTACATTACTACAGTATGTTCTATAGAGGTGTACCATCCCAACAGGATACATTACTACATTACTACAGTATGTTCTATAGAGGTGTACCATCCCAACAGGATACATTACTACATTACTACAGTATGTTCTATAGAGGTGTACCACCCCAACAGGATACATTACTACAGTATGTTCTATAGAGGTGTACCACCCCAACAGGATACATTACTACATTACTACAGTATGTTCTATAGAGGTGTACCATCCCAACAGGATACATTACTACATTACTACAGTATGTTCTATAGAGGTGTACCACCCCAACAGGATACATTACTACAGTATGTTATATAGAGGTGTACCACCCCAACAGGATACATTACTACAGTATGTTATATAGAAGTGTACCACCCCAACAGCATACATTACTACATGATGTTCTATAGAGGTGTACCACCCCAACATGATACATTACTATATTACTACAGTATGTTCTATGGAGGTGTACCATCCCAACAGGATACATTACTACATTTCTACAGTATGTTCTATGGAGGTGTACCATCCCAACAGGATACATTACTACATTATGTTCTATAGAGGTGTACCATCCCAACAGGATACATTACTACAGTATGTTCTATAGAGGTGTAGCATCACAACAGGATACATTACTACAGTATGTTCTATAGAGGTGTACCATCCCAACAGGATACATTACTACATTACTACAGTATGTTCTATAGAGGTGTACCATCCCAACAGGATACATTACTACATTACTACAGTATGTTCTAAAGAGGTGTACCATCCCAACAGGATACATTACTACAGTATGTTCTATAGAGGTGTACCATCCCAACAGGATACATTACTACAGTATGTTCTATAGAGGTGTACCATCCCAACAGGATACATTACTACAGTATGTTCTATAGAGGTGTACCATCCCAACAGGATACATTACTACATTACTACAGTATGTTCTATAGAGGTGTACCACCCCAACAGGATACATTACTACAGTATGTTATATAGAGGTGTACCACCCCAACAGGATACATTACTACAGTATGTTATATAGAAGTGTACCACCCCAACAGCATACATTACTACATGATGTTCTATAGAGGTGTACCACCCCAACATGATACATTACTACATTACTACAGTATGTTCTATGGAGGTGTACCATCCCAACAGGATACATTACTACATTTCTACAGTATGTTCTATGGAGGTGTACCATCCCAACAGGATACATTACTACATTATGTTCTATAGAGGTGTACCATCCCAACAGGATACATTACTACAGTATGTTCTATAGAGGTGTAGCATCACAACAGGATACATTACTACAGTATGTTCTATAGAGGTGTACCATCCCAACAGGACACATTACTACATTACTACATTATGTTCTATAGAGGTGTACCATCCCAACAGGACACATTACTACATTACTACAGTATGTTCTATAGAGGTGTACCATCCCAACAGGACACATTACTACATTACTACAGTATGTTCTATAGAGGTGTACCACACCAACAGGATACATTACTACATTATGTTCTATAGAGGTGTACCATCCCAACAGGATACATTACTACATTATGTTCTATAGAGGTGTACCACCCCAACAGGATACATTACTACAGCATGTTCTATAGAGGTGTACCATCCCAACAGGATACATTACTACAGTATGTTCTATAGAGGTGTACCACCCCAACATGATACATTACTACAGTATGTTCTATAGAGGTGTACCACCCCAACAGGATACATTACTACATTATGTTCTATAGAGGTGTACCATCCCAACATGATACATTACTACATTACTACAGTATGTTCTATAGAGTTGTACCATCCCTACAGGATACATTACTACATTACTACAGTATGTTCTATAGAGGTGTACCACCCCAACAGGATACATTACTACAGTATGTTCTATAGAGGTGTACCACCCCAACAGGATACATTACTACAGTATGTTCTATAGAGGTGTACCATCCCAACAGGATACATTACTACAGTATGTTCTATAGAGGTGTACCACCCCAACAGGATACATTACTACATTACTACAGTATGTTCTATAGAGGTGTACCATCCCAACAGGATACATTACTACATTACTACAGTATGTTCTATAGAGGTGTACCATCCCAACAGGATACATTACTACAGTATGTTCTATAGAGGTGTACCATCCCAACAGGATACATTACTACATTACTACAGTATGTTCTATAGAGGTGTACCACCCCAACAGGATACATTACTACAGTATGTTATATAGAGGTGTACCATCCCAAAAGGATACATTACTACAGTATGTTCTATAGAGGTGTACCATCACAACAGGATACATTACTACATTATGTTCTATAGAGGTGTACCATCCCAACAGGATACATTACTACAGTATGTTCTATAGAGGTGTACCATCCCAACAGGATACATTACTACAGTATGTTCTATAGAGGTGTACCATCCCAACAGGATACATTACTACAGTATGTTCTATAGAGGTGTACCACCCCAACAGGATACATTACTACAGTATGTCCTATAGAGGTGTACCATCCCAACAGGACACATTACTACATTACTACAGTATGTTCTATAGAGGTGTACCACCCCAACAGGATACATTACTACATTACTACAGTATGTTCTATAGAGGTGTACTACCCCAACAGGATACATTACTATATTATGTTCTATAGAGGTGTACCATCCCAACAGGATACATTACTACATTACTACAGTATGTTCTATAGAGGTGTACCATCCCAACAGGACACATTACTATATTATACAGTATGTTCTATAGAGGTGTACCATCCCAACAGGATACATTACTACAGTATGTTCTATAGAGGTGTACCATCCCAACAGGATACATTACTACATTATGTTCTATAGAGGTGTACCACCCCAACAGGAAACATTACTACAGTATGTTCTATAGAGGTGTACCATCCCAACAGGATACATTACTACATTACTACAGTATGTTCTATAGAGGTGTACCATCCCAACAGGATACATTACTACATTACTACAGTATGTTCTAAAGAGGTGTACCATCCCAACAGGATACATTACTACAGTATGTTCTATAGAGGTGTACCATCCCAACAGGATACATTACTACAGTATGTTCTATAGAGGTGTACCATCCCAACAGGATACATTACTACAGTATGTTCTATAGAGGTGTACCATCCCAACAGGATACATTACTACATTACTACAGTATGTTCTATAGAGGTGTACCACCCCAACAGGATACATTACTACATTATGTTCTATAGAGGTGTACCATCCCAACAGGATACATTACTACATTATGTTCTATAGAGGTGTACCACCCCAACAGGATACATTACTACAGCATGTTCTATAGAGGTGTACCATCCCAACAGGATACATTACTACAGTATGTTCTATAGAGGTGTACCATCCCAACAGGATACATTACTACATTACTACAGTATGTTCTATAGAGGTGTACCACCCCAACAGGATACATTACTACAGTATGTTATATAGAGGTGTACCATCCCAACAGGATACATTACTACAGTATGTTCTATAGAGGTGTACCATCCCAACAGGATACATTACTACATTATGTTCTATAGAGGTGTACCATCCCAACAGGATACATTACTACAGTATGTTCTATAGAGGTGTACCATCCCAACAGGATACATTACTACAGTATGTTCTATAGAGGTGTACCATCCCAACAGGATACATTACTACAGTATGTTCTATAGAGGTGTACCACCCCAACAGGATACATTACTACAGTATGTCCTATAGAGGTGTACCATCCCAACAGGACACATTACTACATTACTACAGTATGTTCTATAGAGGTGTACCACCCCAACAGGATACATTACTACATTACTACAATATGTTCTATAGAGGTGTACTACCCCAACAGGATACATTACTATATTATGTTCTATAGAGGTGTACCATCCCAACAGGATACATTACTACATTACTACAGTATGTTCTATAGAGGTGTACCATCCCAACAGGACACATTACTATATTATACAGTATGTTCTATAGAGGTGTACCATCCCAACAGGATACATTACTACAGTATGTTCTATAGAGGTGTACCATCCCAACAGGATACATTACTACATTATGTTCTATAGAGGTGTACCACCCCAACAGGAAACATTACTACAGTATGTTCTATAGAGGTGTACCATCCCAACAGGATACATTACTACATTACTACAGTATGTTCTATAGAGGTGTACCATCCCAACAGGATACATTACTACATTACTACAGTATGTTCTAAAGAGGTGTACCATCCCAACAGGATACATTACTACAGTATGTTCTATAGAGGTGTACCATCCCAACAGGATACATTACTACAGTATGTTCTATAGAGGTGTACCATCCCAACAGGATACATTACTACAGTATGTTCTATAGAGGTGTACCATCCCAACAGGATACATTACTACATTACTACAGTATGTTCTATAGAGGTGTACCACCCCAACAGGATACATTACTACAGTATGTTATATAGAGGTGTACCACCCCAACAGGATACATTACTACAGTATGTTATATAGAAGTGTACCACCCCAACAGCATACATTACTACATGATGTTCTATAGAGGTGTACCACCCCAACATGATACATTACTACATTACTACAGTATGTTCTATGGAGGTGTACCATCCCAACAGGATACATTACTACATTTCTACAGTATGTTCTATGGAGGTGTACCATCCCAACAGGATACATTACTACAGCATGTTCTATAGAGGTGTACCATCCCAACAGGATACATTACTACAGTATGTTCTATAGAGGTGTAGCATCACAACAGGATACATTACTACAGTATGTTCTATAGAGGTGTACCATCCCAACAGGACACATTACTACATTACTACATTATGTTCTATAGAGGTGTACCATCCCAACAGGACACATTACTACATTACTACAGTATGTTCTATAGAGGTGTACCATCCCAACAGGACACATTACTACATTACTACAGTATGTTCTATAGAGGTGTACCACACCAACAGGATACATTACTACATTATGTTCTATAGAGGTGTACCATCCCAACAGGATACATTACTACATTATGTTCTATAGAGGTGTACCACCCCAACAGGATACATTACTACAGCATGTTCTATAGAGGTGTACCATCCCAACAGGATACATTACTACAGTATGTTCTATAGAGGTGTACCACCCCAACATGATACATTACTACAGTATGTTCTATAGAGGTGTACCACCCCAACAGGATACATTACTACATTATGTTCTATAGAGGTGTACCATCCCAACATGATACATTACTACATTACTACAGTATGTTCTATAGAGTTGTACCATCCCTACAGGATACATTACTACATTACTACAGTATGTTCTATAGAGGTGTACCACCCCAACAGGATACATTACTACAGTATGTTCTATAGAGGTGTACCACCCCAACAGGATACATTACTACAGTATGTTCTATAGAGGTGTACCATCCCAACAGGATACATTACTACAGTATGTTCTATAGAGGTGTACCACCCCAACAGGATACATTACTACATTACTACAGTATGTTCTATAGAGGTGTACCATCCCAACAGGATACATTACTACATTACTACAGTATGTTCTATAGAGGTGTACCATCCCAACAGGATACATTACTACAGTATGTTCTATAGAGGTGTACCACCCCAACAGGATACATTACTACATTACTACAGTATGTTCTATAGAGGTGTACCATCCCAACAGGATACATTACTACAGTATGTTCTATAGAGGTGTACCATCCCAACAGGATACATTACTACATTACTACAGTATGTTCTATAGAGGTGTACCACCCCAACAGGATACATTACTACATTATGTTCTATAGAGGTGTACCATCCCAACAGGATACATTACTACATTATGTTCTATAGAGGTGTACCACCCCAACAGGATACATTACTACAGCATGTTCTATAGAGGTGTACCATCCCAACAGGATACATTACTACAGTATGTTCTATAGAGGTGTACCACCCCAACATGATACATTACTACAGTATGTTCTATAGATGTGTACCACCCCAACAGGATACATTACTACATTATGTTCTATAGAGGTGTACCATCCCAACATGATACATTACTACATTACTACAGTATGTTCTATAGAGTTGTACCATCCCTACAGGATACATTACTACATTACTACAGTATGTTCTATAGAGGTGTACCACCCCAACAGGATACATTACTACAGTATGTTCTATAGAGGTGTACCACCCCAACAGGATACATTACTACAGTATGTTCTATAGAGGTGTACCATCCCAACAGGATACATTACTACAGTATGTTCTATAGAGGTGTACCACCCCAACATGATACATTACTACATTACTACAGTATGTTCTATAGAGGTGTACCATCCCAACAGGATACATTACTACATTACTACAGTATGTTCTATAGAGGTGTACCATCCCAACAGGATACATTACTACAGTATGTTCTATAGAGGTGTACCACCCCAACAGGATACATTACTACATTACTACAGTATGTTCTATAGAGGTGTACCATCCCAACAGGATACATTACTACAGTATGTTCTATAGAGGTGTACCATCCCAACAGGATACATTACTACATTACTACAGTATGTTCTATAGAGGTGTACCATCCCAACAGGATACATTACTACATTACTACAGTATGTTCTATAGAGGTGTACCATCCCAACAGGACACATTACTATATTATACAGTATGTTCTATAGAGGTGTACCATCCCAACAGGATACATTACTACAGTATGTTCTATAGAGTTGTACCATCCCTACAGGATACATTACTACATTACTACAGTATGTTCTATAGAGGTGTACCACCCCAACAGGATACATTACTACAGTATGTTCTATAGAGGTGTACCACCCCAACAGGATACATTACTACAGTATGTTCTATAGAGGTGTACCATCCCAACAGGATTCATTACTACAGTATGTTCTATAGAGGTGTACCACCCCAACAGGATACATTACTACATTACTACAGTATGTTCTATAGAGGTGTACCATCCCAACAGGATACATTACTACATTACTACAGTATGTTCTATAGAGGTGTACCATCCCAACAGGATACATTACTACAGTATGTTCTATAGAGGTGTACCATCCCAACAGGATACATTACTACAGTATGTTCTATAGAGGTGTACCATCCCAACAGGATACATTACTACATTACTACAGTATGTTCTATAGAGGTGTACCACCCCAACAGGATACATTACTACAGTATGTTCTATAGAGGTGTACCATCCCAACAGGATACATTACTACATTACTACAGTATGTTCTATAGAGGTGTACCACCCCAACAGGATACATTACTACAGTATGTTCTATAGAGGTGTACCATCCCAACAGGATACATTACTACAGTATGTTCTATAGAGGTGTACCATCCCAACAGGATACATTACCACATTATGTTCTATAGAGGTGTACCATCCCAACAGGATACATTACTACATTACTACAGTATGTTCTATAGAGGTGTACCATCCCAACAGGATACATTACTACATTACGTTCTATAGAGGTGTACCACCCCAACAGGATACATTACTACATTACTACAGTATGTTCTATAGAGGTGTACCATCCCAACAGGATACATTACTACATTACTACAGTATGTTCTATAGAGGTGTACCATCCCAACAGGATACATTACTACATTACTACAGTATGTTCTATAGAGGTGTACCACCCCAACAGGATACATTACTACATTACTACAGTATGTTCTATAGAGGTGTACCACCCCAACAGGATACATTACTACAGTATGTTCTATAGAGGTGTACCATCCCAACAGGATACATTACTACAGTATGTTCTATAGAGGTGTACCACCCCAACAGGATACATTACTACAGTATGTTCTATAGAGGTGTACCATCCCAACAGGATACATTACTACAGTATGTTCTATAGAGGTGTACCATCCCAACAGGATACATTACTACATTACTACAGTATGTTCTATAGAGGTGTACCATCCCAACAGGATACATTACTACATTACTACAGTATGTTCTATAGAGGTGTACCATCCCAACAGGATACATTACTACATTACTACAGTATGTTCTATAGAGGTGTACCATCCCAACAGGATACATTACTACATTACTACAGTATGTTCTATAGAGGTGTACCACCCCAACAGGATACATTACTACAGTATGTTCTATAGAGGTGTACCACCCCAACAGGATACATTACTACAGTATGTTCTATAGAGGTGTACCATCCCAACAGGATACATTACTACAGTATGTTCTATAGAGGTGTACCATCCCAACAGGATACATTACTACATTACTACAGTATGTTCTATAGAGGTGTACCACCCCAACAGGATACATTACTACAGTATGTTCTATAGAGGTGTACCATCCCAACAGGATACATTACTACAGTATGTTCTATAGAGGTGTACCATCCCAACAGGATACATTACCACATTATGTTCTATAGAGGTGTACCATCCCAACAGGATACATTACTACATTACTACAGTATGTTCTATAGAGGTGTACCATCCCAACAGGATACATTACTACATTTTGTTCTATAGAGGTGTACCACCCCAAAAGGATAAATTACTACATTACTACAGTATGTTCTATTGAGTTGTACCACCCCAACAGGATACATTACTACATATGTTCTATTGAGTTGTACCACCCCAACAGGATACATTACTACAGTATGTTCTATAGAGGTGTACCATCCCAACAGGATACATTACTACAGTATGTTCTATAGAGGTGTACCATCCCAACAGGATACATTACTACATTACGTTCTATAGAGGTGTACCACCCCAACAGGATACATTACTACATTACTACAGTATGTTCTATAGAGGTGTACCATCCCAACAGGATACATTACTACATTACTACAGTATGTTCTATAGAGGTGTACCATCCCAACAGGATACATTACTACATTACTACAGTATGTTCTATAGAGGTGTACCACCCCAACAGGATACATTACTACATTACTACAGTATGTTCTATAGAGGTGTACCACCCCAACAGGATACATTACTACAGTATGTTCTATAGAGGTGTACCATCCCAACAGGATACATTACTACAGTATGTTCTATAGAGGTGTACCACCCCAACAGGATACATTACTACAGTATGTTCTATAGAGGTGTACCATCCCAACAGGATACATTACTACAGTATGTTCTATAGAGGTGTACCATCCCAACAGGATACATTACTACATTACTACAGTATGTTCTATAGAGGTGTACCATCCCAACAGGATACATTACTATATTATACAGTATGTTCTATAGAGGTGTACCATCCCAACAGGATACATTACTACAGTATGTTCTATAGAGTTGTACCATCCCTACAGGATACATTACTACATTACTACAGTATGTTCTATAGAGGTGTACCACCCCAACAGGATACATTACTACAGTATGTTCTATAGAGGTGTACCACCCCAACAGGATACATTACTACAGTATGTTCTATAGAGGTGTACCATCCCAACAGGATTCATTACTACAGTATGTTCTATAGAGGTGTACCACCCCAACAGGATACATTACTACATTACTACAGTATGTTCTATAGAGGTGTACCATCCCAACAGGATACATTACTACATTACTACAGTATGTTCTATAGAGGTGTACCATCCCAACAGGATACATTACTACAGTATGTTCTATAGAGGTGTACCATCCCAACAGGATACATTACTACAGTATGTTCTATAGAGGTGTACCATCCCAACAGGATACATTACTACATTACTACAGTATGTTCTATAGAGGTGTACCACCCCAACAGGATACATTACTACAGTATGTTCTATAGAGGTGTACCATCCCAACAGGATACATTACTACATTACTACAGTATGTTCTATAGAGGTGTACCACCCCAACAGGATACATTACTACAGTATGTTCTATAGAGGTGTACCATCCCAACAGGATACATTACTACAGTATGTTCTATAGAGGTGTACCATCCCAACAGGATACATTACCACATTATGTTCTATAGAGGTGTACCATCCCAACAGGATACATTACTACATTACTACAGTATGTTCTATAGAGGTGTACCATCCCAACAGGATACATTACTACATTACGTTCTATAGAGGTGTACCACCCCAACAGGATACATTACTACATTACTACAGTATGTTCTATAGAGGTGTACCATCCCAACAGGATACATTACTACATTACTACAGTATGTTCTATAGAGGTGTACCATCCCAACAGGATACATTACTACATTACTACAGTATGTTCTATAGAGGTGTACCACCCCAACAGGATACATTACTACATTACTACAGTATGTTCTATAGAGGTGTACCACCCCAACAGGATACATTACTACAGTATGTTCTATAGAGGTGTACCATCCCAACAGGATACATTACTACAGTATGTTCTATAGAGGTGTACCACCCCAACAGGATACATTACTACAGTATGTTCTATAGAGGTGTACCATCCCAACAGGATACATTACTACAGTATGTTCAATAGAGGTGTACCATCCCAACAGGATACATTACTACATTACTACAGTATGTTCTATAGAGGTGTACCATCCCAACAGGATACATTACTACATTACTACAGTATGTTCTATAGAGGTGTACCATCCCAACAGGATACATTACTACATTACTACAGTATGTTCTATAGAGGTGTACCATCCCAACAGGATACATTACTACATTACTACAGTATGTTCTATAGAGGTGTACCACCCCAACAGGATACATTACTACATTACTACAGTATGTTCTATAGAGGTGTACCACCCCAACAGGATACATTACTACAGTATGTTCTATAGAGGTGTACCATCCCAACAGGATACATTACTACAGTATGTTCTATAGAGGTGTACCATCCCAACAGGATACATTACTACATTACTACAGTATGTTCTATAGAGGTGTACCACCCCAACAGGATACATTACTACAGTATGTTCTATAGAGGTGTACCATCCCAACAGGATACATTACTACAGTATGTTCTATAGAGGTGTACCATCCCAACAGGATACATTACCACATTATGTTCTATAGAGGTGTACCATCCCAAGAGGATACATTACTACATTACTACAGTATGTTCTATAGAGGTGTACCATCCCAACAGGATACATTACTACATTTTGTTCTATAGAGGTGTACCACCCCAAAAGGATAAATTACTACATTACTACAGTATGTTCTATTGAGTTGTACCACCCCAACAGGATACATTACTACATATGTTCTATTGAGTTGTACCACCCCAACAGGATACATTACTACAGTATGTTCTATAGAGGTGTACCATCCCAACAGGATACATTACTACAGTATGTTCTATAGAGGTGTACCATCCCAACAGGATACATTACTACATTACGTTCTATAGAGGTGTACCACCCCAACAGGATACATTACTACATTACTACAGTATGTTCTATAGAGGTGTACCATCCCAACAGGATACATTACTACATTACTACAGTATGTTCTATAGAGGTGTACCATCCCAACAGGATACATTACTACATTACTACAGTATGTTCTATAGAGGTGTACCATCCCAACAGGATACATTACTACATTACTACAGTATGTTCTATAGAGGTGTACCACCCCAACAGGATACATTACTACATTACTACAGTATGTTCTATAGAGGTGTACCACCCCAACAGGATACATTACTACAGTATGTTCTATAGAGGTGTACCATCCCAACAGGATACATTACTACAGTATGTTCTATAGAGGTGTACCATCCCAACAGGATACATTACTACATTACTACAGTATGTTCTATAGAGGTGTACCACCCCAACAGGATACATTACTACAGTATGTTCTATAGAGGTGTACCATCCCAACAGGATACATTACTACAGTATGTTCTATAGAGGTGTACCATCCCAACAGGATACATTACCACATTATGTTCTATAGAGGTGTACCATCCCAACAGGATACATTACTACATTACTACAGTATGTTCTATAGAGGTGTACCATCCCAACAGGATACATTACTACATTTTGTTCTATAGAGGTGTACCACCCCAAAAGGATAAATTACTACATTACTACAGTATGTTCTATTGAGTTGTACCACCCCAACAGGATACATTACTACATATGTTCTATTGAGTTGTACCACCCCAACAGGATACATTACTACAGTATGTTCTATAGAGGTGTACCATCCCAACAGGATACATTACTACAGTATGTTCTATAGAGGTGTACCATCCCAACAGGATACATTACTACATTACGTTCTATAGAGGTGTACCACCCCAACAGGATACATTACTACATTACTACAGTATGTTCTATAGAGGTGTACCATCCCAACAGGATACATTACTACATTACTACAGTATGTTCTATAGAGGTGTACCATCCCAACAGGATACATTACTACAGTATGTTCTATAGAGGTGTACCACCCCAACAGGATACATTACTACAGTATGTTCTATAGAGGTGTACCATCCCAACAGGATACATTACTACATTACTACAGTATGTTCTATAGAGGTGTACCATCCCAACAGGATACATTACTACAGTATGTTCTATAGAGGTGTACCATCCCAACAGGATACATTACTACAGTATGTTCTATAGAGGTGTACCATCCCAACAGGATACATTACTACATTATGTTCTATAGAGGTGTACCACCCCAACATGATACATTACTACAGTATGTTCTATAGAGGTGTACCATCCCAACAGGATACATTACTACAGTATGTTCTCTAGAGGTGTACCATCCCAACAGGATACATTACTACAGTATGTTCTATAGAGGTGTACCACCCCAACAGGATACATTACTACAGTATGTTCTATAGAGGTCTACCACCCCAACAGGATACATTACTACAGTATGTCCTATAGAGGTGTACCATCCCAACAGGATACATTACTACATTACTACAGTATGTTCTATAGAGGTGTACCATCCCAACAGGATACATTACTACATTACTACAGTATGTTCTATAGAGGTGTACCACCCCAACAGGATACATTACTACAGTATGTTCTATAGAGGTGTACCACCCCAACAGGATACATTACTACAGTATGTTCTATAGAGGTGTACCACCCCAACAGGATACATTACTACATTACTACAGTATGTTCTATAGAGGTGTACCATCCCAACAGGATACATTACTACATTACTACAGTATGTTCTATAGAGGTGTACCACCCCAACAGGATACATTACTACATTACTAAAGTATGTTCTATAGAGGTGTACCACCCCAACAGGATACATTACTACATTACTACAGTATGTTCTATAGAGGTGTACCATCCCAACAGGATACATTACTACATTACTACAGTATGTTCTATAGAGGTGTACCACCCCAACAGGATACATTACTACATTACTACAGTATGTTCTATAGAGGTGTACCACCCCAACAGGAATCATTACTACAGTATGTTCTATAGAGGTGTACCATCCCAACAGCATACATTACTACAGTATGTTCTATAGAGGTGTACCATCCCAACAGGATACATTACTACAGTATGTTCTATAGAGGTGTACCACCCCAACAGGATACATTACTACAGTATGTTCTATAGAGGTGTACCACCCCAACAGGATACATTACTACATTACTACAGTATGTTCTATAGAGGTGTACCACCCCAACAGGATACATTACTACATTACTACATTATGTTCTATAGAGGTGTACCATCCCAACAGGATACATTACTACAGTATGTTCTATAGAGGTGTACCACCCCAACAGGATACATTACTACAGTATGTTCTATAGAGGTGTACCACCCCAACAGGATACATTACTACATTACTACAGTATGTTCTATAGAGGTGTACCACCCCAACAGGATACATTACTACAGTATGTTCTATAAAGGTGTACCATCCCAACAGGATACATTACTACAGTATGTTCTATAGAGGTGTACCACCCCAACAGGATACATTACTACATTACTACATTATGTTCTATAGAGGTGTACCATCCCAACAGGATACATTACTACAGTATGTTCTATAGAGGTGTACCACCCCAACAGGATACATTACTACAGTATGTTCTATAGAGGTGTACCACCCCAACAGGATACATTACTACATTACTACAGTATGTTCTATAGAGGTGTACCACCCCAACAGGATACATTACTACAGTATGTTCTATAAAGGTGTACCATCCCAACAGGATACATTACTACAGTATGTTCTATAAAGGTGTACCATCCCAACAGGATACATTACTACAGTACGTTCTGTATAGGTGTACCACCCCAACAGGATACATTACTACAGTATGTTCTATAGAGGTGTACCATCCCAACAGGATACATTACTACATTACTACAGTATGTTCTATAGAGGTGTACCATCCCAACAGGATACATTACTACATTACTACAGTATGTTCTATAGAGGTGTACCACCCCAACAGGATACATTACTACATTACTACAGTATGTTCTATAGAGGTGTACCATCCCAAAAGGATACATAACTACATTACTACAGTATGTTCTATAGAGGTGTACCACCCAAATAGGATACATTACTACATTACTACAGTATGTTCTATAGAGGTGTACCATCCCAACAGGATACATTACTACAGTATGTTCTATAGAGGTGTACCATCCCAACAGGATACATTACTACAGTATGTTCTATAGAGGTCTACCACCCCAACAATATACATTACTACAGTATGTCCTATAGAGGTGTACCATCCCAACAGGATACATTACTACATTACTACAGTATGTTCTATAGAGGTGTACCATCCCAACAGGATACATTACTACATTACTACAGTATGTTCTATAGAGGTGTACCACCCCAACAGGATACATTACTACAGTATGTTCTATAGAGGTGTACCACCCCAACAGGATACATTACTACAGTATGTTCTATAGAGGTGTACCACCCCAACAGGATACATTACTACATTACTACAGTATGTTCTATAGAGGTGTACCATCCCAACAGGATACATTACTACATTACTAAAGTATGTTCTATAGAGGTGTACCACCCCAACAGGATACATTACTACATTACTACAGTATGTTCTATAGAGGTGTACCATCCCAACAGGATACATTACTACATTACTACAGTATGTTCTATAGAGGTGTACCATCCCAACAGGATACATTACTACATTACTACAGTATGTTCTATAGAGGTGTACCACCCCAACAGGATACATTACTACAGTATGTTCTATAGAGGTGTACCACCCCAACAGGATACATTACTACAGTATGTTCTATAGAGGTGTACCACCCCAACAGGATACATTACTACATTACTACAGTATGTTCTATAGAGGTGTACCATCCCAACAGGATACATTACTACATTACTACAGTATGTTCTATAGAGGTGTACCACCCCAACAGGATACATTACTACATTACTAAAGTATGTTCTATAGAGGTGTACCACCCCAACAGGATACATTACTACATTACTACAGTATGTTCTATAGAGGTGTACCATCCCAACAGGATACATTACTACATTACTACAGTATGTTCTATAGAGGTGTACCACCCCAACAGGATACATTACTACATTACTACAGTATGTTCTATAGAGGTGTACCACCCCAACAGGAATCATTACTACAGTATGTTCTATAGAGGTGTACCATCCCAACAGCATACATTACTACAGTATGTTCTATAGAGGTGTACCATCCCAACAGGATACATTACTACAGTATGTTCTATAGAGGTGTACCACCCCAACAGGATACATTACTACAGTATGTTCTATAGAGGTGTACCACCCCAACAGGATACATTACTACATTACTACAGTATGTTCTATAGAGGTGTACCACCCCAACAGGATACATTACTACAGTATGTTCTATAGAGGTGTACCATCCCAACAGGATACATTACTACATTACTACAGTATGTTCTATAGAGGTGTACCACCCCAACAGGATACATTACTACATTACTACAGTATGTTCTATAGAGGTGTACCATCCCAAAAGGATACATAACTACATTACTACAGTATGTTCTATAGAGGTGTACCACCCAAATAGGATACATTACTACATTACTACAGTATGTTCTATAGAGGTGTACCATCCCAACAGGATACATTACTACAGTATGTTCTATAGAGGTGTACCACCCCAACAGGATACATTACTACATTACTACAGTATGTTCTATAGAGGTGTACCATCCCAACAGGATACATTACTACATTATGTTCTATAGAGGTGTACCACCCCAACAGGATACATTACTACATTACTACAGTATGTTCTATAGAGGTGTACCATCCCAACAGGATACATTACTACATTATGTTCTATAGAGGTGTACCACCCCAACATGATACATTACTACAGTATGTTCTATAGAGGTGTACCATCCCAACAGGATACATTACTACAGTATGTTCTCTAGAGGTGTACCATCCCAACAGGATACATTACTACAGTATGTTCTATAGAGGTGTACCACCCCAACAGGATACATTACTACAGTATGTTCTATAGAGGTCTACCACCCCAACAGGATACATTACTACAGTATGTCCTATAGAGGTGTACCATCCCAACAGGATACATTACTACATTACTACAGTATGTTCTATAGAGGTGTACCATCCCAACAGGATACATTACTACATTACTACAGTATGTTCTATAGAGGTGTACCACCCCAACAGGATACATTGCTACAGTATGTCCTATAGAGGTGTACCATCCCAACAGGATACATTACTACATTACTACAGTATGTTCTATAGAGGTGTACCACCCCAACAGGATACATTACTACAGTATGTTCTATAGAGGTGTACCACCCCAACAGGATACATTACTACAGTATGTTCTATAGAGGTGTACCACCCCAACAGGATACATTACTACATTACTACAGTATGTTATATAGAGGTGTACCATCCCAACAGGATACATTACTACATTACTACAGTATGTTCTATAGAGGTGTACCACCCCAACAGGATACATTACTACATTACTACAGTATGTTCTATAGAGGTGTACCATCCCAACAGGATACATTACTACATTACTACAGTATGTTCTATAGAGGTGTACCACCCCAACAGGATACATTACTACATTACTACAGTATGTTCTATAGAGGTGTACCATCCCAACAGGATACATTACTACATTACTACAGTATGTTCTATAGAGGTGTACCACCCCAACAGGATACATTACTACATTACTACAGTATGTTCTATAGAGGTGTACCACCCCAACAGGAATCATTACCACAGTATGTTCTATAGAGGTGTACCATCCCAACAGCATACATTACTACAGTATGTTCTATAGAGGTGTACCATCCCAACAGGATACATTACTACAGTATGTTCTATAGAGGTGTACCACCCCAACAGGATACATTACTACAGTATGTTCTATAGAGGTGTACCACCCCAACAGGATACATTACTACATTACTACAGTATGTTCTATAGAGGTGTACCACCCCAACAGGATACATTACTACATTACTACATTATGTTCTATAGAGGTGTACCATCCCAACAGGATACATTACTACAGTATGTTCTATAGAGGTGTACCACCCCAACAGGATACATTACTACAGTATGTTCTATAGAGGTGTACCACCCCAACAGGATACATTACTACAGTATGTTCTATAGAGGTGTACCACCCCAACAGGATACATTACTACATTACTACAGTATGTTCTATAGAGGTGTACCACCCCAACAGGATACATTACTACAGTATGTTCTATAAAGGTGTACCATCCCAACAGGATACATTACTACAGTATGTTCTATACAGGTGTAAAACCCCAACAGGATACATTACTACAGTACGTTCTATAGAGGTGTACCACCCCAACAGGATACATTACTACAGTATGTTCTATAGAGGTGTACCATCCCAACAGGATACATTACTACATTACTACAGTATGTTCTATAGAGGTGTACCATCCCAACAGGATACATTACTACATTACTACAGTATGTTCTATAGAGGTGTACCACCCCAACAGGATACATTACTACATTACTACAGTATGTTCTATAGAGGTGTACCATCCCAAAAGGATACATAACTACATTACTACAGTATGTTCTATAGAGGTGTACCACCCAAATAGGATACATTACTACATTACTACAGTATGTTCTATAGAGGTGTACCATCCCAACAGGATACATTACTACAGTATGTTCTATTGAGGTGTACGACCCCAACAGGATACATTACTACATTACTACAGTATGTTCTATAGAGGTGTACCATCCCAACAGGATACATTACTACATTATGTTCTATAGAGGTGTACCACCCCAACAGGATACATTACTACATTACTACAGTATGTTCTATAGAGGTGTACCATCCCAACAGGATACATTACTACATTATGTTCTATAGAGGTGTACCACCCCAACAGGATACATTACTACATTACTACAGTATGTTCTATAGAGGTGTACCATCCCAACAGGATACATTACTACATTATGTTCTATAGAGGTGTACCATCCCAACAGGATACATTACTACAGTATGTTCTATAGCGGTGTACCACCCCAACAGGATACATTACTACAGTATGTTCTATAGAGGTGTACCATCCCAACAGGATACATTACTACAGTATGTTCTATAGCGGTGTACCACCCCAACATGATACATTACTACAGTATGTTCTATAGAGGTGTACCATCCCAACAGGATACATTACTACAGTATGTTCTATAGAGGTGTACCACCCCAACATGATACATTACTACAATATGTTCTACAGAGGTGTACCATCCCAACAGGATACATTACTACAGTATGTTCTATAGAGGTGTACATTCCCAACAGGATACATTACTACATTACTACAGTATGTTCTATAGAGGTGTACCATCCCAACAGGATACATTACTACAATATGTTCTACAGAGGTGTACCATCCCAACAGGATACATTACTACATTACTACAGTATGTTCTATAGAGGTGTACCACCCCAACAGGATACATTACTACAGTATGTTCTATAGAGGTGTACCATCCCAACAGGATACATTACTACATTACTACAGTATGTTCTATAGAGGTGTACCACCCAACAGGATACATTACTACAGTATGTTCTATAGAGGTGTACCATCCTAACAGGATCTATTACTACATTACTACAGTATGTTCTATAGAGGTGTACCACCCCAACAGGATACATTACTACAATATGTTCTACAGAGGTGTACCATCCCAACAGGATACATTACTACATTACTACAGTATGTTCTATAGAGGTGTACCATCCCAACAGGATACATTACTACATTACTACAGTATGTTCTATAGAGGTGTACCACCCCAACAGGATACATTACTACAGTACGTTCTATAGAGGTGTACCACCCCAACAGGATACATTACTACAGTATTTTCTATAGAGGTGTACCATCCCAACAGGATACATTACTACATTACTACAGTATGTTCTATAGAGGTGTACCACCCCAACAGGATACATTACTACATTACTACAGTATGTTCTATAGAGGTGTACCATCCCAACAGGATACATTACTACATTACTACAGTATGTTCTATAGAGGTGTACCACCCCAACAGGATACATTACTACATTACTACAGTATGTTCTATAGAGGTGTACCATCCCAACAGGATACATTACTACATTACTACAGTATGTTCTATAGAGGTGTACCATCCCAACAGGATACATTACCACATTACTACAGAATGTTCTATAGAGGTGTACCACCCCAACAGGATACATTACTACATTACTACAGTATGTTCTATAGAGGTGTACCATCCCAACAGGATACATTACTACAGTATGTTCTATAGAGGTGTACCACCCCAACAGGATACATTACTACATTACTACATTATGTTCTATAGAGGTGTACCATCCCAAAAGGATACATTACTACAGTATGTTCTATAGAGGTGTACCATCCCAACAGGATACATTACTACAATATGTTCTACAGAGGTGTACCATCCCAACAGGATACATTACTACATTACTACAGTATGTTCTATAGAGGTGTACCACCCCAACAGGATACATTACTACAGTATGTTATATAGAGGTGTACCATCCCAACAGGATACATTACTACATTACTACAGTATGTTCTATAGAGGTGTACCACCCCAACAGGATACATTACTACAGTACGTTCTATAGAGGTGTACCACCCCAACAGGATACATTACTACAGTATTTTCTATAGAGGTGTACCATCCCAACAGGATACATTACTACATTACTACAGTATGTTCTATAGAGCTGTACCACCCCAACAGGATACATTACTACATTACTACAGTATGTTCTATAGAGGTGTACCATCCCAACAGGATACATTACTACATTACTACAGTATGTTCTATAGAGGTGTACCACCCCAACAGGATACATTACTACATTACTACAGTATGTTCTATAGAGGTGTACCATCCCAACAGGATACATTACTACATTACTACAGTATGTTCTATAGAGGTGTACCATCCCAACAGGATACATTACCACATTACTACAGTATGTTCTATAGAGGTGTACCACCCCAACAGGATACATTACTACATTACTACATTATGTTCTATAGAGGTGTACCATCCCAACAGGATACATTACTACAGTATGTTCTATAGAGGTGTACCATCCCAACAGGATACATTACTACAGTATGTTCTATAGAGGTGTACCATCCCAACAGGATACATTACTACATTATGTTCTATAGAGGTGTACCATCCCAACAGGATACATTACTACATTATGTTCTATAGAGGTGTACCATCCCAACATGATACATTACTACATTACTACAGTATGTTCTATAGAGGTGTACCACCCCAACAGGATACATTACTACATTACCACAGTATGTTCTATAGAGGTGTACCATCCCAACAGGATACATTACTACATTACTACAGTATGTTCTATAGAGGTGTACCACCCCAACAGGATACATTACTACAGTATGTTCTATAGAGGTGTACCATCCCAACAGGATACATTACTACAATATGTTCTACAGAGGTGTACCATCCCAACAGGATACATTACTACATTACTACAGTATGTTCTATAGAGGTGTACCATCCCAACAGGATACATTACTACATTACTACAGTATGTTCTATAGAGGTGTACCACCCCAACAGGATACATTACTACAGTATGTTCTATAGAGGTGTACCATCCCAACAGGATACATTACTACAGTATGTTCTATAGAGGTGTACCACCCCAACAGGATACATTACCACATTACTACAGTATGTTCTATAGAGGTGTACAACCCCAACAGGATACATTACTACATTACTACATTATGTTCTATAGAGGTGTACCATCCCAACAGGATACATTACTACAGTATGTTCTATAGAGGTGTACCACCCCAACAGGATACATTACTACAGTATGTTCTATAAAGGTGTACCATCCCAACAGGATACATTACTACAGTATGTTCTATACAGGTGTAAAACCCCAACAGGATACATTACTACAGTACGTTCTATAGAGGTGTACCACCCCAACAGGATACATTACTACAGTATGTTCTATAGAGGTGTACCATCCCAACAGGATACATTACTACATTACTACAGTATGTTCTATAGAGGTGTACCATCCCAACAGGATACATTACTACATTACTACAGTATGTTCTATAGAGGTGTACCACCCCAACAGGATACATTACTACATTACTACAGTATGTTCTATAGAGGTGTACCATCCCAAAAGGATACATAACTACATTACTACAGTATGTTCTATAGAGGTGTACCACCCAAATAGGATACATTACTACATTACTACAGTATGTTCTATAGAGGTGTACCATCCCAACAGGATACATTACTACAGTATGTTCTATTGAGGTGTACGACCCCAACAGGATACATTACTACATTACTACAGTATGTTCTATAGAGGTGTACCATCCCAACAGGATACATTACTACATTATGTTCTATAGAGGTGTACCACCCCAACAGGATACATTACTACATTACTACAGTATGTTCTATAGAGGTGTACCATCCCAACAGGATACATTACTACATTATGTTCTATAGAGGTGTACCACCCCAACAGGATACATTACTACATTACTACAGTATGTTCTATAGAGGTGTACCATCCCAACAGGATACATTACTACATTATGTTCTATAGAGGTGTACCATCCCAACAGGATACATTACTACAGTATGTTCTATAGCGGTGTACCACCCCAACAGGATACATTACTACAGTATGTTCTATAGAGGTGTACCATCCCAACAGGATACATTACTACAGTATGTTCTATAGCGGTGTACCACCCCAACATGATACATTACTACAGTATGTTCTATAGAGGTGTACCATCCCAACAGGATACATTACTACAGTATGTTCTATAGAGGTGTACCACCCCAACATGATACATTACTACAATATGTTCTACAGAGGTGTACCATCCCAACAGGATACATTACTACAGTATGTTCTATAGAGGTGTACATTCCCAACAGGATACATTACTACATTACTACAGTATGTTCTATAGAGGTGTACCATCCCAACAGGATACATTACTACAATATGTTCTACAGAGGTGTACCATCCCAACAGGATACATTACTACATTACTACAGTATGTTCTATAGAGGTGTACCACCCCAACAGGATACATTACTACAGTATGTTCTATAGAGGTGTACCATCCCAACAGGATACATTACTACATTACTACAGTATGTTCTATAGAGGTGTACCACCCAACAGGATACATTACTACAGTATGTTCTATAGAGGTGTACCATCCTAACAGGATCTATTACTACATTACTACAGTATGTTCTATAGAGGTGTACCACCCCAACAGGATACATTACTACAATATGTTCTACAGAGGTGTACCATCCCAACAGGATACATTACTACATTACTACAGTATGTTCTATAGAGGTGTACCATCCCAACAGGATACATTACTACATTACTACAGTATGTTCTATAGAGGTGTACCACCCCAACAGGATACATTACTACAGTACGTTCTATAGAGGTGTACCACCCCAACAGGATACATTACTACAGTATTTTCTATAGAGGTGTACCATCCCAACAGGATACATTACTACATTACTACAGTATGTTCTATAGAGGTGTACCACCCCAACAGGATACATTACTACATTACTACAGTATGTTCTATAGAGGTGTACCATCCCAACAGGATACATTACTACATTACTACAGTATGTTCTATAGAGGTGTACCACCCCAACAGGATACATTACTACATTACTACAGTATGTTCTATAGAGGTGTACCATCCCAACAGGATACATTACTACATTACTACAGTATGTTCTATAGAGGTGTACCATCCCAACAGGATACATTACCACATTACTACAGAATGTTCTATAGAGGTGTACCACCCCAACAGGATACATTACTACATTACTACAGTATGTTCTATAGAGGTGTACCATCCCAACAGGATACATTACTACAGTATGTTCTATAGAGGTGTACCACCCCAACAGGATACATTACTACATTACTACATTATGTTCTATAGAGGTGTACCATCCCAAAAGGATACATTACTACAGTATGTTCTATAGAGGTGTACCATCCCAACAGGATACATTACTACAATATGTTCTACAGAGGTGTACCATCCCAACAGGATACATTACTACATTACTACAGTATGTTCTATAGAGGTGTACCACCCCAACAGGATACATTACTACAGTATGTTATATAGAGGTGTACCATCCCAACAGGATACATTACTACATTACTACAGTATGTTCTATAGAGGTGTACCACCCCAACAGGATACATTACTACAGTACGTTCTATAGAGGTGTACCACCCCAACAGGATACATTACTACAGTATTTTCTATAGAGGTGTACCATCCCAACAGGATACATTACTACATTACTACAGTATGTTCTATAGAGCTGTACCACCCCAACAGGATACATTACTACATTACTACAGTATGTTCTATAGAGGTGTACCATCCCAACAGGATACATTACTACATTACTACAGTATGTTCTATAGAGGTGTACCACCCCAACAGGATACATTACTACATTACTACAGTATGTTCTATAGAGGTGTACCATCCCAACAGGATACATTACTACATTACTACAGTATGTTCTATAGAGGTGTACCATCCCAACAGGATACATTACCACATTACTACAGTATGTTCTATAGAGGTGTACCACCCCAACAGGATACATTACTACATTACTACATTATGTTCTATAGAGGTGTACCATCCCAACAGGATACATTACTACAGTATGTTCTATAGAGGTGTACCATCCCAACAGGATACATTACTACAGTATGTTCTATAGAGGTGTACCATCCCAACAGGATACATTACTACATTATGTTCTATAGAGGTGTACCATCCCAACAGGATACATTACTACATTATGTTCTATAGAGGTGTACCATCCCAACATGATACATTACTACATTACTACAGTATGTTCTATAGAGGTGTACCACCCCAACAGGATACATTACTACATTACCACAGTATGTTCTATAGAGGTGTACCATCCCAACAGGATACATTACTACATTACTACAGTATGTTCTATAGAGGTGTACCACCCCAACAGGATACATTACTACAGTATGTTCTATAGAGGTGTACCATCCCAACAGGATACATTACTACAATATGTTCTACAGAGGTGTACCATCCCAACAGGATACATTACTACATTACTACAGTATGTTCTATAGAGGTGTACCATCCCAACAGGATACATTACTACATTACTACAGTATGTTCTATAGAGGTGTACCACCCCAACAGGATACATTACTACAGTATGTTCTATAGAGGTGTACCATCCCAACAGGATACATTACTACAGTATGTTCTATAGAGGTGTACCACCCCAACAGGATACATTACCACATTACTACAGTATGTTCTATAGAGGTGTACAACCCCAACAGGATACATTACTACATTACTACATTATGTTCTATAGAGGTGTACCATCCCAACAGGATACATTACTACAGTATGTTCTATAGAGGTGTACCATCCCAACAGGATACATTACTACAGTATGTTCTATAGAGGTGTACCATCCCAACAGGATACATTACTACATTATGTTCTATAGAGGTGTACCATCCCAACAGGATACATTACTACATTATGTTCTATAGAGGTGTACCATCCCAACAGGATACATTACTACAGTATGTTCTATAGAGGTGTACCATCCCAACAGGATACATTACTACATTACTACAGTATGTTCTATAGAGGTGTACCATCCCAACAGGATACATTACTACAGTATGTTCTATAGAGGTGTACCATCCCAACAGTATACATTACTACAGTATGTTCTATAGAGGTGTACCATCCCAACAGGATACATTACTACAGTATGTTCTATAGAGGTGTACCACCCCAACAGGATACATTACTACATTATGTTCTATAGAGGTGTACCACCCCAACAGGATACATTACTACAGTATGTTCTATAGAGGTGTACCACCCCAACAGGATACATTACTACATTACTACAGTATGTTCTATAGAGGTGTATCATCCCAACAGGATACATTACTACATTACTACAGTATGTTCTATAGAGGTGTACCACCCCAACAGGATACATTACTACATTATGTTCTATAGAGGTGTACCATCCCAACAGGATACATTACTACAGTATGTTCTATAGAGGTGTACCACCCCAACAGGATACATTACTACAGTATGTTCTATAGAGGTGTACCATCCCAACAGGATACATTACTACATTACTACAGTATGTTCTATAGAGGTGTACCACCCCAACAGGATACATTACTACAGTATGTTCTATAGAGGTGTACAACCAAACAGGATACATTACTACAGTATGTTCTATAGAGGTGTACTACCCCAACAGGATACATTACTACAGTATGTTCTATAGAGGTGTACCACCCCAACAGGATACATTACTACAGTATGTTCTATAGAGGTGTACCATCCCAACAGGATACATTACTACATTATGTTCTATAGAGGTGTACCACCCCAACAGGATACATTACTACAGTATGTTCTATAGAGGTGTACCATCCCAACAGGATACATTACTACAGTATGTTCTATAGAGGTGTACCATCCCAACAGGATACATTACTACATTACTACAGTATGTTCTATAGAGGTGTACCACCCCAACAAGATACATTACTCCAGTATGTTCTATAGAGGTGTACCATCCCAACAGGATACATTACTACAGTATGTTCTATAGAGGTGTACCACCCCAACAGAATACATTACTACAGTATGTTCTATAGAGGTGTACCATCCCAACAGGATACATTACTACAGTATGTTCTATAGAGGTGTACCATCCCAACAGGATACATTACTACAGTATGTTCTATAGAGGTGTACCATCCCAACAGGATACATTACTACAGTATGTTCTATAGAGGTGTACCATCCCAACAGGATACATTACTACATTACTACAGTATGTTCTATAGAGGTGTACCACCCCAACAGGATACATTACTACAGTATGTTCTATAGAGGTGTACCATCCCAACAGGATACATTACTACATTACTACAGTATGTTCTATAGAGGTGTACCACCCCAACAGGATACATTACTACAGTATGTTCTATAGAGGTGTACCATCCCAACAGGATACATTACTACAGTATGTTCTATAGAGGTGTACCATCCCAACAGGATACATTACTACAGTATGTTCTATAGAGGTGTACCACCCCAACAGGATACATTACTACAGTATGTTCTATAGAGGTGTACCATCCCAACAGGATACATTACTACATTACTACAGTATGTTCTATAGAGGTGTACCACCCCAACAGGATACATTACTACAGTATGTTCTATAGAGGTGTACCATCCCAACAGGATACATTACTACATTACTACAGTATGTTCTATAGAGGTGTACCATCCCAACAGGATACATTACTACAGTATGTTCTATAGAGGTGTACCATCCCAACAGGATACATTACTACATTACTACAGTAAGTTCTATAGAGGTGTACCACCCCAACAGGATACATTACTACAGTATGTTCTATAGAGGTGTACCATCCCAACAGGATACATTACTACAGTATGTTCTATAGAGGTGTACCACCCCAACAGGATACATTACTACAGTATGTTCTATAGAGGTGTACCATCCCAACAGGATACATTACTACAGTATGTTATATAGAGGTGTACCACCCCAACAGGATACATTACTACATTACTACAGTATGTTCTATAGAGGTGTACCACCCCAACAGGATACATTACTACAGTATGTTCTATAGAGGTGTACCATCCCAACAGGATACATTACTACAGTACGTTCTATAGAGGTGTACCACCCCAACAGGATACATTACTACAGTATGTTCTATAGAGGTGTACCATCCCAACAGGATACATTACTACAGTATGTTCTATAGAGGTGTACCACCCCAACATGATACATTACTACAGTATGTTCTATAGAGGTGCACCATCCCAACAGGATACATTACTACAGTACTACAGTATGTTCTATAGATGTGTACCACCCCAACAGGATACATTACTACAGTATGTTCTATAGAGGTGTACCACCCCAACAGGATACATTACTACATTACTACATTATGTTCTATAGAGGTGTACCATCCCAACAGGATACATTACTACAGTATGTTCTATAGAGGTGTACCATCCCAACAGGATACATTACTACAGTATGTTCTATAGAGGTGTACCATCCCAACAGGATACATTACTACATTATGTTCTATAGAGGTGTACCATCCCAACAGGATACATTACTACATTATGTTCTATAGAGGTGTACCATCCCAACATGATACATTACTACATTACTACAGTATGTTCTATAGAGGTGTACCACCCCAACAGGATACATTACTACATTACCACAGTATGTTCTATAGAGGTGTACCATCCCAACAGGATACATTACTACATTACTACAGTATGTTCTATAGAGGTGTACCACCCCAACAGGATACATTACTACAGTATGTTCTATAGAGGTGTACCATCCCAACAGGATACATTACTACAATATGTTCTACAGAGGTGTACCATCCCAACAGGATACATTACTACATTACTACAGTATGTTCTATAGAGGTGTACCATCCCAACAGGATACATTACTACATTACTACAGTATGTTCTATAGAGGTGTACCACCCCAACAGGATACATTACTACAGTATGTTCTATAGAGGTGTACCATCCCAAAAGGATACATAACTACATTACTACAGTATGTTCTATAGAGGTGTACCACCCAAATAGGATACATTACTACATTACTACAGTATGTTCTATAGAGGTGTACCATCCCAACAGGATACATTACTACAGTATGTTCTATAGAGGTGTACCACCCCAACAGGATACATTACTACATTACTACAGTATGTTCTATAGAGGTGTACCATCCCAACAGGATACATTACTACATTATGTTCTATAGAGGTGTACCACCCCAACAGGATACATTACTACATTACTACAGTATGTTCTATAGAGGTGTACCATCCCAACAGGATACATTACTACATTATGTTCTATAGAGGTGTACCACCCCAACATGATACATTACTACAGTATGTTCTATAGAGGTGTACCATCCCAACAGGATACATTACTACAGTATGTTCTCTAGAGGTGTACCATCCCAACAGGATACATTACTACAGTATGTTCTATAGAGGTGTACCACCCCAACAGGATACATTACTACAGTATGTTCTATAGAGGTCTACCACCCCAACAGGATACATTACTACAGTATGTCCTATAGAGGTGTACCATCCCAACAGGATACATTACTACATTACTACAGTATGTTCTATAGAGGTGTACCATCCCAACAGGATACATTACTACATTACTACAGTATGTTCTATAGAGGTGTACCACCCCAACAGGATACATTGCTACAGTATGTCCTATAGAGGTGTACCATCCCAACAGGATACATTACTACATTACTACAGTATGTTCTATAGAGGTGTACCACCCCAACAGGATACATTACTACAGTATGTTCTATAGAGGTGTACCACCCCAACAGGATACATTACTACAGTATGTTCTATAGAGGTGTACCACCCCAACAGGATACATTACTACATTACTACAGTATGTTATATAGAGGTGTACCATCCCAACAGGATACATTACTACATTACTACAGTATGTTCTATAGAGGTGTACCACCCCAACAGGATACATTACTACATTACTACAGTATGTTCTATAGAGGTGTACCATCCCAACAGGATACATTACTACATTACTACAGTATGTTCTATAGAGGTGTACCACCCCAACAGGATACATTACTACATTACTACAGTATGTTCTATAGAGGTGTACCATCCCAACAGGATACATTACTACATTACTACAGTATGTTCTATAGAGGTGTACCACCCCAACAGGATACATTACTACATTACTACAGTATGTTCTATAGAGGTGTACCACCCCAACAGGAATCATTACTACAGTATGTTCTATAGAGGTGTACCATCCCAACAGCATACATTACTACAGTATGTTCTATAGAGGTGTACCATCCCAACAGGATACATTACTACAGTATGTTCTATAGAGGTGTACCACCCCAACAGGATACATTACTACAGTATGTTCTATAGAGGTGTACCACCCCAACAGGATACATTACTACATTACTACAGTATGTTCTATAGAGGTGTACCACCCCAACAGGATACATTACTACATTACTACATTATGTTCTATAGAGGTGTACCATCCCAACAGGATACATTACTACAGTATGTTCTATAGAGGTGTACCACCCCAACAGGATACATTACTACAGTATGTTCTATAGAGGTGTACCACCCCAACAGGATACATTACTACAGTATGTTCTATAGAGGTGTACCACCCCAACAGGATACATTACTACATTACTACAGTATGTTCTATAGAGGTGTACCACCCCAACAGGATACATTACTACAGTATGTTCTATAAAGGTGTACCATCCCAACAGGATACATTACTACAGTATGTTCTATACAGGTGTAAAACCCCAACAGGATACATTACTACAGTACGTTCTATAGAGGTGTACCACCCCAACAGGATACATTACTACAGTATGTTCTATAGAGGTGTACCATCCCAACAGGATACATTACTACATTACTACAGTATGTTCTATAGAGGTGTACCATCCCAACAGGATACATTACTACATTACTACAGTATGTTCTATAGAGGTGTACCACCCCAACAGGATACATTACTACATTACTACAGTATGTTCTATAGAGGTGTACCATCCCAAAAGGATACATAACTACATTACTACAGTATGTTCTATAGAGGTGTACCACCCAAATAGGATACATTACTACATTACTACAGTATGTTCTATAGAGGTGTACCATCCCAACAGGATACATTACTACAGTATGTTCTATTGAGGTGTACGACCCCAACAGGATACATTACTACATTACTACAGTATGTTCTATAGAGGTGTACCATCCCAACAGGATACATTACTACATTATGTTCTATAGAGGTGTACCACCCCAACAGGATACATTACTACATTACTACAGTATGTTCTATAGAGGTGTACCATCCCAACAGGATACATTACTACATTATGTTCTATAGAGGTGTACCACCCCAACAGGATACATTACTACATTACTACAGTATGTTCTATAGAGGTGTACCATCCCAACAGGATACATTACTACATTATGTTCTATAGAGGTGTACCATCCCAACAGGATACATTACTACAGTATGTTCTATAGCGGTGTACCACCCCAACAGGATACATTACTACAGTATGTTCTATAGAGGTGTACCATCCCAACAGGATACATTACTACAGTATGTTCTATAGCGGTGTACCACCCCAACATGATACATTACTACAGTATGTTCTATAGAGGTGTACCATCCCAACAGGATACATTACTACAGTATGTTCTATAGAGGTGTACCACCCCAACATGATACATTACTACAATATGTTCTACAGAGGTGTACCATCCCAACAGGATACATTACTACAGTATGTTCTATAGAGGTGTACATTCCCAACAGGATACATTACTACATTACTACAGTATGTTCTATAGAGGTGTACCATCCCAACAGGATACATTACTACAATATGTTCTACAGAGGTGTACCATCCCAACAGGATACATTACTACATTACTACAGTATGTTCTATAGAGGTGTACCACCCCAACAGGATACATTACTACAGTATGTTCTATAGAGGTGTACCATCCCAACAGGATACATTACTACATTACTACAGTATGTTCTATAGAGGTGTACCACCCAACAGGATACATTACTACAGTATGTTCTATAGAGGTGTACCATCCTAACAGGATCTATTACTACATTACTACAGTATGTTCTATAGAGGTGTACCACCCCAACAGGATACATTACTACAATATGTTCTACAGAGGTGTACCATCCCAACAGGATACATTACTACATTACTACAGTATGTTCTATAGAGGTGTACCATCCCAACAGGATACATTACTACATTACTACAGTATGTTCTATAGAGGTGTACCACCCCAACAGGATACATTACTACAGTACGTTCTATAGAGGTGTACCACCCCAACAGGATACATTACTACAGTATTTTCTATAGAGGTGTACCATCCCAACAGGATACATTACTACATTACTACAGTATGTTCTATAGAGGTGTACCACCCCAACAGGATACATTACTACATTACTACAGTATGTTCTATAGAGGTGTACCATCCCAACAGGATACATTACTACATTACTACAGTATGTTCTATAGAGGTGTACCACCCCAACAGGATACATTACTACATTACTACAGTATGTTCTATAGAGGTGTACCATCCCAACAGGATACATTACTACATTACTACAGTATGTTCTATAGAGGTGTACCATCCCAACAGGATACATTACCACATTACTACAGAATGTTCTATAGAGGTGTACCACCCCAACAGGATACATTACTACATTACTACAGTATGTTCTATAGAGGTGTACCATCCCAACAGGATACATTACTACAGTATGTTCTATAGAGGTGTACCACCCCAACAGGATACATTACTACATTACTACATTATGTTCTATAGAGGTGTACCATCCCAAAAGGATACATTACTACAGTATGTTCTATAGAGGTGTACCATCCCAACAGGATACATTACTACAATATGTTCTACAGAGGTGTACCATCCCAACAGGATACATTACTACATTACTACAGTATGTTCTATAGAGGTGTACCACCCCAACAGGATACATTACTACAGTATGTTATATAGAGGTGTACCATCCCAACAGGATACATTACTACATTACTACAGTATGTTCTATAGAGGTGTACCACCCCAACAGGATACATTACTACAGTACGTTCTATAGAGGTGTACCACCCCAACAGGATACATTACTACAGTATTTTCTATAGAGGTGTACCATCCCAACAGGATACATTACTACATTACTACAGTATGTTCTATAGAGCTGTACCACCCCAACAGGATACATTACTACATTACTACAGTATGTTCTATAGAGGTGTACCATCCCAACAGGATACATTACTACATTACTACAGTATGTTCTATAGAGGTGTACCACCCCAACAGGATACATTACTACATTACTACAGTATGTTCTATAGAGGTGTACCATCCCAACAGGATACATTACTACATTACTACAGTATGTTCTATAGAGGTGTACCATCCCAACAGGATACATTACCACATTACTACAGTATGTTCTATAGAGGTGTACCACCCCAACAGGATACATTACTACATTACTACATTATGTTCTATAGAGGTGTACCATCCCAACAGGATACATTACTACAGTATGTTCTATAGAGGTGTACCATCCCAACAGGATACATTACTACAGTATGTTCTATAGAGGTGTACCATCCCAACAGTATACATTACTACAGTATGTTCTATAGAGGTGTACCATCCCAACAGGATACATTACTACAGTATGTTCTATAGAGGTGTACCACCCCAACAGGATACATTACTACATTATGTTCTATAGAGGTGTACCACCCCAACAGGATACATTACTACAGTATGTTCTATAGAGGTGTACCACCCCAACAGGATACATTACTACATTACTACAGTATGTTCTATAGAGGTGTATCATCCCAACAGGATACATTACTACATTACTACAGTATGTTCTATAGAGGTGTACCACCCCAACAGGATACATTACTACATTATGTTCTATAGAGGTGTACCATCCCAACAGGATACATTACTACAGTATGTTCTATAGAGGTGTACCACCCCAACAGGATACATTACTACAGTATGTTCTATAGAGGTGTACCATCCCAACAGGATACATTACTACATTACTACAGTATGTTCTATAGAGGTGTACCACCCCAACAGGATACATTACTACAGTATGTTCTATAGAGGTGTACAACCAAACAGGATACATTACTACAGTATGTTCTATAGAGGTGTACTACCCCAACAGGATACATTACTACAGTATGTTCTATAGAGGTGTACCACCCCAACAGGATACATTACTACAGTATGTTCTATAGAGGTGTACCATCCCAACAGGATACATTACTACATTATGTTCTATAGAGGTGTACCACCCCAACAGGATACATTACTACAGTATGTTCTATAGAGGTGTACCATCCCAACAGGATACATTACTACAGTATGTTCTATAGAGGTGTACCACCCCAACAGGATACATTACTACATTACTACAGTATGTTCTATAGAGGTGTATCATCCCAACAGGATACATTACTACATTACTACAGTATGTTCTATAGAGGTGTACCACCCCAACAGGATACATTACTACATTATGTTCTATAGAGGTGTACCATCCCAACAGGATACATTACTACAGTATGTTCTATAGAGGTGTACCACCCCAACAGGATACATTACTACAGTATGTTCTATAGAGGTGTACCATCCCAACAGGATACATTACTACATTACTACAGTATGTTCTATAGAGGTGTACCACCCCAACAGGATACATTACTACAGTATGTTCTATAGAGGTGTACAACCAAACAGGATACATTACTACAGTATGTTCTATAGAGGTGTACTACCCCAACAGGATACATTACTACAGTATGTTCTATAGAGGTGTACCACCCCAACAGGATACATTACTACAGTATGTTCTATAGAGGTGTACCATCCCAACAGGATACATTACTACATTATGTTCTATAGAGGTGTACCACCCCAACAGGATACATTACTACAGTATGTTCTATAGAGGTGTACCATCCCAACAGGATACATTACTACAGTATGTTCTATAGAGGTGTACCATCCCAACAGGATACATTACTACATTACTACAGTATGTTCTATAGAGGTGTACCACCCCAACAAGATACATTACTCCAGTATGTTCTATAGAGGTGTACCATCCCAACAGGATACATTACTACAGTATGTTCTATAGAGGTGTACCACCCCAACAGGATACATTACTACATTATGTTCTATAGAGGTGTACCACCCCAACAGGATACATTACTACAGTATGTTCTATAGAGGTGTACCACCCCAACAGGATACATTACTACATTACTACAGTATGTTCTATAGAGGTGTATCATCCCAACAGGATACATTACTACATTACTACAGTATGTTCTATAGAGGTGTACCACCCCAACAGGATACATTACTACATTATGTTCTATAGAGGTGTACCATCCCAACAGGATACATTACTACAGTATGTTCTATAGAGGTGTACCACCCCAACAGGATACATTACTACAGTATGTTCTATAGAGGTGTACCATCCCAACAGGATACATTACTACATTACTACAGTATGTTCTATAGAGGTGTACCACCCCAACAGGATACATTACTACAGTATGTTCTATAGAGGTGTACAACCAAACAGGATACATTACTACAGTATGTTCTATAGAGGTGTACTACCCCAACAGGATACATTACTACAGTATGTTCTATAGAGGTGTACCACCCCAACAGGATACATTACTACAGTATGTTCTATAGAGGTGTACCATCCCAACAGGATACATTACTACATTATGTTCTATAGAGGTGTACCACCCCAACAGGATACATTACTACAGTATGTTCTATAGAGGTGTACCATCCCAACAGGATACATTACTACAGTATGTTCTATAGAGGTGTACCATCCCAACAGGATACATTACTACATTACTACAGTATGTTCTATAGAGGTGTACCACCCCAACAAGATACATTACTCCAGTATGTTCTATAGAGGTGTACCATCCCAACAGGATACATTACTACAGTATGTTCTATAGAGGTGTACCACCCCAACAGAATACATTACTACAGTATGTTCTATAGAGGTGTACCATCCCAACAGGATACATTACTACAGTATGTTCTATAGAGGTGTACCATCCCAACAGGATACATTACTACAGTATGTTCTATAGAGGTGTACCATCCCAACAGGATACATTACTACAGTATGTTCTATAGAGGTGTACCATCCCAACAGGATACATTACTACATTACTACAGTATGTTCTATAGAGGTGTACCACCCCAACAGGATACATTACTACAGTATGTTCTATAGAGGTGTACCATCCCAACAGGATACATTACTACATTACTACAGTATGTTCTATAGAGGTGTACCACCCCAACAGGATACATTACTACAGTATGTTCTATAGAGGTGTACCATCCCAACAGGATACATTACTACAGTATGTTCTATAGAGGTGTACCATCCCAACAGGATACATTACTACAGTATGTTCTATAGAGGTGTACCACCCCAACAGGATACATTACTACAGTATGTTCTATAGAGGTGTACCATCCCAACAGGATACATTACTACATTACTACAGTATGTTCTATAGAGGTGTACCACCCCAACAGGATACATTACTACAGTATGTTCTATAGAGGTGTACCATCCCAACAGGATACATTACTACATTACTACAGTATGTTCTATAGAGGTGTACCATCCCAACAGGATACATTACTACAGTATGTTCTATAGAGGTGTACCATCCCAACAGGATACATTACTACATTACTACAGTAAGTTCTATAGAGGTGTACCACCCCAACAGGATACATTACTACAGTATGTTCTATAGAGGTGTACCATCCCAACAGGATACATTACTACAGTATGTTCTATAGAGGTGTACCACCCCAACAGGATACATTACTACAGTATGTTCTATAGAGGTGTACCATCCCAACAGGATACATTACTACAGTATGTTATATAGAGGTGTACCACCCCAACAGGATACATTACTACATTACTACAGTATGTTCTATAGAGGTGTACCACCCCAACAGGATACATTACTACAGTATGTTCTATAGAGGTGTACCATCCCAACAGGATACATTACTACAGTACGTTCTATAGAGGTGTACCACCCCAACAGGATACATTACTACAGTATGTTCTATAGAGGTGTACCATCCCAACAGGATACATTACTACAGTATGTTCTATAGAGGTGTACCACCCCAACATGATACATTACTACAGTATGTTCTATAGAGGTGCACCATCCCAACAGGATACATTACTACAGTACTACAGTATGTTCTATAGATGTGTACCACCCCAACAGGATACATTACTACAGTATGTTCTATAGAGGTGTACCACCCCAACAGGATACATTACTACATTACTACATTATGTTCTATAGAGGTGTACCATCCCAACAGGATACATTACTACAGTATGTTCTATAGAGGTGTACCATCCCAACAGGATACATTACTACAGTATGTTCTATAGAGGTGTACCATCCCAACAGGATACATTACTACATTATGTTCTATAGAGGTGTACCATCCCAACAGGATACATTACTACATTATGTTCTATAGAGGTGTACCATCCCAACATGATACATTACTACATTACTACAGTATGTTCTATAGAGGTGTACCACCCCAACAGGATACATTACTACATTACCACAGTATGTTCTATAGAGGTGTACCATCCCAACAGGATACATTACTACATTACTACAGTATGTTCTATAGAGGTGTACCACCCCAACAGGATACATTACTACAGTATGTTCTATAGAGGTGTACCATCCCAACAGGATACATTACTACAATATGTTCTACAGAGGTGTACCATCCCAACAGGATACATTACTACATTACTACAGTATGTTCTATAGAGGTGTACCATCCCAACAGGATACATTACTACATTACTACAGTATGTTCTATAGAGGTGTACCACCCCAACAGGATACATTACTACAGTATGTTCTATAGAGGTGTACCATCCCAAAAGGATACATAACTACATTACTACAGTATGTTCTATAGAGGTGTACCACCCAAATAGGATACATTACTACATTACTACAGTATGTTCTATAGAGGTGTACCATCCCAACAGGATACATTACTACAGTATGTTCTATAGAGGTGTACCACCCCAACAGGATACATTACTACATTACTACAGTATGTTCTATAGAGGTGTACCATCCCAACAGGATACATTACTACATTATGTTCTATAGAGGTGTACCACCCCAACAGGATACATTACTACATTACTACAGTATGTTCTATAGAGGTGTACCATCCCAACAGGATACATTACTACATTATGTTCTATAGAGGTGTACCACCCCAACATGATACATTACTACAGTATGTTCTATAGAGGTGTACCATCCCAACAGGATACATTACTACAGTATGTTCTCTAGAGGTGTACCATCCCAACAGGATACATTACTACAGTATGTTCTATAGAGGTGTACCACCCCAACAGGATACATTACTACAGTATGTTCTATAGAGGTCTACCACCCCAACAGGATACATTACTACAGTATGTCCTATAGAGGTGTACCATCCCAACAGGATACATTACTACATTACTACAGTATGTTCTATAGAGGTGTACCATCCCAACAGGATACATTACTACATTACTACAGTATGTTCTATAGAGGTGTACCACCCCAACAGGATACATTGCTACAGTATGTCCTATAGAGGTGTACCATCCCAACAGGATACATTACTACATTACTACAGTATGTTCTATAGAGGTGTACCACCCCAACAGGATACATTACTACAGTATGTTCTATAGAGGTGTACCACCCCAACAGGATACATTACTACAGTATGTTCTATAGAGGTGTACCACCCCAACAGGATACATTACTACATTACTACAGTATGTTATATAGAGGTGTACCATCCCAACAGGATACATTACTACATTACTACAGTATGTTCTATAGAGGTGTACCACCCCAACAGGATACATTACTACATTACTACAGTATGTTCTATAGAGGTGTACCATCCCAACAGGATACATTACTACATTACTACAGTATGTTCTATAGAGGTGTACCACCCCAACAGGATACATTACTACATTACTACAGTATGTTCTATAGAGGTGTACCATCCCAACAGGATACATTACTACATTACTACAGTATGTTCTATAGAGGTGTACCACCCCAACAGGATACATTACTACATTACTACAGTATGTTCTATAGAGGTGTACCACCCCAACAGGAATCATTACTACAGTATGTTCTATAGAGGTGTACCATCCCAACAGCATACATTACTACAGTATGTTCTATAGAGGTGTACCATCCCAACAGGATACATTACTACAGTATGTTCTATAGAGGTGTACCACCCCAACAGGATACATTACTACAGTATGTTCTATAGAGGTGTACCACCCCAACAGGATACATTACTACATTACTACAGTATGTTCTATAGAGGTGTACCACCCCAACAGGATACATTACTACATTACTACATTATGTTCTATAGAGGTGTACCATCCCAACAGGATACATTACTACAGTATGTTCTATAGAGGTGTACCACCCCAACAGGATACATTACTACAGTATGTTCTATAGAGGTGTACCACCCCAACAGGATACATTACTACAGTATGTTCTATAGAGGTGTACCACCCCAACAGGATACATTACTACATTACTACAGTATGTTCTATAGAGGTGTACCACCCCAACAGGATACATTACTACAGTATGTTCTATAAAGGTGTACCATCCCAACAGGATACATTACTACAGTATGTTCTATACAGGTGTAAAACCCCAACAGGATACATTACTACAGTACGTTCTATAGAGGTGTACCACCCCAACAGGATACATTACTACAGTATGTTCTATAGAGGTGTACCATCCCAACAGGATACATTACTACATTACTACAGTATGTTCTATAGAGGTGCACCATCCCAACAGGATACATTACTACAGTACTACAGTATGTTCTATAGATGTGTACCACCCCAACAGGATACATTACTACAGTATGTTCTATAGAGGTGTACCACCCCAACAGGATACATTACTACATTACTACATTATGTTCTATAGAGGTGTACCATCCCAACAGGATACATTACTACAGTATGTTCTATAGAGGTGTACCATCCCAACAGGATACATTACTACAGTATGTTCTATAGAGGTGTACCATCCCAACAGGATACATTACTACATTATGTTCTATAGAGGTGTACCATCCCAACAGGATACATTACTACATTATGTTCTATAGAGGTGTACCATCCCAACATGATACATTACTACATTACTACAGTATGTTCTATAGAGGTGTACCACCCCAACAGGATACATTACTACATTACCACAGTATGTTCTATAGAGGTGTACCATCCCAACAGGATACATTACTACATTACTACAGTATGTTCTATAGAGGTGTACCACCCCAACAGGATACATTACTACAGTATGTTCTATAGAGGTGTACCATCCCAACAGGATACATTACTACAATATGTTCTACAGAGGTGTACCATCCCAACAGGATACATTACTACATTACTACAGTATGTTCTATAGAGGTGTACCATCCCAACAGGATACATTACTACATTACTACAGTATGTTCTATAGAGGTGTACCACCCCAACAGGATACATTACTACAGTATGTTCTATAGAGGTGTACCATCCCAAAAGGATACATAACTACATTACTACAGTATGTTCTATAGAGGTGTACCACCCAAATAGGATACATTACTACATTACTACAGTATGTTCTATAGAGGTGTACCATCCCAACAGGATACATTACTACAGTATGTTCTATAGAGGTGTACCACCCCAACAGGATACATTACTACATTACTACAGTATGTTCTATAGAGGTGTACCATCCCAACAGGATACATTACTACATTATGTTCTATAGAGGTGTACCACCCCAACAGGATACATTACTACATTACTACAGTATGTTCTATAGAGGTGTACCATCCCAACAGGATACATTACTACATTATGTTCTATAGAGGTGTACCACCCCAACATGATACATTACTACAGTATGTTCTATAGAGGTGTACCATCCCAACAGGATACATTACTACAGTATGTTCTCTAGAGGTGTACCATCCCAACAGTATACATTACTACAGTATGTTCTATAGAGGTGTACCACCCCAACAGGATACATTACTACAGTATGTTCTATAGAGGTCTACCACCCCAACAGGATACATTACTACAGTATGTCCTATAGAGGTGTACCATCCCAACAGGATACATTACTACATTACTACAGTATGTTCTATAGAGGTGTACCATCCCAACAGGATACATTACTACATTACTACAGTATGTTCTATAGAGGTGTACCACCCCAACAGGATACATTGCTACAGTATGTCCTATAGAGGTGTACCATCCCAACAGGATACATTACTACATTACTACAGTATGTTCTATAGAGGTGTACCACCCCAACAGGATACATTACTACAGTATGTTCTATAGAGGTGTACCACCCCAACAGGATACATTACTACAGTATGTTCTATAGAGGTGTACCACCCCAACAGGATACATTACTACATTACTACAGTATGTTATATAGAGGTGTACCATCCCAACAGGATACATTACTACATTACTACAGTATGTTCTATAGAGGTGTACCACCCCAACAGGATACATTACTACATTACTACAGTATGTTCTATAGAGGTGTACCATCCCAACAGGATACATTACTACATTACTACAGTATGTTCTATAGAGGTGTACCACCCCAACAGGATACATTACTACATTACTACAGTATGTTCTATAGAGGTGTACCATCCCAACAGGATACATTACTACATTACTACAGTATGTTCTATAGAGGTGTACCACCCCAACAGGATACATTACTACATTACTACAGTATGTTCTATAGAGGTGTACCACCCCAACAGGAATCATTACTACAGTATGTTCTATAGAGGTGTACCATCCCAACAGCATACATTACTACAGTATGTTCTATAGAGGTGTACCATCCCAACAGGATACATTACTACAGTATGTTCTATAGAGGTGTACCACCCCAACAGGATACATTACTACAGTATGTTCTATAGAGGTGTACCACCCCAACAGGATACATTACTACATTACTACAGTATGTTCTATAGAGGTGTACCACCCCAACAGGATACATTACTACATTACTACATTATGTTCTATAGAGGTGTACCATCCCAACAGGATACATTACTACAGTATGTTCTATAGAGGTGTACCACCCCAACAGGATACATTACTACAGTATGTTCTATAGAGGTGTACCACCCCAACAGGATACATTACTACAGTATGTTCTATAGAGGTGTACCACCCCAACAGGATACATTACTACATTACTACAGTATGTTCTATAGAGGTGTACCACCCCAACAGGATACATTACTACAGTATGTTCTATAAAGGTGTACCATCCCAACAGGATACATTACTACAGTATGTTCTATACAGGTGTAAAACCCCAACAGGATACATTACTACAGTACGTTCTATAGAGGTGTACCACCCCAACAGGATACATTACTACAGTATGTTCTATAGAGGTGTACCATCCCAACAGGATACATTACTACATTACTACAGTATGTTCTATAGAGGTGTACCATCCCAACAGGATACATTACTACATTACTACAGTATGTTCTATAGAGGTGTACCACCCCAACAGGATACATTACTACATTACTACAGTATGTTCTATAGAGGTGTACCATCCCAAAAGGATACATAACTACATTACTACAGTATGTTCTATAGAGGTGTACCACCCAAATAGGATACATTACTACATTACTACAGTATGTTCTATAGAGGTGTACCATCCCAACAGGATACATTACTACAGTATGTTCTATTGAGGTGTACGACCCCAACAGGATACATTACTACATTACTACAGTATGTTCTATAGAGGTGTACCATCCCAACAGGATACATTACTACATTATGTTCTATAGAGGTGTACCACCCCAACAGGATACATTACTACATTACTACAGTATGTTCTATAGAGGTGTACCATCCCAACAGGATACATTACTACATTATGTTCTATAGAGGTGTACCACCCCAACAGGATACATTACTACATTACTACAGTATGTTCTATAGAGGTGTACCATCCCAACAGGATACATTACTACATTATGTTCTATAGAGGTGTACCATCCCAACAGGATACATTACTACAGTATGTTCTATAGCGGTGTACCACCCCAACAGGATACATTACTACAGTATGTTCTATAGAGGTGTACCATCCCAACAGGATACATTACTACAGTATGTTCTATAGCGGTGTACCACCCCAACATGATACATTACTACAGTATGTTCTATAGAGGTGTACCATCCCAACAGGATACATTACTACAGTATGTTCTATAGAGGTGTACCACCCCAACATGATACATTACTACAATATGTTCTACAGAGGTGTACCATCCCAACAGGATACATTACTACAGTATGTTCTATAGAGGTGTACATTCCCAACAGGATACATTACTACATTACTACAGTATGTTCTATAGAGGTGTACCATCCCAACAGGATACATTACTACAATATGTTCTACAGAGGTGTACCATCCCAACAGGATACATTACTACATTACTACAGTATGTTCTATAGAGGTGTACCACCCCAACAGGATACATTACTACAGTATGTTCTATAGAGGTGTACCATCCCAACAGGATACATTACTACATTACTACAGTATGTTCTATAGAGGTGTACCACCCAACAGGATACATTACTACAGTATGTTCTATAGAGGTGTACCATCCTAACAGGATCTATTACTACATTACTACAGTATGTTCTATAGAGGTGTACCACCCCAACAGGATACATTACTACAATATGTTCTACAGAGGTGTACCATCCCAACAGGATACATTACTACATTACTACAGTATGTTCTATAGAGGTGTACCATCCCAACAGGATACATTACTACATTACTACAGTATGTTCTATAGAGGTGTACCACCCCAACAGGATACATTACTACAGTACGTTCTATAGAGGTGTACCACCCCAACAGGATACATTACTACAGTATTTTCTATAGAGGTGTACCATCCCAACAGGATACATTACTACATTACTACAGTATGTTCTATAGAGGTGTACCACCCCAACAGGATACATTACTACATTACTACAGTATGTTCTATAGAGGTGTACCATCCCAACAGGATACATTACTACATTACTACAGTATGTTCTATAGAGGTGTACCACCCCAACAGGATACATTACTACATTACTACAGTATGTTCTATAGAGGTGTACCATCCCAACAGGATACATTACTACATTACTACAGTATGTTCTATAGAGGTGTACCATCCCAACAGGATACATTACCACATTACTACAGAATGTTCTATAGAGGTGTACCACCCCAACAGGATACATTACTACATTACTACAGTATGTTCTATAGAGGTGTACCATCCCAACAGGATACATTACTACAGTATGTTCTATAGAGGTGTACCACCCCAACAGGATACATTACTACATTACTACATTATGTTCTATAGAGGTGTACCATCCCAAAAGGATACATTACTACAGTATGTTCTATAGAGGTGTACCATCCCAACAGGATACATTACTACAATATGTTCTACAGAGGTGTACCATCCCAACAGGATACATTACTACATTACTACAGTATGTTCTATAGAGGTGTACCACCCCAACAGGATACATTACTACAGTATGTTATATAGAGGTGTACCATCCCAACAGGATACATTACTACATTACTACAGTATGTTCTATAGAGGTGTACCACCCCAACAGGATACATTACTACAGTACGTTCTATAGAGGTGTACCACCCCAACAGGATACATTACTACAGTATTTTCTATAGAGGTGTACCATCCCAACAGGATACATTACTACATTACTACAGTATGTTCTATAGAGCTGTACCACCCCAACAGGATACATTACTACATTACTACAGTATGTTCTATAGAGGTGTACCATCCCAACAGGATACATTACTACATTACTACAGTATGTTCTATAGAGGTGTACCACCCCAACAGGATACATTACTACATTACTACAGTATGTTCTATAGAGGTGTACCATCCCAACAGGATACATTACTACATTACTACAGTATGTTCTATAGAGGTGTACCATCCCAACAGGATACATTACCACATTACTACAGTATGTTCTATAGAGGTGTACCACCCCAACAGGATACATTACTACATTACTACATTATGTTCTATAGAGGTGTACCATCCCAACAGGATACATTACTACAGTATGTTCTATAGAGGTGTACCATCCCAACAGGATACATTACTACAGTATGTTCTATAGAGGTGTACCATCCCAACAGGATACATTACTACATTATGTTCTATAGAGGTGTACCATCCCAACAGGATACATTACTACATTATGTTCTATAGAGGTGTACCATCCCAACATGATACATTACTACATTACTACAGTATGTTCTATAGAGGTGTACCACCCCAACAGGATACATTACTACATTACCACAGTATGTTCTATAGAGGTGTACCATCCCAACAGGATACATTACTACATTACTACAGTATGTTCTATAGAGGTGTACCACCCCAACAGGATACATTACTACAGTATGTTCTATAGAGGTGTACCATCCCAACAGGATACATTACTACAATATGTTCTACAGAGGTGTACCATCCCAACAGGATACATTACTACATTACTACAGTATGTTCTATAGAGGTGTACCATCCCAACAGGATACATTACTACATTACTACAGTATGTTCTATAGAGGTGTACCACCCCAACAGGATACATTACTACAGTATGTTCTATAGAGGTGTACCATCCCAACAGGATACATTACTACAGTATGTTCTATAGAGGTGTACCACCCCAACAGGATACATTACCACATTACTACAGTATGTTCTATAGAGGTGTACAACCCCAACAGGATACATTACTACATTACTACATTATGTTCTATAGAGGTGTACCATCCCAACAGGATACATTACTACAGTATGTTCTATAGAGGTGTACCATCCCAACAGGATACATTACTACAGTATGTTCTATAGAGGTGTACCATCCCAACAGGATACATTACTACATTATGTTCTATAGAGGTGTACCATCCCAACAGGATACATTACTACATTATGTTCTATAGAGGTGTACCATCCCAACAGGATACATTACTACAGTATGTTCTATAGAGGTGTACCATCCCAACAGGATACATTACTACATTACTACAGTATGTTCTATAGAGGTGTACCATCCCAACAGGATACATTACTACAGTATGTTCTATAGAGGTGTACCATCCCAACAGTATACATTACTACAGTATGTTCTATAGAGGTGTACCATCCCAACAGGATACATTACTACAGTATGTTCTATAGAGGTGTACCACCCCAACAGGATACATTACTACATTATGTTCTATAGAGGTGTACCACCCCAACAGGATACATTACTACAGTATGTTCTATAGAGGTGTACCACCCCAACAGGATACATTACTACATTACTACAGTATGTTCTATAGAGGTGTATCATCCCAACAGGATACATTACTACATTACTACAGTATGTTCTATAGAGGTGTACCACCCCAACAGGATACATTACTACATTATGTTCTATAGAGGTGTACCATCCCAACAGGATACATTACTACAGTATGTTCTATAGAGGTGTACCACCCCAACAGGATACATTACTACAGTATGTTCTATAGAGGTGTACCATCCCAACAGGATACATTACTACATTACTACAGTATGTTCTATAGAGGTGTACCACCCCAACAGGATACATTACTACAGTATGTTCTATAGAGGTGTACAACCAAACAGGATACATTACTACAGTATGTTCTATAGAGGTGTACTACCCCAACAGGATACATTACTACAGTATGTTCTATAGAGGTGTACCACCCCAACAGGATACATTACTACAGTATGTTCTATAGAGGTGTACCATCCCAACAGGATACATTACTACATTATGTTCTATAGAGGTGTACCACCCCAACAGGATACATTACTACAGTATGTTCTATAGAGGTGTACCATCCCAACAGGATACATTACTACAGTATGTTCTATAGAGGTGTACCATCCCAAAAGGATACATTACTACATTACTACAGTATGTTCTATAGAGGTGTACCACCCCAACAAGATACATTACTCCAGTATGTTCTATAGAGGTGTACCATCCCAACAGGATACATTACTACAGTATGTTCTATAGAGGTGTACCACCCCAACAGAATACATTACTACAGTATGTTCTATAGAGGTGTACCATCCCAACAGGATACATTACTACAGTATGTTCTATAGAGGTGTACCATCCCAACAGGATACATTACTACAGTATGTTCTATAGAGGTGTACCATCCCAACAGGATACATTACTACAGTATGTTCTATAGAGGTGTACCATCCCAACAGGATACATTACTACATTACTACAGTATGTTCTATAGAGGTGTACCACCCCAACAGGATACATTACTACAGTATGTTCTATAGAGGTGTACCATCCCAACAGGATACATTACTACATTACTACAGTATGTTCTATAGAGGTGTACCACCCCAACAGGATACATTACTACAGTATGTTCTATAGAGGTGTACCATCCCAACAGGATACATTACTACAGTATGTTCTATAGAGGTGTACCATCCCAACAGGATACATTACTACAGTATGTTCTATAGAGGTGTACCACCCCAACAGGATACATTACTACAGTATGTTCTATAGAGGTGTACCATCCCAACAGGATACATTACTACATTACTACAGTATGTTCTATAGAGGTGTACCACCCCAACAGGATACATTACTACAGTATGTTCTATAGAGGTGTACCATCCCAACAGGATACATTACTACATTACTACAGTATGTTCTATAGAGGTGTACCATCCCAACAGGATACATTACTACAGTATGTTCTATAGAGGTGTACCATCCCAACAGGATACATTACTACATTACTACAGTAAGTTCTATAGAGGTGTACCACCCCAACAGGATACATTACTACAGTATGTTCTATAGAGGTGTACCATCCCAACAGGATACATTACTACAGTATGTTCTATAGAGGTGTACCACCCCAACAGGATACATTACTACAGTATGTTCTATAGAGGTGTACCATCCCAACAGGATACATTACTACAGTATGTTATATAGAGGTGTACCACCCCAACAGGATACATTACTACATTACTACAGTATGTTCTATAGAGGTGTACCACCCCAACAGGATACATTACTACAGTATGTTCTATAGAGGTGTACCATCCCAACAGGATACATTACTACAGTACGTTCTATAGAGGTGTACCACCCCAACAGGATACATTACTACAGTATGTTCTATAGAGGTGTACCATCCCAACAGGATACATTACTACAGTATGTTCTATAGAGGTGTACCACCCCAACATGATACATTACTACAGTATGTTCTATAGAGGTGCACCATCCCAACAGGATACATTACTACAGTACTACAGTATGTTCTATAGATGTGTACCACCCCAACAGGATACATTACTACAGTATGTTCTATAGAGGTGTACCACCCCAACAGGATACATTACTACATTACTACATTATGTTCTATAGAGGTGTACCATCCCAACAGGATACATTACTACAGTATGTTCTATAGAGGTGTACCATCCCAACAGGATACATTACTACAGTATGTTCTATAGAGGTGTACCATCCCAACAGGATACATTACTACATTATGTTCTATAGAGGTGTACCATCCCAACAGGATACATTACTACATTATGTTCTATAGAGGTGTACCATCCCAACATGATACATTACTACATTACTACAGTATGTTCTATAGAGGTGTACCACCCCAACAGGATACATTACTACATTACCACAGTATGTTCTATAGAGGTGTACCATCCCAACAGGATACATTACTACATTACTACAGTATGTTCTATAGAGGTGTACCACCCCAACAGGATACATTACTACAGTATGTTCTATAGAGGTGTACCATCCCAACAGGATACATTACTACAATATGTTCTACAGAGGTGTACCATCCCAACAGGATACATTACTACATTACTACAGTATGTTCTATAGAGGTGTACCATCCCAACAGGATACATTACTACATTACTACAGTATGTTCTATAGAGGTGTACCACCCCAACAGGATACATTACTACAGTATGTTCTATAGAGGTGTACCATCCCAACAGGATACATTACTACAGTATGTTCTATAGAGGTGTACCACCCCAACAGGATACATTACCACATTACTACAGTATGTTCTATAGAGGTGTACAACCCCAACAGGATACATTACTACATTACTACATTATGTTCTATAGAGGTGTACCATCCCAACAGGATACATTACTACAGTATGTTCTATAGAGGTGTACCATCCCAACAGGATACATTACTACAGTATGTTCTATAGAGGTGTACCATCCCAACAGGATACATTACTACATTATGTTCTATAGAGGTGTACCATCCCAACAGGATACATTACTACATTATGTTCTATAGAGGTGTACCATCCCAACAGGATACATTACTACAGTATGTTCTATAGAGGTGTACCATCCCAACAGGATACATTACTACATTACTACAGTATGTTCTATAGAGGTGTACCATCCCAACAGGATACATTACTACAGTATGTTCTATAGAGGTGTACCATCCCAACAGTATACATTACTACAGTATGTTCTATAGAGGTGTACCATCCCAACAGGATACATTACTACAGTATGTTCTATAGAGGTGTACCACCCCAACAGGATACATTACTACATTATGTTCTATAGAGGTGTACCACCCCAACAGGATACATTACTACAGTATGTTCTATAGAGGTGTACCACCCCAACAGGATACATTACTACATTACTACAGTATGTTCTATAGAGGTGTATCATCCCAACAGGATACATTACTACATTACTACAGTATGTTCTATAGAGGTGTACCACCCCAACAGGATACATTACTACATTATGTTCTATAGAGGTGTACCATCCCAACAGGATACATTACTACAGTATGTTCTATAGAGGTGTACCACCCCAACAGGATACATTACTACAGTATGTTCTATAGAGGTGTACCATCCCAACAGGATACATTACTACATTACTACAGTATGTTCTATAGAGGTGTACCACCCCAACAGGATACATTACTACAGTATGTTCTATAGAGGTGTACAACCAAACAGGATACATTACTACAGTATGTTCTATAGAGGTGTACTACCCCAACAGGATACATTACTACAGTATGTTCTATAGAGGTGTACCACCCCAACAGGATACATTACTACAGTATGTTCTATAGAGGTGTACCATCCCAACAGGATACATTACTACAGTATGTTCTATAGAGGTGTACCACCCCAACAGGATACATTACTACAGTATGTTCTATAGAGGTGTACCATCCCAACAGGATACATTACTACAGTATGTTCTATAGAGGTGTACCATCCCAACAGGATACATTATTACATTACTACAGTATGTTCTATAGAGGTGTACCACCCCAACAAGATACATTACTCCAGTATGTTCTATAGAGGTGTACCATCCCAACAGGATACATTACTACAGTATGTTCTATAGAGGTGTACCACCCCAACAGAATACATTACTACAGTATGTTCTATAGAGGTGTACCATCCCAACAGGATACATTACTACAGTATGTTCTATAGAGGTGTACCATCCCAACAGGATACATTACTACAGTATGTTCTATAGAGGTGTACCATCCCAACAGGATACATTACTACAGTATGTTCTATAGAGGTGTACCATCCCAACAGGATACATTACTACATTACTACAGTATGTTCTATAGAGGTGTACCACCCCAACAGGATACATTACTACAGTATGTTCTATAGAGGTGTACCATCCCAACAGGATACATTACTACATTACTACAGTATGTTCTATAGAGGTGTACCACCCCAACAGGATACATTACTACAGTATGTTCTATAGAGGTGTACCATCCCAACAGGATACATTACTACAGTATGTTCTATAGAGGTGTACCATCCCAACAGGATACATTACTACAGTATGTTCTATAGAGGTGTACCACCCCAACAGGATACATTACTACAGTATGTTCTATAGAGGTGTACCATCCCAACAGGATACATTACTACATTACTACAGTATGTTCTATAGAGGTGTACCACCCCAACAGGATACATTACTACAGTACGTTCTATAGAGGTGTACCATCCCAACAGGATACATTACTACATTACTACAGTATGTTCTATAGAGGTGTACCATCCCAACAGGATACATTACTACAGTATGTTCTATAGAGGTGTACCATCCCAACAGGATACATTACTACATTACTACAGTAAGTTCTATAGAGGTGTACCACCCCAACAGGATACATTACTACAGTATGTTCTATAGAGGTGTACCATCCCAACAGGATACATTACTACAGTATGTTCTATAGAGGTGTACCACCCCAACAGGATACATTACTACAGTATGTTCTATAGAGGTGTACCATCCCAACAGGATACATTACTACAGTATGTTCTATAGAGGTGTACCACCCCAACAGGATACATTACTACATTACTACAGTATGTTCTATAGAGGTGTACCACCCCAACAGGATACATTACTACAGTATGTTCTATAGAGGTGTACCATCCCAACAGGATACAGTACTACAGTACGTTCTATAGAGGTGTACCACCCCAACAGGATACATTACTACAGTATGTTCTATAGAGGTGTACCATCCCAACAGGATACATTACTACAGTATGTTCTATAGAGGTGTACCACCCCAACATGATACATTACTACAGTATGTTCTATAGAGGTGCACCATCCCAACAGGATACATTACTACAGTACTACAGTATGTTCTATAGAGGTGTACCACCCCAACAGGATACATTACTACAGTATGTTCTATAGAGGTGTACCACCCCAACAGGATACATTACTACATTACTACAGTATGTTCTATAGAGGTGTACCATCTCAACAGGATACATTACTACAGTATGTTCTATAGAGGTGTACCACCCCAACAGGATACATTACTACAGTATGTTCTATAGAGGTGTACCATCCCAACAGGATACATTACTACATTACTACAGTATGTTCTATAGAGGTGTACCACCCCAACAGGATACATTACTACAGTATGTTCTATAGAGGTGTACCATCCCAACAGGATACATTACTACAGTATGTTCTACAGAGGTGTACCATCCCAACAGGATACATTACTACATTACTACAGTATGTTCTATAGAGGTGTACCACCCCAACAGGATACATTACTACAGTATGTTCTATAGAGGTGTACCATCCCAACAGGATACATTACTACAGTATGTTCTATAGAGGTGTACCATCCCAACAGGATACATTACTACAGTATGTTCTATAGAGGTGTACCATCCCAACAGGATACATTACTACAGTATGTTCTATAGAGATGTACCATCCCAACAGGATACATTACTACATTACTACAGTATGTTCTATAGAGGTGTACCATCCCAACAGGATACATTACTACATTACTACAGTATGTTCTATAGAGGTGTACCATCCCAACAGGATACATTACTACATTACTACAGTATGTTCTATAGAGGTGTACCACCCCAACAGGATACATTACTACAGTATGTTCTATAGAGGTGTACCATCCCAACAGGATACATTACTACATTACTACAGTATGTTCTATAGAGGTGTACCATCCCAACAGGATACATTACCACATTACTACAGTATGTTCTATAGAGGTGTACCACCCCAACAGGATACATTACTACAGTATGTTCTATAGAGGTGTACCATCCCAACAGGATACATTACTACAGTATGTTCTATAGAGGTGTACCATCCCAACAGGATACATTACTACAGTATGTTCTATAGAGGTGTACCATCCCAACAGGATACATTACTACAGTATGTTCTATAGAGATGTACCATCCCAACAGGATACATTACTACATTACTACAGTATGTTCTATAGAGGTGTACCATCCCAACAGGATACATTACTACATTACTACAGTATGTTCTATAGAGGTGTACCATCCCAACAGGATACATTACTACATTACTACAGTATGTTCTATAGAGGTGTACCACCCCAACAGGATACATTACTACAGTATGTTCTATAGAGGTGTACCATCCCAACAGGATACATTACTACATTACTACAGTATGTTCTATAGAGGTGTACCATCCCAACAGGATACATTACCACATTACTACAGTATGTTCTATAGAGGTGTACCATCCCAACAGGATACATTACTACATTATGTTCTATAGAGGTGTACCATCCCAACAGGATACATTACTACAGTATGTTCTATAGAGGTGTACCACCCCAACAGGATACATTACTACAGTATGTTCTATAGAGGTGTAACATCCCAACAGGATACATTACTACATTACTACAGTATGTTCTATAGAGGTGTACCACCCCAACAGGATACATTACTACAGTATGTTCTATAGAGGTGTACCATCCCAACAGGATACATTACTACATTACTACAGTATGTTCTATAGAGGTGTACCACCCCAACAGGATACATTACTACAGTATGTTCTATAGAGGTGTACCACCCCAACAGGATACATTACTACATTACTACAGTATGTTCTATAGAGGTGTACCACCCCAACAGGATACATTACTACAGTATGTTCTATAGAGGTGTACCATCCCAACAGGATACATTACTACAGTATGTTCTATAGAGGTGTACCACCCCAACAGGATACATTACTACATTACTACAGTATGTTCTATAGAGGTGTACCATCCCAACAGGATACATTACTACAGTATGTTCTATAGAGGTGTACCACCCCAACAGGATACATTACTACAGTATGTTCTATAGAGGTGTACCACCCCAACAGGATACATTACTACATTACTACATTATGTTCTATAGAGGTGTACCATCCCAACATGATACATTACTACATTACTACAGTATGTTCTATAGAGGTGTACCACCCCAACAGGATACATTACTACAGTATGTTCTATAGAGGTGTACAACCAAACAGGATACATTACTACAGTATGTTCTATAGAGGTGTACTACCCCAACAGGATACATTACTACAGTATGTTCTATAGAGGTGTACCACCCCAACAGGATACATTACTACAGTATGTTCTATAGAGGTGTACCATCCCAACAGGATACATTACTACAGTATGTTCTATAGAGGTGTACCACCCCAACAGGATACATTACTACAGTATGTTCTATAGAGGTGTACCATCCCAACAGGATACATTACTACAGTATGTTCTATAGAGGTGTACCATCCCAACAGGATACATTATTACATTACTACAGTATGTTCTATAGAGGTGTACCACCCCAACAAGATACATTACTCCAGTATGTTCTATAGAGGTGTACCATCCCAACAGGATACATTACTACAGTATGTTCTATAGAGGTGTACCACCCCAACAGAATACATTACTACAGTATGTTCTATAGAGGTGTACCATCCCAACAGGATACATTACTACAGTATGTTCTATAGAGGTGTACCATCCCAACAGGATACATTACTACAGTATGTTCTATAGAGGTGTACCATCCCAACAGGATACATTACTACAGTATGTTCTATAGAGGTGTACCATCCCAACAGGATACATTACTACATTACTACAGTATGTTCTATAGAGGTGTACCACCCCAACAGGATACATTACTACAGTATGTTCTATAGAGGTGTACCATCCCAACAGGATACATTACTACATTACTACAGTATGTTCTATAGAGGTGTACCACCCCAACAGGATACATTACTACAGTATGTTCTATAGAGGTGTACCATCCCAACAGGATACATTACTACAGTATGTTCTATAGAGGTGTACCATCCCAACAGGATACATTACTACAGTATGTTCTATAGAGGTGTACCACCCCAACAGGATACATTACTACAGTATGTTCTATAGAGGTGTACCATCCCAACAGGATACATTACTACATTACTACAGTATGTTCTATAGAGGTGTACCACCCCAACAGGATACATTACTACAGTACGTTCTATAGAGGTGTACCATCCCAACAGGATACATTACTACATTACTACAGTATGTTCTATAGAGGTGTACCATCCCAACAGGATACATTACTACAGTATGTTCTATAGAGGTGTACCATCCCAACAGGATACATTACTACATTACTACAGTAAGTTCTATAGAGGTGTACCACCCCAACAGGATACATTACTACAGTATGTTCTATAGAGGTGTACCATCCCAACAGGATACATTACTACAGTATGTTCTATAGAGGTGTACCACCCCAACAGGATACATTACTACAGTATGTTCTATAGAGGTGTACCATCCCAACAGGATACATTACTACAGTATGTTCTATAGAGGTGTACCACCCCAACAGGATACATTACTACATTACTACAGTATGTTCTATAGAGGTGTACCACCCCAACAGGATACATTACTACAGTATGTTCTATAGAGGTGTACCATCCCAACAGGATACAGTACTACAGTACGTTCTATAGAGGTGTACCACCCCAACAGGATACATTACTACAGTATGTTCTATAGAGGTGTACCATCCCAACAGGATACATTACTACAGTATGTTCTATAGAGGTGTACCACCCCAACATGATACATTACTACAGTATGTTCTATAGAGGTGCACCATCCCAACAGGATACATTACTACAGTACTACAGTATGTTCTATAGAGGTGTACCACCCCAACAGGATACATTACTACAGTATGTTCTATAGAGGTGTACCACCCCAACAGGATACATTACTACATTACTACAGTATGTTCTATAGAGGTGTACCATCTCAACAGGATACATTACTACAGTATGTTCTATAGAGGTGTACCACCCCAACAGGATACATTACTACAGTATGTTCTATAGAGGTGTACCATCCCAACAGGATACATTACTACATTACTACAGTATGTTCTATAGAGGTGTACCACCCCAACAGGATACATTACTACAGTATGTTCTATAGAGGTGTACCATCCCAACAGGATACATTACTACAGTATGTTCTACAGAGGTGTACCATCCCAACAGGATACATTACTACATTACTACAGTATGTTCTATAGAGGTGTACCACCCCAACAGGATACATTACTACAGTATGTTCTATAGAGGTGTACCATCCCAACAGGATACATTACTACAGTATGTTCTATAGAGGTGTACCATCCCAACAGGATACATTACTACAGTATGTTCTATAGAGATGTACCATCCCAACAGGATACATTACTACATTACTACAGTATGTTCTATAGAGGTGTACCATCCCAACAGGATACATTACTACATTACTACAGTATGTTCTATAGAGGTGTACCATCCCAACAGGATACATTACTACATTACTACAGTATGTTCTATAGAGGTGTACCACCCCAACAGGATACATTACTACAGTATGTTCTATAGAGGTGTACCATCCCAACAGGATACATTACTACATTACTACAGTATGTTCTATAGAGGTGTACCATCCCAACAGGATACATTACTACATTATGTTCTATAGAGGTGTACCATCCCAACAGGATACATTACTACATTACTACAGTATGTTCTATAGAGGTGTACCATCCCAACAGGATACATTACTACATTACTACAGTATGTTCTATAGAGGTGTACCATCCCAACAGGATACATTACTACATTACTACAGTATGTTCTATAGAGGTGTACCACCCCAACAGGATACATTACTACAGTATGTTCTATAGAGGTGTACCATCCCAACAGGATACATTACTACATTACTACAGTATGTTCTATAGAGGTGTACCATCCCAACAGGATACATTACTACATTACTACAGTATGTTCTATAGAGGTGTACCATCCCAACAGGATACATTACTACATTACTACAGTATGTTCTATAGAGGTGTACCACCCCAACAGGATACATTACTACAGTATGTTCTATAGAGGTGTACCATCCCAACAGGATACATTACTACATTACTACAGTATGTTCTATAGAGGTGTACCATCCCAACAGGATACATTACTACATTATGTTCTATAGAGGTGTACCATCCCAACAGGATACATTACTACATTACTACAGTATGTTCTATAGAGGTGTACCATCCCAACAGGATACATTACTACATTACTACAGTATGTTCTATAGAGGTGTACCATCCCAACAGGATACATTACTACATTACTACAGTATGTTCTATAGAGGTGTACCACCCCAACAGGATACATTACTACAGTATGTTCTATAGAGGTGTACCATCCCAACAGGATACATTACTACATTACTACAGTATGTTCTATAGAGGTGTACCATCCCAACAGGATACATTACTACATTATGTTCTATAGAGGTGTACCATCCCAACAGGATACATTACTACAGTATGTTCTATAGAGGTGTACCACCCCAACAGGATACATTACTACAGTATGTTCTATAGAGGTGTAACATCCCAACAGGATACATTACTACATTACTACAGTATGTTCTATAGAGGTGTACCACCCCAACAGGATACATTACTACAGTATGTTCTATAGAGGTGTACCATCCCAACAGGATACATTACTACATTACTACAGTATGTTCTATAGAGGTGTACCACCCCAACAGGATACATTACTACAGTATGTTCTATAGAGGTGTACCACCCCAACAGGATACATTACTACATTACTACAGTATGTTCTATAGAGGTGTACCACCCCAACAGGATACATTACTACAGTATGTTCTATAGAGGTGTACCATCCCAACAGGATACATTACTACAGTATGTTCTATAGAGGTGTACCACCCCAACAGGATACATTACTACATTACTACAGTATGTTCTATAGAGGTGTACCATCCCAACAGGATACATTACTACAGTATGTTCTATAGAGGTGTACCACCCCAACAGGATACATTACTACAGTATGTTCTATAGAGGTGTACCACCCCAACAGGATACATTACTACATTACTACATTATGTTCTATAGAGGTGTACCATCCCAACATGATACATTACTACATTACTACAGTATGTTCTATAGAGGTGTACCATCCCAACAGGATACATTACTACATTACTACAGTATGTTCTATAGAGGTGTACCATCCCAACAGGATACATTACTACATTACTACAGTATGTTCTATAGAGGTGTACCATCCCAACAGGATACATTACTACATTACTACAGTATGTTCTATAGAGGTGTACCATCCCAACAGGATACATTACTACAGTATGTTCTATAGAGGTGTACCATCCCAACAGGATACATTACTACAGTATGTTCTATAGAGGTGTACCATCCCAACAGGATACATTACTACATTATGTTCTATAGAGGTGTACCACCCCAACAGGATACATTACTACATTACTACAGTATGTTCTATAGAGGTGTACCACCCCAACAGGATACATTACTACAGTATGTTATATAGAGGTGTACCATCCCAACAGGATACATTACTACAGTATGTTCTATAGAGGTGTACCACCCCAACAGGATACATTACTACATTACTACAGTATGTTCTATAGAGGTGTACCATCCCAACAGGATACATTACTACAGTATGTTCTATACAGGTGTACAACCCCAACAGGATACATTACTACAGTACGTTCTATAGAGGTGTACCACCCCAACAGGATACATTACTACAGTATGTTCTATAGAGGTGTACCATCCCAACAGGATACATTACTACATTACTACAGTATGTTCTATAGAGGTGTACCATCCCAACAGGATACATTACTACATTACTACAGTATGTTCTATAGAGGTGTACCACCCCAACAGGATACATTACTACATTACTACAGTATGTTCTATAGAGGTGTACCATCCCAAAAGGATACATAACTACATTACTACAGTATGTTCTATAGAGGTGTACCACCCAAATAGGATACATTACTACATTACTACAGTATGTTCTATAGAGGTGTACCATCCCAACAGGATACATTACTACAGTATGTTCTATAGAGGTGTACCACCCCAACAGGATACATTACTACATTACTACAGTATGTTCTATAGAGGTGTACCATCCCAACAGGATACATTACTACATTATGTTCTATAGAGGTGTACCACCCCAAGAGGATACATTACTACATTACTACAGTATGTTCTATAGAGGTGTACCATCCCAACAGGATACATTACTACATTATGTTCTATAGAGGTGTACCACCCCAACAGGATACATTACTACATTACTACAGTATGTTCTATAGAGGTGTACCATCCCAACAGGATACATTACTACATTATGTTCTATAGAGGTGTACCATCCCAACAGGATACATTACTACAGTATGTTCTATAGCGGTGTACCACCCCAACAGGATACATTACTACAGTATGTTCTATAGAGGTGTACCATCCCAACAGGATACATTACTACAGTATGTTCTATAGCGGTGTACCACCCCAACATGATACATTACTACAGTATGTTCTATAGAGGTGTACCATCCCAACAGGATACATTACTACAGTATGTTCTATAGAGGTGTACCACCCCAACATGATACATTACTACAATATGTTCTACAGAGGTGTACCATCCCAACAGGATACATTACTACAGTATGTTCTATAGAGGTGTACCATCCCAACAGGATACATTACTACATTACTACAGTATGTTCTATAGAGGTGTACCATCCCAACAGGATACATTACTACAATATGTTCTACAGAGGTGTACCATCCCAACAGGATACATTACTACATTACTACAGTATGTTCTATAGAGGTGTACCACCCCAACAGGATACATTACTACAGTATGTTCTATAGAGGTGTACCATCCCAACAGGATACATTACTACATTACTACAGTATGTTCTATAGAGGTGTACCACCCCAACAGGATACATTACTACAGTATGTTCTATAGAGGTGTACCATCCTAACAGGATCTATTACTACATTACTACAGTATGTTCTATAGAGGTGTACCACCCCAACAGGATACATTACTACAATATGTTCTACAGAGGTGTACCATCCCAACAGGATACATTACTACATTACTACAGTATGTTCTATAGAGGTGTACCATCCCAACAGGATACATTACTACATTACTACAGTATGTTCTATAGAGGTGTACCACCCCAACAGGATACATTACTACAGTACGTTCTATAGAGGTGTACCACCCCAACAGGATACATTACTACAGTATTTTCTATAGAGGTGTACCATCCCAACAGGATACATTACTACATTACTACAGTATGTTCTATAGAGGTGTACCACCCCAACAGGATACATTACTACATTACTACAGTATGTTCTATAGAGGTGTACCATCCCAACAGGATACATTACTACATTACTACAGTATGTTCTATAGAGGTGTACCACCCCAACAGGATACATTACTACATTACTACAGTATGTTCTATAGAGGTGTACCATCCCAACAGGATACATTACTACATTACTACAGTATGTTCTATAGAGGTGTACCATCCCAACAGGATACATTACCACATTACTACAGAATGTTCTATAGAGGTGTACCACCCCAACAGGATACATTACTACAGTATGTTCTATAGAGGTGTACCATCCCAACAGGATACATTACTACAGTATGTTCTATAGAGGTGTACCACCCCAACAGGATACATTACTACATTACTACATTATGTTCTATAGAGGTGTACCATCCCAACAGGATACATTACTACAGTATGTTCTATAGAGGTGTACCATCCCAACAGGATACATTACTACAATATGTTCTACAGAGGTGTACCATCCCAACAGGATACATTACTACATTACTACAGTATGTTCTATAGAGGTGTACCACCCCAACAGGATACATTACTACAGTATGTTATATAGAGGTGTACCATCCCAACAGGATACATTACTACATTACTACAGTATGTTCTATAGAGGTGTACCACCCCAACAGGATACATTACTACAGTACGTTCTATAGAGGTGTACCACCCCAACAGGATACATTACTACAGTATTTTCTATAGAGGTGTACCATCCCAACAGGATACATTACTACATTACTACAGTATGTTCTATAGAGGTGTACCACCCCAACAGGATACATTACTACAGTATGTTCTATAGCGGTGTACCACCCCAACATGATACATTACTACAGTATGTTCTATAGAGGTGTACCATCCCAACAGGATACATTACTACAGTATATTCTATAGAGGTGTACCACCCCAACATGATACATTACTACAATATGTTCTACAGAGGTGTACCATCCCAACAGGATACATTACTACAGTATGTTCTATAGAGGTGTACCATCCCAACAGGATACATTACTACATTACTACAGTATGTTCTATAGAGGTGTACCATCCCAACAGGATACATTACTACAATATGTTCTACAGAGGTGTACCATCCCAACAGGATACATTACTACATTACTACAGTATGTTCTATAGAGGTGTACCACCCCAACAGGATACATTACTACAGTATGTTCTATAGAGGTGTACCATCCCAACAGGATACATTACTACATTACTACAGTATGTTCTATAGAGGTGTACCACCCCAACAGGATACATTACTACAGTATGTTCTATAGAGGTGTACCATCCTAACAGGATCTATTACTACATTACTACAGTATGTTCTATAGAGGTGTACCACCCCAACAGGATACATTACTACAATATGTTCTACAGAGGTGTACCATCCCAACAGGATACATTACTACATTACTACAGTATGTTCTATAGAGGTGTACCATCCCAACAGGATACATTACTACATTACTACAGTATGTTCTATAGAGGTGTACCACCCCAACAGGATACATTACTACAGTACGTTCTATAGAGGTGTACCACCCCAACAGGATACATTACTACAGTATTTTCTATAGGTTGTGTACCATCCCAACAGGATACATTACTACATTACTACAGTATGTTCTATAGAGGTGTACCACCCCAACAGGATACATTACTACATTACTACAGTATGTTCTATAGAGGTGTACCATCCCAACAGGATACATTACTACATTACTACAGTATGTTCTATAGAGGTGTACCACCCCAACAGGATACATTACTACATTACTACAGTATGTTCTATAGAGGTGTACCATCCCAACAGGATACATTACTACATTACTACAGTATGTTCTATAGAGGTGTACCATCCCAACAGGATACATTACCACATTACTACAGAATGTTCTATAGAGGTGTACCACCCCAACAGGATACATTACTACAGTATGTTCTATAGAGGTGTACCACCCCAACAGGATACATTACTACAGTACGTTCTATAGAGGTGTACCACCCCAACAGGATACATTACTACAGTATTTTCTATAGAGGTGTACCATCCCAACAGGATACATTACTACATTACTACAGTATGTTCTATAGAGGTGTACCACCCCAACAGGATACATTACTACATTACTACAGTATGTTCTATAGAGGTGTACCATCCCAACAGGATACATTACTACATTACTACAGTATGTTCTATAGAGGTGTACCACCCCAACAGGATACATTACTACATTACTACAGTATGTTCTATAGAGGTGTACCATCCCAACAGGATACATTACTACATTACTACAGTATGTTCTATAGAGGTGTACCATCCCAACAGGATACATTACCACATTACTACAGTATGTTCTATAGAGGTGTACCACCCCAACAGGATACATTACTACATTACTACATTATGTTCTATAGAGGTGTACCAGCCCAACAGGATACATTACTACAGTATGTTCTATAGAGGTGTACCATCCCAACAGGATACATTACTACAGTATGTTCTATAGAGGTGTACCATCCCAACAGGATACATTACTACATTATGTTCTATAGAGGTGTACCATCCCAACAGGATACATTACTACATTATGTTCTATAGAGGTGTACCATCCCAACATGATACATTACTACATTACTACAGTATGTTCTATAGAGGTGTACCACCCCAACAGGATACATTACTACATTACCACAGTATGTTCTATAGAGGTGTACCATCCCAACAGGATACATTACTACATTACTACAGTATGTTCTATAGAGGTGTACCACCCCAACAGGATACATTACTACAGTATGTTCTATAGAGGTGTACCATCCCAACAGGATACATTACTACAATATGTTCTACAGAGGTGTACCATCCCAACAGGATACATTACTACATTACTACAGTATGTTCTATAGAGGTGTACCATCCCAACAGGATACATTACTACATTACTACAGTATGTTCTATAGAGGTGTACCACCCCAACAGGATACATTACTACAGTATGTTCTATAGAGGTGTACCATCCCAACAGGATACATTACTACAGTATGTTCTATAGAGGTGTACCACCCCAACAGGATACATTACCACATTACTACAGTATGTTCTATAGAGGTGTACCACCCCAACAGGATACATTACTACATTACTACATTATGTTCTATAGAGGTGTACCATCCCAACAGGATACATTACTACAGTATGTTCTATAGAGGTGTACCATCCCAACAGAATACATTACTACAGTATGTTCTATAGAGGTGTACCATCCCAACAGGATACATTACTACATTATGTTCTATAGAGGTGTACCATCCCAACAGGATACATTACTACATTATGTTCTATAGAGGTGTACCATCCCAACAGGATACATTACTACAGTATGTTCTATAGAGGTGTACCATCCCAACAGGATACATTACTACATTACTACAGTATGTTCTATAGAGGTGTACCACCCCAACAGGATACATTACTACAGTATGTTCTATAGAGGTGTACCATCCCAACAGGATACATTACTACAGTATGTTCTATAGAGGTGTACCACCCCAACAGGATACATTACCACATTACTACAGTATGTTCTATAGAGGTGTACCACCCCAACAGGATACATTACTACATTACTACATTATGTTCTATAGAGGTGTACCATCCCAACAGGATACATTACTACAGTATGTTCTATAGAGGTGTACCATCCCAACAGAATACATTACTACAGTATGTTCTATAGAGGTGTACCATCCCAACAGGATACATTACTACATTATGTTCTATAGAGGTGTACCATCCCAACAGGATACATTACTACATTATGTTCTATAGAGGTGTACCATCCCAACAGGATACATTACTACAGTATGTTCTATAGAGGTGTACCATCCCAACAGGATACATTACTACATTACTACAGTATGTTCTATAGAGGTGTACCATCCCAACAGGATACATTACTACAGTAAGTTCTATAGAGGTGTACCATCCCAACAGTATACATTACTACAGTATGTTCTATAGAGGTGTACCATCCCAACAGGATACATTACTACAGTATGTTCTATAGAGGTGTACCACCCCAACAGGATACATTACTACATTATGTTCTATAGAGGTGTACCATCCCAACAGGATACATTACTACAGTATGTTCTATAGAGGTGTACCATCCCAACAGGATACATTACTACATTACTACAGTATGTTCTATAGAGGTGTACCATCCCAACAGGATACATTACTACAGTAAGTTCTATAGAGGTGTACCATCCCAACAGTATACATTACTACAGTATGTTCTATAGAGGTGTACCATCCCAACAGGATACATTACTACAGTATGTTCTATAGAGGTGTACCACCCCAACAGGATACATTACTACATTATGTTCTATAGAGGTGTACCATCCCAACAGGATACATTACTACAGTATGTTCTATAGAGGTGTACCACCCCAACAGGATACATTACTACAGTATGTTCTATAGAGGTGTACCACCCCAACAGGATACATTACTACAGTACGTTCTATAGAGGTGTACCATCCCAACAGGATACATTACTACAGTATGTTCTATAGAGGTGTACCACCCCAACAGGATACATTACTACAGTATGTTCTATAGAGGTGTACCACCCCAACAGGATACATTACTACATTACTACAGTATGTTCTATAGAGGTGTACCATCCCAACAGGATACACTACTACAGTATGTTCTATAGAGGTGTACCATCCCAACAGGATACATTACTACAGTATGTTCTATAGAGGTGTACCACCCCAACAGGATACATTACTACATTATGTTCTATAGAGGTGTACCATCCCAACAGGATACATTACTACAGTATGTTCTATAGAGGTGTACCACCCCAACAGGATACATTACTACAGTATGTTCTATAGAGGTGTACCACCCCAACAGGATACATTACTACAGTATGTTCTATAGAGGTGTACCACCCCAACAGGATACATTACTACAGTATGTTCTATAGAGGTGTACCACCCCAACAGGATACATTACTACAGTATGTTCTATAGAGGTGTACCACCCCAACAGGATACATTACTACATTACTACAGTATGTTCTATAGAGGTGTATCATCCCAACAGGATACATTACTACATTACTACAGTATGTTATATAGAGGTGTACCACCCCAACAGGATACATTACTACATTATGTTCTATAGAGGTGTACCATCCCAACAGGATACATTACTACAGTATGTTCTATAGAGGTGTACCACCCCAACAGGATACATTACTACAGTATGTTCTATAGAGGTGTACCATCCCAACAGGATACATTACTACATTACTACAGTATGTTCTATAGAGGTGTACCATCCCAACAGGATACATTACTACAGTATGTTCTATAGAGGTGTACCACCCCAACAGGATACATTACTACAGTATGTTCTATAGAGGTGTACCACCCCAACAGGATACATTACTACAGTATGTTCTATAGAGGTGTACCATCCCAACAGGATACATTACTACATTACTACAGTATGTTCTATAGAGGTGTACCATCCCAACAGGATACATTACTACAGTATGTTCTATAGAGGTGTACCACCCCAACAGGATACATTACTACAGTATGTTCTATAGAGGTGTACTACCCCAACAAGATACATTACTACAGTATGTTCTATAGAGGTGTACCATCCCAACAGGATACATTACTACAGTATGTTCTATAGAGGTGTACCACCCCAACAGGATACATTACTACAGTATGTTCTATAGAGGTGTACCACCCCAACAGGATACATTACTACATTACTACAGTATGTTCTATAGAGGTGTACCATCCCAACAGGATACACTACTACAGTATGTTCTATAGAGGTGTACCATCCCAACAGGATACATTACTACAGTATGTTCTATAGAGGTGTACCACCCCAACAGGATACATTACTACATTATGTTCTATAGAGGTGTACCATCCCAACAGGATACATTACTACAGTATGTTCTATAGAGGTGTACCACCCCAACAGGATACATTACTACAGTATGTTCTATAGAGGTGTACCACCCCAACAGGATACATTACTACAGTATGTTCTATAGAGGTGTACCACCCCAACAGGATACATTACTACAGTATGTTCTATAGAGGTGTACCACCCCAACAGGATACATTACTACAGTATGTTCTATAGAGGTGTACCACCCCAACAGGATACATTACTACAGTATGTTCTATAGAGGTGTACCACCCCAACAGGATACATTACTACAGTATGTTCTATAGAGGTGTACCATCCCAACAGGATACATTACTACATTACTACAGTATGTTCTATAGAGGTGTACCATCCCAACAGGATACATTACTACAGTATGTTCTATAGAGGTGTACCACCCCAACAGGATACATTACTACAGTATGTTCTATAGAGGTGTACCACCCCAACAGGATACATTACTACAGTATGTTCTATAGAGGTGTACCATCCCAACAGGATACATTCCTACAGTATGTTCTATAGAGGTGTACCACCCCAACAGGATACATTACTACAGTATGTTCTATAGAGGTGTACCATCCCAACAGGATACATTACTACAGTATGTTCTATAGAGGTGTACCATCCCAACAGGATACATTACTACATTACTACAGTATGTTCTATAGAGGTGTACCACCCCAACAGGATACATTACTCCAGTATGTTCTATAGAGGTGTACCATCCCAACAGGATACATTACTACAGTATGTTCTATAGAGGTGTACCACCCCAACAGGATACATTACTACAGTATGTTCTATAGAGGTGTACCATCCCAACAGGATACATTACTACAGTATGTTCTATAGAGGTGTACCATCCCAACAGGATACATTACTACAGTATGTTCTATAGAGGTGTACCATCCCAACAGGATACATTACTACAGTATGTTCTATAGAGGTGTACCATCCCAACAGGATACATTACTACATTACTACAGTATGTTCTATAGAGGTGTACCACCCCAACAGGATACATTACTACAGTATGTTCTATAGAGGTGTACCATCCCAACAGGATACATTACTACATTACTACAGTATGTTCTATAGAGGTGTACCACCCCAACAGGATACATTACTACAGTATGTTCTATAGAGGTGTACCATCCCAACAGGATACATTACTACAGTATGTTCTATAGAGGTGTACCATCCCAACAGGATACATTACTACAGTATGTTCTATAGAGGTGTACCACCCCAACAGGATACATTACTACAGTATGTTCTATAGAGGTGTACCATCCCAACAGGATACATTACTACATTACTACAGTATGTTCTATAGAGGTGTACCACCCCAACAGGATACATTACTACAGTACGTTCTATAGAGGTGTACCATCCCAACAGGATACATTACTACATTACTACAGTATGTTCTATAGAGGTGTACCATCCCAACAGGATAAATTACTACAGTATGTTCTATAGAGGTGTACCATCCCAACAGGATACATTACTACATTACTACAGTAAGTTCTATAGAGGTGTACCACCCCAACAGGATACATTACTACAGTATGTTCTATAGAGGTGTACCATCCCAACAGGATACATTACTACAGTATGTTCTATAGAGGTGTACCATCCCAACAGGATACATTACTACATTACTACAGTATGTTCTATAGAGGTGTACCATCCCAACAGGATACATTACCACATTACTACAGTATGTTCTATAGAGGTGTACCATCCCAACAGGATACATTACTACATTATGTTCTATAGAGGTGTACCATCCCAACAGGATACATTACTACAGTATGTTCTATAGAGGTGTACCACCCCAACAGGATACATTACTACAGTATGTTCTATAGAGGTGTACCATCCCAACAGGATACATTACTACATTACTACAGTATGTTCTATAGAGGTGTACCACCCCAACAGGATACATTACTACAGTATGTTCTATAGAGGTGTACCATCCCAACAGGATACATTACTACATTACTACAGTATGTTCTATAGAGGTGTACCACCCCAACAGGATACATTACTACAGTATGTTCTATAGAGGTGTACCACCCCAACAGGATACATTACTACATTACTACAGTATGTTCTATAGAGGTGTACCACCCCAACAGGATACATTACTACAGTATGTTCTATAGAGGTGTACCATCCCAACAGGATACATTACTACAGTATGTTCTATAGAGGTGTACCACCCCAACAGGATACATTACTACATTACTACAGTATGTTCTATAGAGGTGTACCATCCCAACAGGATACATTACTACAGTATGTTCTATAGAGGTGTACCACCCCAACAGGAAACATTACTACAGTATGTTCTATAGAGGTGTACCACCCCAACAGGATACATTACTACATTACTACATTATGTTCTATAGAGGTGTACCATCCCAACATGATACATTACTACATTACTACAGTATGTTCTATAGAGGTGTACCATCCCAACAGGATACATTACTACATTACTACAGTATGTTCTATAGAGGTGTACCATCCCAACAGGATACATTACTACATTACTACAGTATGTTCTATAGAGGTGTACCATCCCAACAGGATACATTACTACATTACTACAGTATGTTCTATAGAGGTGTACCATCCCAACAGGATACATTACTACAGTATGTTCTATAGAGGTGTACCATCCCAACAGGATACATTACTACAGTATGTTCTATAGAGGTGTACCATCCCAACAGGATACATTACTACATTATGTTCTATAGAGGTGTACCACCCCAACAGGATACATTACTACATTACTACAGTATGTTCTATAGAGGTGTACCACCCCAACAGGATACATTACTACAGTATGTTCTATAGAGGTGTACCATCCCAACAGGATACATTACTACAGTATGTTCTATAGAGGTGTACCACCCCAACAGGATACATTACTACATTACTACAGTATGTTCTATAGAGGTGTACCATCCCAACAGGATACATTACTACAGTATGTTCTATAGAGTTGTACCACCCTAACAGGATACATTACTACAGTATGTTCTATAGAGGTGTACCACCCCAACAGGATACATTACTACATTACTACATTATGTTCTATAGAGGTGTACCATCCCAACATGATACATTACTACATTACTACAGTATGTTCTATAGAGGTGTACCATCCCAACAGGATACATTACTACAGTATGTTCTATAGAGGTGTACCATCCCAACAGGATACATTACTACAATATGTTCTACAGAGGTGTACCATCCCAACAGGATACATTACTACATTACTACAGTATGTTCTATAGAGGTGTACCACCCCAACAGGATACATTACTACATTACCACAGTATGTTCTATAGAGGTCTACCATCCCAACAGGATACATTACTACATTACTACAGTATGTTCTATAGAGGTGTACCATCCCAACAGGATAGATTACTACATTACTACAGTATGTTCTATAGAGGTGTACCATCCCAACAGGATACATTACTACATTATGTTCTATAGAGGTGTACCATCCCAACAGGATACATTACTACAGTATGTTCTATAGAGGTGTACCACCCCAACAGGATACATTACTACAGTATGTTCTATAGAGGTGTACCATCCCAACAGGATACATTACTACATTACTACAGTATGTTCTATAGAGGTGTACCACCCCAACAGGATACATTACTACAGTATGTTCTATAGAGGTGTACCATCCCAACAGGATACATTACTACATTACTACAGTATGTTCTATAGAGGTGTACCACCCCAACAGGATACATTACTACAGTATGTTCTATAGAGGTGTACCACCCCAACAGGATACATTACTACATTACTACAGTATGTTCTATAGAGGTGTACCACCCCAACAGGATACATTACTACAGTATGTTCTATAGAGGTGTACCATCCCAACAGGATACATTACTACAGTATGTTCTATAGAGGTGTACCACCCCAACAGGATACATTACTACATTACTACAGTATGTTCTATAGAGGTGTACCATCCCAACAGGATACATTACTACAGTATGTTCTATAGAGGTGTACCACCCCAACAGGATACATTACTACAGTATGTTCTATAGAGGTGTACCACCCCAACAGGATACATTACTACATTACTACATTATGTTCTATAGAGGTGTACCATCCCAACATGATACATTACTACATTACTACAGTATGTTCTATAGAGGTGTACCATCCCAACAGGATACATTACTACATTACTACAGTATGTTCTATAGAGGTGTACCATCCCAACAGGATACATTACTACATTACTACAGTATGTTCTATAGAGGTGTACCATCCCAACAGGATACATTACTACATTACTACAGTATGTTCTATAGAGGTGTACCATCCCAACAGGATACATTACTACAGTATGTTCTATAGAGGTGTACCATCCCAACAGGATACATTACTACAGTATGTTCTATAGAGGTGTACCATCCCAACAGGATACATTACTACATTATGTTCTATAGAGGTGTACCACCCCAACAGGATACATTACTACAGTATGTTCTATAGAGGTGTACCACCCCAACAGGATACATTACTACAGTATGTTCTATAGAGGTGTACCACCCCAACAGGATACATTACTACATTACTACATTATGTTCTATAGAGGTGTACCATCCCAACATGATACATTACTACATTACTACAGTATGTTCTATAGAGGTGTACCATCCCAACAGGATACATTACTACATTACTACAGTATGTTCTATAGAGGTGTACCATCCCAACAGGATACATTACTACATTACTACAGTATGTTCTATAGAGGTGTACCATCCCAACAGGATACATTACTACATTACTACAGTATGTTCTATAGAGGTGTACCATCCCAACAGGATACATTACTACAGTATGTTCTATAGAGGTGTACCATCCCAACAGGATACATTACTACAGTATGTTCTATAGAGGTGTACCATCCCAACAGGATACATTACTACATTATGTTCTATAGAGGTGTACCACCCCAACAGGATACATTACTACATTACTACAGTATGTTCTATAGAGGTGTACCACCCCAACAGGATACATTACTACAGTATGTTCTATAGAGGTGTACCATCCCAACAGGATACATTACTACAGTATGTTCTATAGAGGTGTACCACCCCAACAGGATACATTACTACATTACTACAGTATGTTCTATAGAGGTGTACCATCCCAACAGGATACATTACTACAGTATGTTCTATAGAGGTGTACCACCCCAACAGGATACATTACTACAGTATGTTCTATAGAGGTGTACCACCCCAACAGGATACATTACTACATTACTACATTATGTTCTATAGAGGTGTACCATCCCAACATGATACATTACTACATTACTACAGTATGTTCTATAGAGGTGTACCATCCCAACAGGATACATTACTACAGTATGTTCTATAGAGGTGTACCATCCCAACAGGATACATTACTACAATATGTTCTACAGAGGTGTACCATCCCAACAGGATACATTACTACATTACTACAGTATTTCTATAGAGGTGTACCACCCCAACAGGATACATTACTACATTACCACAGTATGTTCTATAGAGGTGTACCATCCCAACAGGATACATTACTACATTACTACAGTATGTTCTATAGAGGTGTACCATCCCAACAGGATACATTACTACATTACTACAGTATGTTCTATAGAGGTGTACCATCCCAACAGGATACATTACTACATTATGTTCTATAGAGGTGTACCATCCCAACAGGATACATTACTACAGTATGTTCTATAGAGGTGTACCACCCCAACAGGATACATTACTACAGTATGTTCTATAGAGGTGTACCATCCCAACAGGATACATTACTACATTACTACAGTATGTTCTATAGAGGTGTACCACCCCAACAGGATACATTACTACAGTATGTTCTATAGAGGTGTACCATCCCAACAGGATACATTACTACATTACTACAGTATGTTCTATAGAGGTGTACCACCCCAACAGGATACATTACTGCAGTATGTTCTATAGAGGTGTACCACCCCAACAGGATACATTACTACATTACTACAGTATGTTCTATAGAGGTGTACCACCCCAACAGGATACATTACTACAGTATGTTCTATAGAGGTGTACCATCCCAACAGGATACATTACTACAGTATGTTCTATAGAGGTGTACCACCCCAACAGGATACATTACTACATTACTACAGTATGTTCTATAGAGGTGTACCATCCCAACAGGATACATTACTACAGTATGTTCTATAGAGGTGTACCACCCCAACAGGATACATTACTACAGTATGTTCTATAGAGGTGTACCACCCCAACAGGATACATTACTACATTACTACATTATGTTCTATAGAGGTGTACCATCCCAACATGATACATTACTACATTACTACAGTATGTTCTATAGAGGTGTACCATCCCAACAGGATACATTACTACAGTATGTTCTATAGAGGTGTACCATCCCAACAGGATACATTACTACATTACTACAGTATGTTCTATAGAGGTGTACCATCCCAACAGGATACATTACTACATTACTACAGTATGTTCTATAGAGGTGTACCATCCCAACAGGATACATTACTACAGTATGTTCTATAGAGGTGTACCATCCCAACAGGATACATTACTACAGTATGTTCTATAGAGGTGTACCATCCCAACAGGATACATTACTACATTATGTTCTATAGAGGTGTACCACCCCAACAGGATACATTACTACATTACTACAGTATGTTCTATAGAGGTGTACCACCCCAACAGGATACATTACTACAGTATGTTCTATAGAGGTGTACCACCCCAACAGGATACATTACTACATTACTACATTATGTTCTATAGAGGTGTACCATCCCAACATGATACATTACTACATTACTACAGTATGTTCTATAGAGGTGTACCATCCCAACAGGATACATTACTACAGTATGTTCTATAGAGGTGTACCATCCCAACAGGATACATTACTACAATATGTTCTACAGAGGTGTACCATCCCAACAGGATACATTACTACATTACTACAGTATGTTCTATAGAGGTGTACCACCCCAACAGGATACATTACTACATTACCACAGTATGTTCTATAGAGGTGTACCATCCCAACAGGATACATTACTACATTACTACAGTATGTTCTATAGAGGTGTACCATCCCAACAGGATACATTACTACATTACGTTCTATAGAGGTGTACCATCCCAACAGGATACATTACTACAGTATGTTCTATAGAGGTGTACCATCCCAACAGGATACATTACTACATTACTACAGTATGTTCTATAGAGGTGTACCACCCCAACAGGATACATTACTACAGTACGTTCTATAGAGGTGTACCATCCCAACAGGATACATTACTACATTACTACAGTACGTTCTATAGAGGTGTACCATCCCAACAGGATACATTACTACATTACCACAGTATGTTCTATAGAGGTGTACCATCCCAACAGGATACATTACTACATTACTACAGTATGTTCTATAGAGGTGTACCATCCCAACAGGATACATTACTACATTACGTTCTATAGAGGTGTACCATCCCAACAGGATACATTACTACAGTATGTTCTATAGAGGTGTACCATCCCAACAGGATACATTACTACATTACTACAGTATGTTCTATAGAGGTGTACCACCCCAACAGGATACATTACTACAGTACGTTCTATAGAGGTGTACCATCCCAACAGGATACATTACTACATTACTACAGTACGTTCTATAGAGGTGTACCATCCCAACAGGATACATTACTACATTACCACAGTATGTTCTATAGAGGTGTACCATCCCAACAGGATACATTACTACATTACTACAGTATGTTCTATAGAGGTGTACCACCCCAACAGGATACATTACTACAGTATGTTCTATAGAGGTGTACCATCCCAACAGGATACATTACTACATTACTACAGTATGTTCTATAGAGGTGTACCATCCCAACAGGATACATTACTACATTATTACAGTATGTTCTATAGAGGTGTACCATCCCAACAGGATACATTACTACAGTATGTTCTATAGAGGTGTACCATCCCAACAGGATACATTACTACAGTATGTTCTATAGAGGTGTACCATCCCAACAGGATACATTACTACATTATGTTCTATAGAGGTGTACCACCCCAACAGGATACATTACTACATTACTACAGTATGTTCTATAGAGGTGTACCACCCCAACAGGATACATTACTACAGTATGTTCTATAGAGGTGTACCACCCCAACAGGATACATTACTACATTACTATAGTATGTTCTATAGAGGTGTACCATCCCAACAGGATACATTACTACAGTATGTTCTATAGAGGTGTACCACCCCAACAGGATACATTACTACAGTATGTTCTATAGAGGTGTACCACCCCAACAGGATACATTACTACATTACTACATTATGTTCTATAGAGGTGTACCATCCCAACATGATACATTACTACATTACTACAGTATGTTCTATAGAGGTGTACCATCCCAACAGGATACATTACTACAGTATGTTCTATAGAGGTGTACCATCCCAACAGGATACATTACTACAATATGTTCTACAGAGGTGTACCATCCCAACAGGATACATTACTACATTACTACAGTATGTTCTATAGAGGTGTACCACCCCAACAGGATACATTACTACATTACCACAGTATGTTCTATAGAGGTGTACCATCCCAACAGGATACATTACTACATTACTACAGTATGTTCTATAGAGGTGTACCATCCCAACAGGATACATTACTACATTACTACAGTACGTTCTATAGAGGTGTCCCATCCCAACAGGATACATTACTACAGTATGTTCTATAGAGGTGTACCATCCCAACAGGATACATTACTACATTACTACAGTATGTTCTATAGAGGTGTACCACCCCAACAGGATACATTACTACAGTACGTTCTATAGAGGTGTACCATCCCAACAGGATACATTACTACATTACTACAGTACGTTCTATAGAGGTGTACCACCCCAACAGGATACATTACTACATACAGACAAAATACTGGTTTATACAATATTGTATTGCAAAAGTCAACAAGGATAAAGGTTGCATTCATTTGACAACAGTGTACAGTGTATACATTTAATAGGTTGGACGTACAAAAAAAACACAACAAAGCAACAAAGATACTGTATTCATGTACAAACAAAACCTGAAAGAGTTCCGTTGAAAGACAGTTTTGATCTGAGCGTGGTATCTTATAGTGGATACATAATTTACATCTGATAGACTAAAACACTGCTATCAATCAGCACATTAACAAACCTTAAGTAAAAATTGACATTATAATTATGATATTTCATACCAAAATAAAATCAATGGCATGATGGTTATTGGACATAGCTGCTTCATCATCATAATAATAATAATAATAATAATAATAATAATAATAATAATAATAATAATAATAATAATAATAATAATAATAATAATAATAATAATAAATGTAACATTTTGACTGATGATCACAGAGTGAGTTGTTAGAAACAATATGAAAATAATAATCTGAAAAAAATAAACAAAAACATTATTTTAACAATACTAAGTATAATGACCACACAGCGCCTGAAAACAACACAGTGGAACTAGTAGGGGGGAATTTAATTCACAGGCTGATAAAATATCCAAAACAAAAACTCTTTAAGAATTGTACAAGTTTAAAAAGCTACAAACATTAATAAATTACATCACAGACACTGAGAACACTTCACAAGGCGCAACATAATCTGGACCCGGTCCTAGAACCTAAACAAGAGGCTGGTCTTTGAAAATATAGATATTTTTTTGTTATCTTTTTATTTTATTTTTTATTTTCCCAAAACTTCCTCTCTTGTTTTGAACAGAATCACAATACAGTTAGACGTGTGTATGTAGTGATGTCATGTAAGGCCACATGACAATTCATGTTATGTTGTTCTTCAGTTGTTTCCCAGGCAACACCTTTAGTCTAACAACAAATAAACAATGGTTAAAAACAAACATTCAACTAGAATGATATTAATGTGTCCAATCAAATAGAAAAGGATGGACTAATATCTATATGTTCATATACATTTGTTTAAAACAATTAGCAAAAAACGAGTAGAAATGTATAATAATTAAGTATTAAGGGAGAAAAAAGAATACAAAAAGTATTCATGTAAAAGGCTATGTACAAGCTACATTCTACATACTGTACTGTGAATAATAATCCATAGAAACGATGCATATTTCATGTTGCTGCCTTAAACCCAACAGAAGAGTGAAAGTACCCCCATGTAGCCACAAAGCGAGAGATGGATGAGGCCAGTCATTATAATCACCATGACAATAATAATACATGGGATTTATATCATTGGGTCTCCAGGTCCCGTCACTAGTGTTTTAATAACGTCACAATCCTCCTTTAGTGAGTTAGACAGAGAGTGCTGTGGGCCCTGGTCGAAAGTAGTGCACTATATAGGGAATAGGGTGCCATTCTCTGGTCTAAAGTAGTGCACTACATAGGGAATAGGGTGCCATTCTCTGGTCTAAAGTAGTGCACTACATAGGGAATAGGGTGCCATTCTCTGGTCTAAAGTAGTGCACTACATAGGGAATAGGGTGCCATTCTCTGGTCTAAAGTAGTGCACTACATAGGGAATAGGGTGCCATTCTCTGGTCTAAAGTAGTGCACTATATAGGGAATAGGGTGCCATTTGGAAAACAGTTAAGAGTGTACATTGACTGGCAATACAGTCATTGTTAGATTAGGGATTATTAATGTGTAAACACCAAAGTCATCCTTATTAAATAATGCATCTTAACAATAACACACAGTATTATTTTAAGGCTTATTCAGTGTGACTGTCAGCTGTGGTAAAGTATGTGCTTATTCAGAATACAGAAGACATTTGGTGTTTCCTTCCATTTTCTAAGTAGCCATTCATATGGTCTATTACCCATTGTCTTGCGTCAGGTAGCGCAACGGCCGTCTGCACCGATCTGTCCGATAACTCGCAAACCCCTGTGGGATAGATAAAAAAAAAAGTAGTTTGGCTACAATAAACTGTCATAAGACTTCTGGTGGAGCGTGGCTTACCGTAGTAGCCACTAGCCAGTGTTCTATAGCTACGCTAGTCATGGGAGACCGCTGTCATTTTCAGGAATTAATAATATAATTTTTAATAATACAGGGTTAGGAAGTAGTGTTAGGCTGATGAGCAAAAACTAGGTTTTTAAAGATGAGTTCCACGATTTGCTAAACAGATGGCTCCTGGAGGCGCTTGTTGCATTAGAATGACGCCATCTGACGGAAGACAATGGTCTATAATCACAATATTTCACTTACAATGGTCTTCATATCGAACTAATGGTAGATTGTGAGAAGACGCTGATATGTTTGTAACAGGCCCCCTGTAGCTCAGTTGGTAGAGCATGGCGTTTGCAACGCCAGGGTTGTGGGTTCGATTCCCACGGGGGGCCAGTATGAAAAATGTATGCACTCACTAACTGTAAGTCGCTCTGGATAAGAGCATCTGCTAAATGACTAAAATGTAAAAATGTAACCGTCATCATATTTGACATCTGAGATTACTCTGAAAATCACTTCATGTTTTGTGCTTAATAGTTGTTTCATAAGTGCCTTTTTGGCTTTCCTTAACTATCTATGACATTATTTTAGGACAATAAATATCATAACTGATAGTGCTTAGCAAACAAAGGAATAGCGTGGAGGTGAATGTATCTAGTGAAGGTCCGGTTCTAGACTGAAATCCACTGTTTGTGCTAACATCCCACTCCTCGTCATGACAACCATGTTAGCACAAACAGACTGGATGTCAGGCTATGTCTGGTCTGGGGAGGACAGAGGTGTCAGGCTATGTCTGGTCTGGGGAGGACAGAGGTGTCAGGCTATGTCTGGTCTGGGGAGGACAGAGGTGTCAGGCTATGTCTGGTCTGGGGAGGACAGAGGTGTCAGGCTATGTCTGGTCTGAGAAGGACAGAGGTGTCAGGCTATGTCTGGTCTGAGAAGGACAGAGGTGTCAGGCTATGTCTGGTCTGAGAAGGACAGAGGTGTCAGGCTATGTCTGGTCTGGGGAGGACAGAGGTGTCAGGCTATGTCTGGTCTGGGGAGGACAGAGGTGTCAGGCTATGTCTGGTCTGGGGAGGACAGAGGTGTCAGGCTATGTCTGGTCTGGGGAGGACAGAGGTGTCAGGCTATGTCTGGTCTGGGGAGGACAGAGGTGTCAGGCTATCTGGGGAGGACAGAGGTGTCAGGCTATGTCTGGTCTGAGAAGGACAGAGGTGTCAGGCTATGTCTGGTCTGGGGAGGACAGAGGTGTCAGGCTATGTCTGGTCTGAGAAGGACAGAGGTGTCAGGCTATGTCTGGTCTGAGAAGGACAGAGGTGTCAGGCTATGTCTGGTCTGAGAAGGACAGAGGTGTCAGGCTATGTCTGGTCTGAGAAGGACAGAGGTGTCAGGCTATGTCTGGTCTGGGGAGGACAGAGGTGTCAGGCTATGTCTGGTCTGAGAAGGACAGAGGTGTCAGGCTATGTCTGGTCTGAGAAGGACAGAGGTGTCAGGCTATGTCTGGTCTGAGAAGGACAGAGGTGTCAGGCTATGTCTGGTCTGAGAAGGACAGAGGTGTCAGGCTATGTCTGGTCTGAGAAGGACAGAGGTGTCAGGCTATGTCTGGTCTGAGAAGGACAGAGGAAAACATTTATTTTCTAAATTCATGAACAACATTATAAGGTAATGATAAGCCACATCCACATATTAAGAATGAATTCCCTATGAATTACCTGTAACCCCACCCCAAACCCAACCTATAACCCCACCCCAAACCCAACCTATAACCAACCCCACCCCAAACCCAACCTATAACCCACCCCACCCCAAACCCAACCTATAACCCCACCCCAAACCCAACCTATAACCCACCCCACCCCAAACCCAACCTATAACCCACCCCACCCCAAACCCAACCTATAACCCCACCCCAAACCCAACCTATAACCCCACCCCACCCCAAACCCAACCTATAACCCACCCCACCCCAAACCCAACCTATAACCCCACCCCACCCCAAACCCAACCTATAACCCCACCCCAAACCCAACCTATAACCCACCCCACCCCAAACCCAACCTATAACCCCACCCCAAACCCCACCCCAAACCCAACCTATAACCCCACCCCAAACCCAACCTATAACCCCACCCCAAACCCCACCCCACCCCAAACCCAACCTATAACCCCACCCCAAACCCCACCCCAAACCCAACCTATAACCCCACCCCACCCCAAACCCAACCTATAACCCCACCCCACCCTAGAATGTAATGACTGCAATGTATTTCTAGGCTGTGTTCCCAAATGACACCCTATTCCCTATATAGTGCACTACTTTAGACCAGAGAATGACACCCTATTCCCTATATAGGACACTACTTTTGACCAGAGCCCTATGGGTGACCAGTGCACTATAAAGAGAATAGGCTGCCATTTGGACCGCAGGACTAGTGTATCTCTAACATTGTGACCCCTTGATAAACTGACTGTAGTAAAATGAGACACATTTTTCTTAAAAAATATTTCTAGAAGGTATTCTGTACACTTTAATATCTGAAAGTTATAAAGCAGTCTGTCTCTGTTGGCCCTGGACCTATCAGAAGAGAGGAGGTGAAGAAGGGGCCAGTTCATTGGCCAATAGTACTGCATCAGGAACCAATAGCAGTCGTCCTCAGAGAGTCACTTCCTGTTAAAGGAGGAGCTTCCCGTTGCGCTGGATCTTCAGGATCTTTCCCAGTCTCTGTTTGGCCGTCGCCATTCCTTTCTTTAGCCGCTTCGCTGGGGAGAGAGAGAGACTTTTAAAAAGGAATTCAACAGACTGTGTTGTTTTAAGCGTATGTGAAAAGTAGGGGTATTAACTGAGACCTATAGGTGGCAGTGTGGAATCACCACAGGTCTATCCGCTCCAAGGACCAGTTTGTAATAATGGATTAATCGAGCTGCTAGGCTCCTGGTTGGGTAAGGTAGATCACTGACCTTCGCCCTTTGCTGCTGATGCTGCTCCTCTGTCTGCTCCACCTGCTCCTCTGTCTGCTCCACCTCCTCCTCCTCCTCCTGCTCCACCTACTCCTCCTCCTGCTGCTCCTCCTCCTGCTCCTCCTCCTCCTCCTGCTGCTCCTCCTCCTGCTGCTCCTCCTCCTCCTGCTGCTCCTCCTCCTGCTCCTCCTCCTCCTTCTCCTGCTCCTCCTGCTCCTCCTCCTCCTCCTCCTCCTCCTGCTCCTCCTCCTCCTGCTCCTCCTCCTCCTCCTACTCCTCCTGCTCCTCCTCCTCCTGCTGCTCCTCCTCCTGCTGCTGCTCCTCCTCCTCCTGCTGCTCCTCCTCCTCCTCCTCCTCCTCCTCGCTCCCCCTTGGCCGTGTTGTTGTTCTGAGATGATGAAGATGTGGAGGGTCGTCTCTGTGTGAGGAAGACACCGGGGGCCATGGGCTGGGGCCCGCCAGCCTGCTTCCCTCCTGCCCCAGAGGAGTATTCGTGGTTGGTCTGGCCCGGCTCAGAGTCCTGGCCCACGTCTGGTTCTGGAGAACTGCTGTCCCTGCTCAGCTTCCTCACTGGCTCCTCCTCTTCCTCCTCCCCCACGGCAGCAGGACGCTTCTGCTTTTTGCTGCTTTTCTTCTTCTTCTTGGTCTTCTGCTGTTCCTCCTGGGAAAGAAGAAGAAAGGAATATCTGCTCACTGTATGACCTAAATAGTGCACTCCTTTTGACAGAGTGGCCAGAGCCCTCTGGGAGCCATACAGAGTGGCCAGAGCCATACAGAGTGGCCAGAGCCATACAGAGTGGCCAGAGCCATACAGAGTGGCCAGAGCCCTCTGGGAGCCCTCTGGGAGCCATACAGAGTGGCCAGAGCCATACAGAGTGGCCAGAGCCATACAGAGTGGCTAGAGCCATACAGAGTGGCCAGAGCCCTATGGGAGCCATACAGAGTGGCCAGAGCCATACAGAGTGGCCAGAGCCATACAGAGTGGCCAGAGCCCTCTGGGAGCCATACAGAGTGGCCAGAGCCATACAGAGTGGCCAGAGCCATACAGAGTGGCCAGAGCCCTCTGGGAGCCATACAGAGTGGCCAGAGCCATACAGAGTGGCCAGAGCCATACAGAGTGGCCAGAGCCATACAGAGTGGCCAGATCCATACAGAGTGGCCAGAGCAATACAGAGTGGCCAGAGCCATACAGAGTGGCCAGAGCCCTCTGGGAGCCATACAGAGTGGCCAGAGCCATACAGAGTGGCCAGAGCCATACAGAGTGGCCAGAGCCATACAGAGTGGCCAGAGCCATACAGAATGGCCAGAGCCCTCTGGGAGCCATACAGAGTGGCCAGAGCCATACAGAGTGGCCAGAGCCATACAGAGTGGCCAGAGCCATACAGAGTGGCCAGAGCCCTCTGGGAGCCATACACAGTGGCCAGAGCCATACAGAGTGGCCAGAGCCCTCTGGGAGCCATACAGAGTGGCCAGAGCCATACAGAGTGGCCAGAGCCCTCTGGGAGCCATACAGAGTGGCCAGAGCCATACAGAGTGGCCAGAGCCATACAGAGTGGCCAGAGCCCTCTGGGAGCCATACAGAGTGGCCAGAGCCATACAGAGTGGCCAGAGCCATACAGAGTGGCAAGAGCCATACAGAGTGGCCAGAGCCATACAGAGTGGCCAGAGCCATACAGAGTGGCCAGAGCCCTCTGGGAGCCATACAGAGTGGCCAGAGCCATACAGAGTGGCCAGAGCCATACAGAGTGGCCAGAGCCATACAGAGTGGCCAGAGCCATACAGAGTGGCCAGAGCCCTCTGGGAGCCATACAGAGTGGCCAGAGTCATACAGAGTGGCCAGAGCCATACAGAGTGGCCAGAGCCCTCTGGGAGCCATACAGAGTGGCCAGAGCCATACAGAGTGGCCAGACCATACAGAGTGGCCAGAGCCCTCTGGGAGCCATACAGAGTGGCCAGAGCCCTCTGGGAGCCATACAGAGTGGCCAGAGACCTCTGGGAGCCATACAGAGTGGCCAGAGGCATACAGAGTGGCCAGAGCCATACAGAGTGGCCAGAGCCATACAGAGTGGCCAGAGCCCTCTGGGAGCCATACAGAGTGGCCAGAGCCATACAGAGTGGCCAGAGCCATACAGAGTGGCCAGAGCCATACAGAGTGGCCAGAGCCCTCTGGGAGCCATACAGAGTGGCCAGAGCCATACAGAGTGGCCAGAGCCATACAGAGTGGCCAGAGCCATACAGAGTGGCCAGAGCCATACAGAGTGGCCAGAGCCCTCTGGGAGCCATACAGAGTGGCCAGAGCCATACAGAGTGGCCAGAGCCATACAGAGTGGCCAGAGCCCTCTGGGAGCCATACAGAGTGGCCAGAGCCATACAGAGTGGCCAGAGCCATACAGAGTGGCCAGAGCCATACAGAGTGGCCAGAGCCCTCTGGGAGCCAAACAGAGTGGCCAGAGCCATAGAGAGTGGCTAGAGCCATACAGAGTGGCCAGAGCCATACAGAGTGGCCAGAGCCATACAGAGTGGCCAGAGCCCTCTGGGAGCCATACAGAGTGGCCAGAGCCATAGAGAGTGGCCAGAGCCCTCTGGGAGCCATACAGAGTGGCCAGAGCCATACAGAGTGGCCAGAACCCTCTGGGAGCCATACAGAGTGGCCAAAGCCATACAGAGTGGCCAGAGCCATAGAGTGGCCAGAGCCCTCTGGGAGCCATACAGAGTGGCCAGAGCCATACAGAGTGGCCAGAGCCATACAGAGTGGCCAGAGCCCTCTGGGAGCCATACAGAGTGGCCAGAGCCATACAGAGTGGCCAGAGCCATACAGAGTGGCCAGAGCCCTCTGGGAGCCATACAGAGTCGCCAGAGCCATACAGAGTGGCCAGAGCCATACAGAGTGGCCAGAGCCATACAGAGTGGCCAGAGCCCTCTGGGAGCCATACAGAGTGGCCAGAGCCCTCTGGGAGCCATACAGAGTGGCCAGAGACCTCTGGGAGCCATACAGAGTGGCCAGAGCCATACAGAGTGGCCAGAGCCATACAGAGTGGCCAGAGCCCTCTGGGAGCCATACAGAGTGGCCAGAGCCATACAGAGTGGCCAGAGCCCTCTGGGAGCCATACAGAGTGGCCAGAGCCATACAGAGTGGCCAGAGCCCTCTGGGAGCCATACAGAGTGGCCAGAGTCATACAGAGTGGCCAGAGCCATACAGAGTGGCCAGAGCCCTCTGGGAGCCATACAGAGTGGCCAGAGCCATACAGAGTGGCCAGACCATACAGAGTGGCCAGAGCCCTCTGGGAGCCATACAGAGTGGCCAGAGCCCTCTGGGAGCCATACAGAGTGGCCAGAGCCCTCTGGGAGCCATACAGAGTGGCCAGAGCCATACAGAGTGGCCAGAGCCCTCTGGGAGCCATACAGAGTGGCCAGAGCCATACAGAGTGGCCAGAGCCATACAGAGTGGCCAGAGCCCTCTGGGAGCCATACAGAGTGGCCAGAGCCATACAGAGTGGCCAGAGCCATACAGAGTGGCCAGAGCCCTCTGGGAGCCATACAGAGTGGCCAGAGCCATACAGAGTGGCCAGAGCCATACAGAGTGGCCAGAGCCATACAGAGTGGCCAGAGCCCTCTGGGAGCCATACAGAGTGGCCAGAGCCATACAGAGTGGCCAGAGCCATACAGAGTGGCCAGAGCCATACAGAGTGGCCAGAGCCCTCTGGGAGCCCTCTGGGAGCCATACAGAGTGGCCAGAGCCATACAGAGTGGCCAGAGCCATACAGAGTGGCCAGAGCCCTCTGGGAGCCATACAGAGTGGCCAGAGCCATACAGAGTGGCCAGAGCCATACAGAGTGGCCAGAGCCCTCTGGGAGCCATACAGAGTGGCCAGAGCCATACAGAGTGGCCAGAGCCATACAGAGTGGCCAGAGCCCTCTGGGAGCCATACAGAGTGGCCAGAGCCATACAGAGTGGCCAGAGCCCTCTGGGAGCCATACAGAGTGGCCAGAGCCATACAGAGTGGCCAGAGCCATACAGAGTGGCCAGAGCAATACAGAATGGCCAGAGCCATACAGAGTGGCCAGAGCCCTCTGGGAGCCATACAGAGTGGCCAGAGCCATACAGAGTGGCCAGAGCCATACAGAGTGGCCAGAGCCCTCTGGGAGCCATACAGAGTGGCCAGAGCCATACAGAGTGGCCAGAGCCATACAGAGTGGCCAGAGCCATACAGAGTGGCCAGAGCCCTCTGGGAGCCATACAGAGTGGCCAGAGCCATACAGAGTGGCCAGACCATACAGAGTGGCCAGAGCCCTCTGGGAGCCATACAGAGTGGCCAGAGCCCTCTGGGAGCCATACAGAGTGGCCAGAGACCTCTGGGAGCCATACAGAGTGGCCAGAGGCATACAGAGTGGCCAGAGCCATACAGAGTGGCCAGAGCCATAAAGAGTGGCCAGAGCCCTCTGGGAGCCATACAGAGTGGCCAGAGCCATACAGAGTGGCCAGACCATACAGAGTGGCCAGAGCCCTCTGGGAGCCATACAGAGTGGCCAGAGCCCTCTGGGAGCCATACAGAGTGGCCAGAGACCTCTGGGAGCCATACAGAGTGGCCAGAGGCATACAGAGTGGCCAGAGCCATACAGAGTGGCCAGAGCCATACAGAGTGGCCAGAGCCCTCTGGGAGCCATACAGAGTGGCCAGAGCCATACAGAGTGGCCAGAGCCATACAGAGTGGCCAGAGCCATACAGAGTGGCCAGAGCCCTCTGGGAGCCATACAGAGTGGCCAGAGCCATACAGAGTGGCCAGAGCCATACAGAGTGGCCAGAGCCATACAGAGTGGCCAGAGCCATACAGAGTGGCCAGAGCCCTCTGGGAGCCATACAGAGTGGCCAGAGCCATACAGAGTGGCCAGAGCCATACAGAGTGGCCAGAGCCCTCTGGGAGCCATACAGAGTGGCCAGAGCCATACAGAGTGGCCAGAGCCATACAGAGTGGCCAGAGCCATACAGAGTGGCCAGAGCCCTCTGGGAGCCAAACAGAGTGGCCAGAGCCATAGAGAGTGGCTAGAGCCATACAGAGTGGCCAGAGCCATACAGAGTGGCCAGAGCCATACAGAGTGGCCAGAGCCCTCTGGGAGCCATACAGAGTGGCCAGAGCCATAGAGAGTGGCCAGAGCCCTCTGGGAGCCATACAGAGTGGCCAGAGCCATACAGAGTGGCCAGAACCCTCTGGGAGCCATACAGAGTGGCCAAAGCCATACAGAGTGGCCAGAGCCATAGAGTGGCCAGAGCCCTCTGGGAGCCATACAGAGTGGCCAGAGCCATACAGAGTGGCCAGAGCCATACAGAGTGGCCAGAGCCCTCTGGGAGCCATACAGAGTGGCCAGAGCCATACAGAGTGGCCAGAGCCATACAGAGAGGACAGAGCCCTCTGGGAGCCATACAGAGTCGCCAGAGCCATACAGAGTGGCCAGAGCCATACAGAGTGGCCAGAGCCATACAGAGTGGCCAGAGCCCTCTGGGAGCCATACAGAGTGGCCAGAGCCCTCTGGGAGCCATACAGAGTGGCCAGAGACCTCTGGGAGCCATACAGAGTGGCCAGAGCCATACAGAGTGGCCAGAGCCATACAGAGTGGCCAGAGCCCTCTGGGAGCCATACAGAGTGGCCAGAGCCATACAGAGTGGCCAGAGCCCTCTGGGAGCCATACAGAGTGGCCAGAGCCATACAGAGTGGCCAGAGCCCTCTGGGAGCCATACAGAGTGGCCAGAGTCATACAGAGTGGCCAGAGCCATACAGAGTGGCCAGAGCCCTCTGGGAGCCATACAGAGTGGCCAGAGCCATACAGAGTGGCCAGACCATACAGAGTGGCCAGAGCCCTCTGGGAGCCATACAGAGTGGCCAGAGCCCTCTGGGAGCCATACAGAGTGGCCAGAGCCCTCTGGGAGCCATACAGAGTGGCCAGAGCCATACAGAGTGGCCAGAGCCCTCTGGGAGCCATACAGAGTGGCCAGAGCCATACAGAGTGGCCAGAGCCATACAGAGTGGCCAGAGCCCTCTGGGAGCCATACAGAGTGGCCAGAGCCATACAGAGTGGCCAGAGCCATACAGAGTGGCCAGAGCCCTCTGGGAGCCATACAGAGTGGCCAGAGCCATACAGAGTGGCCAGAGCCATACAGAGTGGCCAGAGCCATACAGAGTGGCCAGAGCCCTCTGGGAGCCATACAGAGTGGCCAGAGCCATACAGAGTGGCCAGAGCCATACAGAGTGGGCAGAGCCATACAGAGTGGCCAGAGCCCTCTGGGAGCCCTCTGGGAGCCATACAGAGTGGCCAGAGCCATACAGAGTGGCCAGAGCCATACAGAGTGGCCAGAGCCATAGAGTGGCCAGAGCCCTCTGGGAGCCATACAGAGTGGCCAGAGCCATACAGAGTGGCCAGAGCCATACAGAGTGGCCAGAGCCCTCTGGGAGCCATACAGAGTGGCCAGAGCCCTCTGGGAGCCATACAGAGTGGCCAGAGCCATACAGAGTGGCCAGAGCCATACAGAGTGGCCAGAGCCATACAGAGTGGCCAGAGCCCTCTGGGAGCCATACAGGGTGGCCAGAGCCATACAGAGTGGCCAGAGCCATACAGAGTGGCCAGAGCCATACAGAGTGGCCAGAGCCCTCTGGGAGCCATACAGAGTGGCCAGAGCCATACAGAGTGGCCAGAGCCATACAGAGTGGTCAGAGCCCTCTGGGAGCCATACAGAGTGGCCAGAGCCATAGAGAGTGGCTAGAGCCATACAGAGTGGCCAGAGCCATACAGAGTGGCCAGAGTCCTCTGGGAGCCATACAGAGTGGCCAGAGCCATACAGAGTGGCCAGAGACATACAGAGTGGCCAGAGCCATACAGAGTGGTCAGAGCCCTCTGGGAGCCATACAGAGTGGCCAGAGCCATAGAGAGTGGCTAGAGCCATACAGAGTGGCCAGAGCCATACAGAGTGGCCAGAGCCCTCTGGGAGCCATACAGAGTGGCCAGAGCCATAGAGAGTGGCCAGAGCCCTCTGGGAGCCATACAGAGTGGCCAGAGCCATACAGAGTGGCCAGAGCCCTCTGGGAGCCATACAGAGTGGCCAGAGCCATACAGAGTGGCCAGAGCCATACAGAGTGGCCAGAGCCCTCTGGGAGCCATACAGAGTGGCCAGAGCCATACAGAGTGGCCAGAGCCATACAGAGTGGCCAGAGCCCTCTGGGAGCCATACAGAGTGGCCAGAGCCATACAGAGTGGCCAGAGCCATACAGAGTGGCCAGAGCCCTCAGGGAGCCATACAGAGTGGCCAGAGCCATACAGAGTGGCCAGAGCCATACAGAGTGGCCAGAGCCATACAGAGTGGCCAGAGCCCTCTGGGAGCCCTCTGGGAGCCATACAGAGTGGCCAGAGCCATACAGAGTGGCCAGAGCCATACAGAGTGGCCAGAGCCATACAGAGTGGCCAGAGCCCTCTGGGAGCCATACAGAGTGGCCAGAGCCATACAGATTGGCCAGAGCCATACAGAGTGGCCAGAGCCCTCTGGGAGCCATACAGAGTGGCCAGAGCCATACAGAGTGGCCAGAGCCATACAGAGTGGCCAGAGCCCTCTGGGAGCCATACAGAGTGGCCAGAGCCATACAGAGTGGCCAGAGCCCTCTGGGAGCCATACAGAGTGGCCAGAGCCATACAGAGTGGCCAGAGCCATACAGAGTGGCCAGAGCAATACAGAGTGGCCAGAGCCATACAGAGTGGCCAGAGCCCTCTGGGAGCCATACAGAGTGGCCAGAGCCATACAGAGTGGCCAGAGCCATACAGAGTGGCCAGAGCCCTCTGGGAGCCATACAGAGTGGCCAGAGCCATACAGAGTGGCCAGAGCCATACAGAGTGGCCAGAGCCATACAGAGTGGCCAGAGCCCTCTAGGAGCCATACAGAGTGGCCAGAGCCCTCTGGGAGCCATACAGAGTGGCCAGAGCCATAAAGAGTGGCCAGAGCCATACAGAGTGGCCAGAGCCATACAGAGTGGCCAGAGCCCTCTGGGAGCCATACAGAGTGGCCAGAGCCATACAGAGTGGCCAGAGCCATACAGAGTGGCCAGAGCCATACAGAGTGGCCAGAGCCCTCTGGGAGCCATACAGAGTGGCCAGAGCCATACAGAGTGGCCAGAGCCATACAGACTGGCCAGAGCCATACAGAGTGGCCAGAGCCCTCTGGGAGCCATACAGAGTGGCCAGAGCCATACAGAGTGGCCAGAGCCATACAGAGTGGCAAGAGCCATACAGAGTCGCCAAAGCCATACAGAGTGGCCAGAGCCATACAGAGTGGCCAGAGCCCTCTGGGAGCCATACAGAGTGGCCAGAGCCATACAGAGTGGCCAGAGCCATACAGATTGGCCAGAGCCATTCAGAGTGGCCAGAGCCATACAGAGTGGCCAGAGCCCTCTGGGAGCCATACAGAGTGGCCAGAGTCATACAGAGTGGCCAGAGCCATACAGAGTGGCCAGAGCCCTCTGGGAGCCATACAGAGTGGCCAGACCATACAGAGTGGCCAGAGCCCTCTGGGAGCCATACAGAGTGGCCAGAGCCCTCTGGGAGCCATACAGAGTGGCCAGAGACCTCTGGGAGCCATACAGAGTGGCCAGAGCCATACAGAGTGGCCAGAGCCCTCTGGGAGCCATACAGAGTGGCCAGAGCCATACAGAGTGGCCAGAGCCATACAGAGTGGCCAGAGCCATACAGAGTGGCCAGAGCCCTCTGGGAGCCATACAGAGTGGCCAGAGCCATACAGAGTGGCCAGAGCCATACAGAGTGGCAAGAGCCATACAGAGTGGCCAAAGCCATACAGAGTGGCCAGAGCCATACAGAGTGGCCAGAGCCCTCTGGGAGCCATACAGAGTGGCCAGAGCCATACAGAGTGGCCAGAGCCATACAGATTGGCCAGAGCCATTCAGAGTGGCCAGAGCCATACAGAGTGGCCAGAGCCCTCTGGGAGCCATACAGAGTGGCCAGAGTCATACAGAGTGGCCAGAGCCATACAGAGTGGCCAGAGCCCTCTGGGAGCCATACAGAGTGGCCAGACCATACAGAGTGGCCAGAGCCCTCTGGGAGCCATACAGAGTGGCCAGAGCCCTCTGGGAGCCATACAGAGTGGCCAGAGACCTCTGGGAGCCATACAGAGTGGCCAGAGCCATACAGAGTGGCCAGAGCCATACAGAGTGGCCAGAGCCCTCTGGGAGCCATACAGAGTGGCCAGAGCCATACAGAGTGGCCAGAGCCCTCTGGGAGCCATACAGAGTGGCCAGAGCCATACAGAGTGGCCAGAGCCATACAGAGTGGCCAGAGCCCTCTGGGAGCCATACAGAGTGGCCAGAGCCATACAGAGTGGCCAGAGCCATACAGAGTGGCCAGAGCCCACTGGGACCCATACAGAGTGGCCAGAGCCATACAGAGTGGCCAGAGCCATACAGAGTGGCCAGAGCCCTCTGGGAGCCATACAGAGTGGCCAGAGCCCTCTGGGAGCCATACAGAGTGGCCAGAGCCATACAGAGTGGCCAGAGCCATACAGAGTGGCCAGAGCCATACAGAGTGGCCAGAGCCCTCTGGGAGCCATACAGAGTGGCCAGAGCCATACAGAGTGGCCAGAGCCATACAGAGTGGCCAGAGCCCTCTGGGAGCCATACAGAGTGGCCAGAGCCATAGAGAGTGGCCAGAGCCCTCTGGGAGCCATACAGAGTGGCCAGAGCCATACAGAGTGGCCAGAGCCCTCTGGGAGCCATACAGAGTGGCCAGAGCCATACAGAGTGGCCAGAGCCATAGAGTGGCCAGAGCCCTCTGGGAGCCATACAGAGTGGCCAGAGCCATACAGAGTGGCCAGAGCCATAGAGTGGCCAGAGCCCTCTGGGAGCCATACAGAGTGGCCAGAGCCATACAGAGTGGCCAGAGCCATACAGAGTGGCCAGAGCCCTCTGGGAGCCATACAGAGTGGCCAGAGCCCTCTGGGAGCCATACAGAGTGGCCAGAGCCATACAGAGTGGCCAGAGCCATACAGAGTGGCCAGAGCCATACAGAGTGGCCAGAGCCCTCTGGGAGCCATACAGGGTGGCCAGAGCCATACAGAGTGGCCAGAGCCATACAGAGTGGCCAGAGCCATACAGAGTGGCCAGAGCCCTCTGGGAGCCATACAGAGTGGCCAGAGCCATACAGAGTGGCCAGAGCCATACAGAGTGGTCAGAGCCCTCTGGGAGCCATACAGAGTGGCCAGAGCCATAGAGAGTGGCTAGAGCCATACAGAGTGGCCAGAGCCATACAGAGTGGCCAGAGTCCTCTGGGAGCCATACAGAGTGGCCAGAGCCATACAGAGTGGCCAGAGACATACAGAGTGGCCAGAGCCATACAGAGTGGTCAGAGCCCTCTGGGAGCCATACAGAGTGGCCAGAGCCATAGAGAGTGGCTAGAGCCATACAGAGTGGCCAGAGCCATACAGAGTGGCCAGAGCCCTCTGGGAGCCATACAGAGTGGCCAGAGCCATAGAGAGTGGCCAGAGCCCTCTGGGAGCCATACAGAGTGGCCAGAGCCATACAGAGTGGCCAGAGCCCTCTGGGAGCCATACAGAGTGGCCAGAGCCATACAGAGTGGCCAGAGCCATACAGAGTGGCCAGAGCCCTCTGGGAGCCATACAGAGTGGCCAGAGCCATACAGAGTGGCCAGAGCCATACAGAGTGGCCAGAGCCCTCTGGGAGCCATACAGAGTGGCCAGAGCCATACAGAGTGGCCAGAGCCATACAGAGTGGCCAGAGCCCTCAGGGAGCCATACAGAGTGGCCAGAGCCATACAGAGTGGCCAGAGCCATACAGAGTGGCCAGAGCCATACAGAGTGGCCAGAGCCCTCTGGGAGCCCTCTGGGAGCCATACAGAGTGGCCAGAGCCATACAGAGTGGCCAGAGCCATACAGAGTGGCCAGAGCCATACAGAGTGGCCAGAGCCCTCTGGGAGCCATACAGAGTGGCCAGAGCCATACAGATTGGCCAGAGCCATACAGAGTGGCCAGAGCCCTCTGGGAGCCATACAGAGTGGCCAGAGCCATACAGAGTGGCCAGAGCCATACAGAGTGGCCAGAGCCCTCTGGGAGCCATACAGAGTGGCCAGAGCCATACAGAGTGGCCAGAGCCCTCTGGGAGCCATACAGAGTGGCCAGAGCCATACAGAGTGGCCAGAGCCATACAGAGTGGCCAGAGCAATACAGAGTGGCCAGAGCCATACAGAGTGGCCAGAGCCCTCTGGGAGCCATACAGAGTGGCCAGAGCCATACAGAGTGGCCAGAGCCATACAGAGTGGCCAGAGCCCTCTGGGAGCCATACAGAGTGGCCAGAGCCATACAGAGTGGCCAGAGCCATACAGAGTGGCCAGAGCCATACAGAGTGGCCAGAGCCCTCTAGGAGCCATACAGAGTGGCCAGAGCCCTCTGGGAGCCATACAGAGTGGCCAGAGCCATACAGAGTGGCCAGAGCCATACAGAGTGGCCAGAGCCATACAGAGTGGCCAGAGCCCTCTGGGAGCCATACAGAGTGGCCAGAGCCATACAGAGTGGCCAGAGCCATACAGAGTGGCCAGAGCCATACAGAGTGGCCAGAGCCCTCTGGGAGCCATACAGAGTGGCCAGAGCCATACAGAGTGGCCAGAGCCATACAGACTGGCCAGAGCCATACAGAGTGGCCAGAGCCCTCTGGGAGCCATACAGAGTGGCCAGAGCCATACAGAGTGGCCAGAGCCATACAGAGTGGCAAGAGCCATACAGAGTCGCCAAAGCCATACAGAGTGGCCAGAGCCATACAGAGTGGCCAGAGCCCTCTGGGAGCCATACAGAGTGGCCAGAGCCATACAGAGTGGCCAGAGCCATACAGATTGGCCAGAGCCATTCAGAGTGGCCAGAGCCATACAGAGTGGCCAGAGCCCTCTGGGAGCCATACAGAGTGGCCAGAGTCATACAGAGTGGCCAGAGCCATACAGAGTGGCCAGAGCCCTCTGGGAGCCATACAGAGTGGCCAGACCATACAGAGTGGCCAGAGCCCTCTGGGAGCCATACAGAGTGGCCAGAGCCCTCTGGGAGCCATACAGAGTGGCCAGAGACCTCTGGGAGCCATACAGAGTGGCCAGAGCCATACAGAGTGGCCAGAGCCCTCTGGGAGCCATACAGAGTGGCCAGAGCCATACAGAGTGGCCAGAGCCATACAGAGTGGCCAGAGCCATACAGAGTGGCCAGAGCCCTCTGGGAGCCATACAGAGTGGCCAGAGCCATACAGAGTGGCCAGAGCCATACAGAGTGGCAAGAGCCATACAGAGTGGCCAAAGCCATACAGAGTGGCCAGAGCCATACAGAGTGGCCAGAGCCCTCTGGGAGCCATACAGAGTGGCCAGAGCCATACAGAGTGGCCAGAGCCATACAGATTGGCCAGAGCCATTCAGAGTGGCCAGAGCCATACAGAGTGGCCAGAGCCCTCTGGGAGCCATACAGAGTGGCCAGAGTCATACAGAGTGGCCAGAGCCATACAGAGTGGCCAGAGCCCTCTGGGAGCCATACAGAGTGGCCAGACCATACAGAGTGGCCAGAGCCCTCTGGGAGCCATACAGAGTGGCCAGAGCCCTCTGGGAGCCATACAGAGTGGCCAGAGACCTCTGGGAGCCATACAGAGTGGCCAGAGCCATACAGAGTGGCCAGAGCCATACAGAGTGGCCAGAGCCCTCTGGGAGCCATACAGAGTGGCCAGAGCCATACAGAGTGGCCAGAGCCCTCTGGGAGCCATACAGAGTGGCCAGAGCCATACAGAGTGGCCAGAGCCATACAGAGTGGCCAGAGCCATACAGAGTGGCCAGAGCCCTCTGGGAGCCATACAGAGTGGCCAGAGCCCTCTGGGAGCCATACAGAGTGGCCAGAGCCATACAGAGTGGCCAGAGCCATACAGAGTGGCCAGAGCCATACAGAGTGGCCAGAGCCCTCTGGGAGCCATACAGAGTGGCCAGAGCCATACAGAGTGGCCAGAGCCATACAGAGTGGCCAGAGCCATACAGAGTGGCCAGAGCCCTCTGGGAGCCATACAGAGTGGCCAGAGCCATACAGAGTGGCCAGAGCCATACAGACTGGCCAGAGCCATACAGAGTGGCCAGAGCCCTCTGGGAGCCATACAGAGTGGCCAGAGCCATACAGAGTGGCCAGAGCCATACAGAGTGGCAAGAGCCATACAGAGTGGCCAAAGCCATACAGAGTGGCCAGAGACATACAGAGTGGCCAGAGCCCTCTGGGAGCCATACAGAGTGGCCAGAGCCATACAGAGTGGCCAGAGCCATACAGATTGGCCAGAGCCATTCAGAGTGGCCAGAGCCATACAGAGTGGCCAGAGCCCTCTGGGAGCCATACAGAGTGGCCAGAGTCATACAGAGTGGCCAGAGCCATACAGAGTGGCCAGAGCCCTCTGGGAGCCATACAGAGTGGCCAGACCATACAGAGTGGCCAGAGCCCTCTGGGAGCCATACAGAGTGGCCAGAGCCCTCTGGGAGCCATACAGAGTGGCCAGAGTCATACAGAGTGGCCAGAGCCATACAGAGTGGCCAGAGCCCTCTGGGAGCCATACAGAGTGGCCAGAGCCATACAGAGTGGCCAGAGCCCTCTGGGAGCCATACAGAGTGGCCAGAGCCATACAGAGTGGCCAGAGCCATACAGAGTGGCCAGAGCCATACAGAGTGGCCAGAGCCCTCTGGGAGCCATACAGAGTGGCCAGAGCCATACAGAGTGGCCAGAGCCATACAGAGTGGCAAGAGCCATACAGAGTGGCCAAAGCCATACAGAGTGGCCAGAGCCATACAGAGTGGCCAGAGCCCTCTGGGAGCCATACAGAGTGGCCAGAGCCATACAGAGTGGCCAGAGCCATACAGATTGGCCAGAGCCATTCAGAGTGGCCAGAGCCATACAGAGTGGCCAGAGCCCTCTGGGAGCCATACAGAGTGGCCAGAGTCATACAGAGTGGCCAGAGCCATACAGAGTGGCCAGAGCCCTCTGGGAGCCATACAGAGTGGCCAGACCATACAGAGTGGCCAGAGCCCTCTGGGAGCCATACAGAGTGGCCAGAGCCCTCTGGGAGCCATACAGAGTGGCCAGAGACCTCTGGGAGCCATACAGAGTGGCCAGAGCCATACAGAGTGGCCAGAGCCATACAGAGTGGCCAGAGCCCTCTGGGAGCCATACAGAGTGGCCAGAGCCATACAGAGTGGCCAGAGCCCTCTGGGAGCCATACAGAGTGGCCAGAGCCATACAGAGTGGCCAGAGCCATACAGAGTGGCCAGAGCCATACAGAGTGGCCAGAGCCATACAGAGTGGCCAGAGCCCTCTGGGAGCCATACAGAGTGGCCAGAGCCCTCTGGGAGCCATACAGAGTGGCCAGAGCCATACAGAGTGGCCAGAGCCATACAGAGTGGCCAGAGCCCTCTGGGAGCCATACAGAGTGGCCAGAGCCATACAGAGTGGCCAGAGCCATACAGAGTGGCCAGAGCCATACAGAGTGGCCAGAGCCCTCTGGGAGCCATACAGGGTGGCCAGAGCCATACAGAGTGGCCAGAGCCATACAGAGTGGCCAGAGCCATACAGAGTGGCCAGAGCCCTCTGGGAGCCATACAGAGTGGCCAGAGCCATACAGAGTGGCCAGAGCCATACAGAGTGGCCAGAGCCATACAGAGTGGCCAGAGCCCTCTGGGAGCCATACAGAGTGGCCAGAGCCATACAGAGTGGCCAGAGCCATACAGAGTGGCCAGAGCCATACAGAGTGGCCAGAGCCATACAGAGTGGCCAGAGCCATACAGAGTGGCCAGAGCCCTCTGGGAGCCATACAGAGTGGCCAGAGCCATACAGAGTGGCCAGAGCCATACAGAGTGGCCAGAGCCCTCTGGGAGCCATACAGAGTGGCCAGAGCCATACAGAGTGGCCAGAGCCATACAGAGTGGCCAGAGCCCTCTGGGAGCCATACAGAGTGGCCAGAGCCATACAGAGTGGCCAGAGCCATACAGAGTGGCCAGAGCCATACAGAGTGGCCAGAGCCCTCTGGGAGCCAAACAGAGTGGCCAGAGCCATAGAGAGTGGCTAGAGCCACACAGAGTGGCCAGAGCCATACAGAGTGGCCAGAGCCATACAGAGTGGCCAGAGCCCTCTGGGAGCCATACAGAGTGGCCAGAGCCATAGAGAGTGGCCAGAGCCCTCTGGGAGCCATACAGAGTGGCCAGAGCCATACAGAGTGGCCAGAGCCCTCTGGGAGCCATACAGAGTGGCCAGAGCCATAGAGAGTGGCCAGAGCCCTCTGGGAGCCATACAGAGTGGCCAGAGCCATACAGAGTGGCCAGAGCCATAGAGTGGCCAGAGCCCTCTGGGAGCCATACAGAGTGGCCAGAGCCATACAGAGTGGCCAGAGCCATACAGAGTGGCCAGAGCCCTCTGGGAGCCATACAGAGTGGCCAGAGCCATACAGAGTGGTCAGAGCCATACAGAGTGGCCAGAGCCCTCTGGGAGCCATACAGAGTCGCCAGAGCCATACAGAGTGGCCAGAGCCATACAGAGTGGCCAGAGCCATACAGAGTGGCCAGAGCCCTCTGGGAGCCATACAGAGTGGCCAGAGCCCTCTGGGAGCCATACAGAGTGGCCAGAGACCTCTGGGAGCCATACAGAGTGGCCAGAGCCATACAGAGTGGCCAGAGCCATACAGAGTGGCCAGAGCCATACAGAGTGGCCAGAGCCCTCTGGGAGCCATACAGAGTGGCCAGAGCCATACAGAGTGGCCAGAGCCCTCTGGGAGCCATACAGAGTGGCCAGAGCCATACAGAGTGGCCAGAGCCATACAGAGTGGCCAGAGCCCTCTGGGAGCCATACAGGGTGGCCAGAGCCATACAGAGTGGCCAGAGCCATACAGAGTGGCCAGAGCCATACAGAGTGGCCAGAGCCCTCTGGGAGCCATACAGAGTGGCCAGAGCCATACAGAGTGGCCAGAGCCATACAGAGTGGCCAGAGCCATACAGAGTGGCCAGAGCCCTCTGGGAGCCATACAGAGTGGCCAGAGCCATACAGAGTGGCCAGAGCCATACAGAGTGGCCAGAGCCATACAGAGTGGCCAGAGCCCTCTGGGAGCCATACAGAGTGGCCAGAGCCATACAGAGTGGCCAGAGCCATACAGAGTGGCCAGCGCCCTCTGGGAGCCATACAGAGTGGCCAGAGACCTCTGGGAGCCATACAGAGTGGCCAGAGCCCTCTGGGAGCCATACAGAGTGGCCAGAGCCATACAGAGTGGCCAGAGCCCTCTGGGAGCCATACAGAGTGGCCAGAGCCATACAGAGTGGCCAGAGCCATACAGAGTGGCCAGAGCCCTCTGGGAGCCATACAGAGTGGCCAGAGCCATACAGAGTGGCCAGAGCCATACAGAGTGGCCAGAGCCATACAGAGTGGCCAGAGCCATACAGAATGGCCAGAGCCCTCTGGGAGCCATACAGAGTGGCCAGAGCCATACAGAGTGGCCAGAGCCATACAGAGTGGCCAGAGCCATACAGAGTGGCCAGAGCCCTCTGGGAGCCATACAGAGTGGCCAGAGCCATACAGAGTGGCCAGAGCCCTCTGGGAGCCATACAGAGTGGCCAGAGCCATAGAGAGTGGCTAGAGTCATACAGAGTGGCCAGAGCCATACAAAGTGGCCAGAGCCCTCTGGGAGCCATACAGAGTGGCCAGAGCCCTCTGGGAGCCATACAGAGTGGCCAGAGCCATACAGAGTGGCCAGAGCCATAGAGTGGCCAGAGCCCTCTGGGAGCCATACAGAGTGGCCAGAGCCATACAGAGTGGCCAGAGCCATACAGAGTGGCCAGAGCCCTCTGGGAGCCATACAGAGTGGCCAGAGCCATACAGAGTGGCCAGAGCCATACAGAGTGGCCAGAGCCATACAGAGTGGCCAGAGCCCTCTGGGAGCCATACAGAGTGGCCAGAGCCATACAGAGTGGCCAGAGCCATACAGAGTGGCAAGAGCCATACAGAGTGGCCAGAGCCATACAGAGTGGCCAGAGCCATACAGAGTGGCCAGAGCCCTCTGGGAGCCATACAGAGTGGCCAGAGCCATACAGAGTGGCCAGAGCCATACAGAGTGGCCAGAGCCATACAGAGTGGCCAGAGCCCTCTGGGAGCCATACAGAGTGGCCAGAGTCATACAGAGTGGCCAGAGCCATACAGAGTGGCCAGAGCCCTCTGGGAGCCATACAGAGTGGCCAGAGCCATACAGAGTGGCCAGACCATACAGAGTTGCCAGAGCCCTCTGGGAGCCATACAGAGTGGCCAGAGCCCTCTGGGAGCCATACAGAGTGGCCAGAGACCTCTGGGAGCCATACAGAGTGGCCAGAGCCATACAGAGTGGCCAGAGCCATACAGAGTGGCCAGAGCCCTCTGGGAGCCATACAGAGTGGCCAGAGCCATACAGAGTGGCCAGAGCCCTCTGGGAGCCATACAGAGTGGCCAGAGCCATACAGAGTGGCCAGAGCCATACAGAGTGGCCAGAGCCATACAGAGTGGCCAGAGCATACAGAGTGGCCAGAGCCATACAGAGTGGCCAGAGCCCTCTGGGAGCCATACAGAGTGGCCAGAGCCCTCTGGGAGCCATACAGAGTGGCCAGAGCCATACAGAGTGGCCAGAGCCATACAGAGTGGCCAGAGCCCTCTGGGAGCCATACAGAGTGGCCAGAGCCCTCTGGGAGCCATACAGAGTGGCCAGAGCCATACAGAGTGGCCAGAGCCATACAGAGTGGCCAGAGCCATACAGAGTGGCCAGAGCCCTCTGGGAGCCATACAGGGTGGCCAGAGCCATACAGAGTGGCCAGAGCCATACAGAGTGGCCAGAGCCATACAGAGTGGCCAGAGCCATACAGAGTGGCCAGAGCCCTCTGGGAGCCATACAGAGTGGCCAGAGCCATACAGAGTGGCCAGAGCCATAAAGAGTGGCCAGAGCCATACAGAGTGGCCAGAGCCCTCTGGGAGCCATACAGAGTGGCCAGAGCCATACAGAGTGGCCAGAGCCATACAGAGTGGCCAGAGCCATACAGAGTGGCCAGAGCCCTCTGGGAGCCATACAGAGTGGCCAGAGCCATACAGAGTGGCCAGAGCCATACAGAGTGGCCAGAGCCCTCTGGGAGCCATACAGAGTGGCCAGAGCCATACAGAGTGGCCAGAGCCATACAGAGTGGCCAGAGCCCTCTGGGAGCCATACAGAGTGGCCAGAGCCATACAGAGTGGCCAGAGCCATACAGAGTGGCCAGAGCCATACAGAGTGGCCAGAGCCCTCTGGGAGCCATACAGAGTGGCCAGAGCCATAGAGAGTGGCTAGAGCCATACAGAGTGGCCAGAGCCATACAGAGTGGCCAGAGCCATACAGAGTGGCCAGAGCCCTCTGGGAGCCATACAGAGTGGCCAGAGCCATAGAGAGTGGCCAGAGCCCTCTGGGAGCCATACAGAGTGGCCAGAGCCATACAGAGTGGCCAGAGCCCTATGGGAGCCATACAGAGTGGCCAGAGCCCTATGGGAGCCATACAGAGTGGCCAGAGCCATACAGAGTGGCCAGAGCCATACAGAGTGGCCAGAGCCATACAGAGTGGCCAGAGCCATACAGAGTGGCCAGAGCCATACAGAGTGGCCAGAGCCCTATGGGAGCCATACAGACTCTGCATGTAGTGTTCTGGGGTCGAGTCTCAGTTGGTAAGAGCTCAAACCACCAAGTGGGTTCAATTCAATAGGGTCCAAGTGGGTAGTTTTTGTGTGGCAACAGTTAGTTAGTCCCACTGACCTGGAGAGAGAGTTTGGCTGCGGCAGCCGCCAGTCCTGTCTCTATTGACGCCACTCGCGCTCCTTCTCTGGCCGGCCTCGCCTGACGAAGCACAGAGGGACCGACACGTGCTACAGACAGACAGACAGACAGACAGACACATTGATCAATACAACTTCAAACTGAATATAACTACTGGGACCCACATGCACTACAACCACAGAGACCAAAACATGCTCACCTCCCAGGTCAGAACACCCACACATATTCACATCATCTTCAACTGTTTAACTAAATCAGTTACGGCGCATTCGGAAAGCATTCAGACCCCCTTCCCTTTTTACAAAAATCTTTACGTTACAGCCTTATTCTATAATGGATTAAAAAAAATAATCCTCATCAATCTACACACAATACCCCATAATGACAAAGCGAAAACAGGTTTTTAGAATTTTTTGCAAATGTATTAAACATAACAAAATAAATGCCTTATTTACATAAGTATTCAGACCCTTTGCTATGAGACTCGAAATTGAGCTCAGGTGCGTCCTGTTTCCATTGATCATCCTTGAGATGTTTCTACAACTTGATTGGAGTCCTCCTGTGGTAAATTCAATTGATTGGACATGATTTGGAAAGGCAAACACCTGTCAATATAAGGTCCCACAGTTGACAGTGCATGTCAGAGCAAAAACCAAGACATGAGGTCAAAGGAATTGTCCGTAGAGGATTGTGTCAAGGCACAGATCTGGGGAAGGGTACCAAAGAATGACTGCAGCATTGAAAGTCCCCAAGAACACAGTGGCCTCCATCATTCTTAAATGGAAGAAGTTTGGAACCACCAAGACTCTTCCTAGAGCTGGCCGCCCGGCCAAACTGAGCAATCGGGGTAGAAGGCCTTGGTCAGGGAGGTGACCAAGAACCCGATGGTCACTCTGACGGAGCTCCAGAGTTCCTCTGTGGAGATGGGAGAACCTTCCAGAAGGACATCCATCTCTGCAGCACTCCACCAATCAGGCCTTTATGGTAGAGTGTCCAGACGGAAGCCACTCCTCAGTAAAAGGCACATGACAGCCCGCTTGGAGTTTGTCAACAGGCACCTAAAGAACTCTCAGACCATTAGAAACAGGATTCTCTGGTCTGATGAAACCAAGATTGAGCTCTTTGGCCTGAAAGCCAAGATTCACCATCCCTACGGTGAAGCATGGTGGTGGCAGCATCATGCTGTGGGGATGTTTTTCAGTGGCAGGGACTAGGAGACTAGTCAGGATCGAGGGAAAGATGAACAGAGCAAAGTACAGAGAGATTCTTGATGAAAACCTGCTCCAGAGTGCTCAGGACCTCAGACTGGGGCGAAAGTTCACCTTCCAACAGGACAACGACCCTAAGCACACAGCCAAGAAAATGCAGGAGTGGCTTCCGGACAAGTCTCCGAATGTCCTTGAGTGGCCCAGCCAGAGCCTGGACTTGAACCCGATCGGACATCTCTGGAGAGACATGAAAAAATAGCTGTGCAGAGACGCTCCCCATCCAACCTGACAGAGCTTGAGAAGATCTGCAGAGAAGAATGGGAGAAACTCCCCAAATACAGGTGTGCCAAGCTTGTAGCGTCATACCCAAGAAGACTCGAGGCTGTAATCGCTGCCAAAGGTGCTTCAACAAAGTACTGAGTAAAGGGTCTGAATAATGAATAAATTAGACATTTCCGGGTTAAAAAAAATAATAATAATTGCAAAAATGTCTAAAAACCTGTTTTTGCTTTGTCATTATGGGGTATTGCGTGTAGATTGATGAGGAGAAAAAAACAACTATTTAATTGATTTTACAATACGGCTGTAACGTAACAAAATGTGGAAACGGTCCAGGGGTCTGAATACTTTCCGAATGCACCGTATGTTGAGCAGATCTATAGTCTATAGTAGTGACAGGTGTAGTGTACCTGTGGGGCTGTATGGAGTGTCTGAGCCTTTCCGAATGCACCGTATGTTGAGCAGATCTATAGTCTATAGTAGTGACAGGTGTAGTGTACCTGTGGGGCTGTATGGAGTGTCTGAGCCTTTCTGAATGCACCGTATGTTGAGCAGATCTATAGTCTATAGTAGTGACAGGTGTAGTGTACCTGTGGGGCTGTATGGAGTGTCTGAGCCTTTCCGAATGCACCGTATGTTGAGCAGATCTATAGTCTATAGTAGTGACAGGTGTAGTGTACCTGTGGGGCTGTATGGAGTGTCTGAGCCTTTCCGAATGCACCGTATGTTGAGCAGATCTATAGTCTATAGTAGTGACAGGTGTAGTGTACCTGTGGGGCTGTATGGAGTGTCTGAGCCTTTCCGAATGCACCGTATGTTGAGCAGATCTATAGTCTATAGTAGTGACAGGTGTAGTGTACCTGTGGGGCTGTATGGAGTGTCTGAGCCTTTCCGAACGCACCGTATGTTGAGCAGATCTATAGTCTATAGTAGTGACAGGTGTAGTGTACCTGTGGGGCTGTATGGAGTGTCTGAGCCTTTCCGAATGCACCGTATGTTGAGCAGATCTATAGTCTATAGTAGTGACAGGTGTAGTGTACCTGTGGGGCTGTATGGAGTGTCTGAGCCTTTCCGAGTGCACCGTATGTTGAGCAGATCTATAGTCTATAGTAGTGACAGGTGTAGTGTACCTGTGGGGCTGTATGGAGTGTCTGAGCCTTTCCGAATGCACCGTATGTTGAGCAGATCTATAGTCTATAGTAGTGACAGGTGTAGTGTACCTGTGGGGCTGTATGGAGTGTCTGAGCCTTTCCGAATGCACCGTATGTTGAGCAGATTTATAGTCTATAGTAGTGACAGGTGTAGTGTACCTGTGGGGCTGTATGGAGTGTCTGAGCCTTTCCGAATGCACCGTATGTTGAGCAGATCTATAGTCTATAGTAGTGACAGGTGTAGTGTACCTGTGGGGCTGTATGGAGTGTCTGAGCCTTTCCGAATGCACCGTATGTTGAGCAGATCTATAGTCTATAGTAGTGACAGGTGTAGTGTACCTGTGGGGCTGTATGGAGTGTCTGAGCCTTTCCGAATGCACCGTATGTTGAGCAGATCTATAGTCTATAGTAGTGACAGGTGTAGTGTACCTGTGGGGCTGTATGGAGTGTCTGAGCCTTTCCGAATGCACCGTATGTTGAGCAGATCTATAGTCTATAGTAGTGACAGGTGTAGTGTACCTGTGGGGCTGTATGGAGTGTCTGAGCCTTTCCGAATGCACCGTATGTTGGGCAGATCTATAGTCTATAGTAGTGACAGGTGTAGTGTACCTGTGGGGCTGTATGGAGTGTCTGAGCCTTTCCGAATGCACCGTATGTTGAGCAGATCTATAGTCTATAGTAGTGACAGGTGTAGTGTACCTGTGGGGCTGTATGGAGTGTCTGAGCCTTTCCGAATGCACCGTATGTTGAGCAGATCTATAGTCTATAGTAGTGACAGGTGTAGTGTACCTGTGGGGCTGTATGGAGTGTCTGAGCCTTTCCGAATGCACCGTATGTTGAGCAGATCTATAGTCTATAGTAGTGACAGGTGTAGTGTACCTGTGGGGCTGTATGGAGTGTCTGAGCCTTTCCGAATGCACCGTATGTTGAGCAGATCTATAGTCTATAGTAGTGACAGGTGTAGTGTACCTGTGGGGCTGTATGGAGTGTCTGAGCCTTTCCGAATGCACCGTATGTTGAGCAGATCTATAGTCTATAGTAGTGACAGGTGTAGTGTACCTGTGGGGCTGTATGGAGTGTCTGAGCCTTTCCGAATGCACCGTATGTTGAGCAGATCTATAGTCTATAGTAGTGACAGGTGTAGTGTACCTGTGGGGCTGTATGGAGTGTCTGAGCCTTTCCGAATGCACCGTATGTTGAGCAGATCTATAGTCTATAGTAGTGACAGGTGTAGTGTACCTGTGGGGCTGTATGGAGTGTCTGAGCCTTTCCGAATGCACCGTATGTTGAGCAGATCTATAGTCTATAGTAGTGACAGGTGTAGTGTACCTGTGGGGCTGTATGGAGTGTCTGAGCCTTTCCGAATGCACCGTATGTTGAGCAGATGAATGCACCGTATGTTGAGCAGATCTATAGTCTATAGTAGTGACAGGTGTAGTGTACCTGTGGGGCTGTATGGAGTGTCTGAGCCTTTCCGAATGCACCGTATGTTGAGCAGATCTATAGTCTATAGTAGTGACAGGTGTAGTGTACCTGTGGGGCTGTATGGAGTGTCTGAGCCTTTCCGAATGCACCGTATGTTGAGCAGATCTATAGTCTATAGTAGTGACAGGTGTAGTGTACCTGTGGGGCTGTATGGAGTGTCTGAGCCTTTCCGAATGCACCGTATGTTGAGCAGATCTATAGTCTATAGTAGTGACAGGTGTAGTGTACCTGTGGGGCTGTATGGAGTGTCTGAGCCTTTCCGAATGCACCGTATGTTGAGCAGATCTATAGTCTATAGTAGTGACAGGTGTAGTGTACCTGTGGGGCTGTATGGAGTGTCTGAGCCTTTCCGAATGCACCGTATGTTGAGCAGATCTATAGTCTATAGTAGTGACAGGTGTAGTGTACCTGTGGGGCTGTATGGAGTGTCTGAGCCTTTCCGAATGCGCCGTATGTTGAGCAGATCTATAGTCTATAGTAGTGACAGGTGTAGTGTACCTGTGGGGCTGTATGGAGTGTCTGAGCCTTTCCGAATGCACCGTATGTTGAGCAGATCTATAGTCTATAGTAGTGACAGGTGTAGTGTACCTGTGGGGCTGTATGGAGTGTCTGAGCCTTTCCGAATGCACCGTATGTTGAGCAGATCTATAGTCTATAGTAGTGACAGGTGTAGTGTACCTGTGGGGCTGTATGGAGTGTCTGAGCCTTTCCTCTTCTTGGATCTGGATTTGAAGACAGGGTTATCCTCTTCAGACTCTAGAGATGGGTAAACTGGGACAAACACCATCTGGTTATATAACACTCATATATAACACTCATATATAACACTCATATATAACACTCATATATAACACTCATATATAACACTCATATATACCACTCATGTAAAGGGATGGATATTAAGCTAGTGAGGCTAGTACTTTTCAGACCAGGCTAGAAGAAAGGTTGCCGAACTAGCCCGCCGGCGAGATACATTTTGTCTTTTCAAATATCGCATCGCCCAGAGTTTCGACCAGGGCTAGTAAACAAAACCATCCCTGATCATATATTATCCAGAACACTGTCCATATGTCTTCCACAGCTCAACACTGTCTATATGTCTCAGCTCAACACTGTCTATATGTCTCAGCTCAACACTGTCTATATGTCTTCCACAGCTCAACACTGTCTATATGTCTTCCACAGCTCAACACTGTCTATATGTCTCAGCTCAACACTGTCTATATGTCTCAGCTCAACACTGTCTATATGTCTTCCACAGCTCAACACTGTCTATATGTCTCAGCTCAACACTGTCTAAATGTCTCAGCTCAACACTGTCCATATGTCTTCCACAGCTCAACACTGTCTATATGTCTCAGCTCAACACTGTCTATATGTCTCAGCTCAACACTGTCTATATGTCTCAGCTCAACACTGTCTATTTGTCTTCCACAGCTCAACACTGTCTATATGTCTCAGCTCAACACTGTCTATATGTCTTCCACAGCTCAACACTGTCCATATGTCTTCCACAGCTCAACACTGTCTATATGTCTCAGCTCAACACTGTCTAAATGTCTCAGCTCAACACTGTCGATATGTCTTCCACAGCTCAACACTGTCCATATGTCTTCCACAGCTCAACACTGTCTATATGTCTCAGCTCAACACTGTCTATATGTCTCAGCTCAACACTGTCTATTTGTCTTCCACAGCTCAACACTGTCTATATGTCTCAGCTCAACACTGTCCATATGTCTTCCACAGCTCAACACTGTCCATATGTCTTCCTCAGCTCAACACTGTCTATATGTCTCAGCTCAAAACTGTCTATACGTCTTCCACAGCTCAACACTGTCTATATGTCTCAGCTCAACACTGTCTATATGTCTCAGCTCAACACTGTCTATATGTCTCAGCTCAACACTGTCTATATGTCTCAGCTCAACACTGTCTATATGTCTCAGCTCAACACTGTCTATATGTCTCAGCTCAACACTGTCTAAATGTCTCAGCTCAACACTGTCTATATATCTTCCACAGCTCAACACTGTCCATATGTCTTCCACAGCTCAACACTGTCTATATGTCTCAGCTCAACACTGTCTATATGTCTTCCACAGCTCAACACTGTCCATATGTCTTCCACAGCTCAACACTGTCTATATGTCTTCCACAGCTCAACACTGTCTAAATGTCTCAGCTCAACACTGTCCATGTCTTCCACAGCTCAACACTGTCTATATGTCTCAGCTCAACACTGTCTATATGTCTCAGCTCAACACTGTCTATATGTCTCAGCTCAACACTGTCTATATGTCTCAGCTCAACACTGTCTATATGTCTCAGCTCAACACTGTCTATATGTCTCAGCTCAACACTGTCTATATGTCTCAGCTCAACACTGTCTAAATGTCTCAGCTCAACACTGTCTATATATCTTCCACAGCTCAACACTGTCCATATGTCTTCCACAGCTCAACACTGTCTATATGTCTCAGCTCAACACTGTCTATATGTCTTCCACAGCTCAACACTGTCTATATGTCTTCCACAGCTCAACACTGTCCATATGTCTTCCACAGCTCAACACTGTCTATATGTCTTCCACAGCTCAACACTGTCTAAATGTCTCAGCTCAACACTGTCTATATGTCTCAGCTCAACACTGTCTATATGTCTTCCACAGCTCAACACTGTCTAAATGTCTCAGCTCAACACTGTCTATATGTCTCAGCTCAACACTGTCTATTTGTCTCAGCTCAACACTGTCTAAATGTCTCAGCTCAACACTGTCTATATGTCTTCCACAGCTCAACACTGTCTATATGTCTTCCACAGCTCAACACTGTCTATATGTCTCAGCTCAACACTGTCTAAATGTCTCAGCTCAACACTGTCTATATGTCTACCACAGCTCAACACTGTCTATATGTCTTCCACAGCTCAACACTGTCTATATGTCTCAGCTCAACACTGTCTATATGTCTCAGCTCAACACTGTCTATATGTCTTCCACAGCTCAACACTGTCTATATGTCTCAGCTCAACACTGTCTAAATGTCTCAGCTCAACACTGTCTATATGTCTCAGCTCAACACTGTCTATATGTCTCAGCTCAACACTGTCTATTTGTCTCAGCTCAACACTGTCTATATGTCTCAGCTCAACACTGTCTATATGTCTTCCACAGCTCAACACTGTCTATATGTCTTCCACAGCTCAACACTGTCTATATGTCTCAGCTCAACACTGTTTATATGTCTCAGCTCAACACTGTCTAAATGTCTCAGCTCAACACTGTCTATATGTCTTCCACAGCTCAACACTGTCTATATGTCTCAGCTCAACACTGTCTATATGTCTCAGCTCAACACTGTCTAAATGTCTCAGCTCAACACTGTCCATATGTCTTCCACAGCTCAACATTGTCTATTTGTCTTCCACAGCTCAACACTGTCTATATGTCTCAGCTCAACACTGTCCATATGTCTTCCACAGCTCAACACTGTCCATATGTCTTCCTCAGCTCAACACTGTCTATATGTCTCAGCTCAACACTGTCTAAATGTCTCAGCTCAACACTGTCCATATGTCTTCCACAGCTCAACACTGTCTAAATGTCTCAGCTCAACACTGTCTATATGTCTTCCACAGCTCAACACTGTCTATATGTCTTCCACAGCTCAACACTGTCTATATGTCTCAGCTCAACACTGTCTAAATGTCTCAGCTCAACACTGTCTATATGTCTTCCACAGCTCAACACTGTCTATATGTCTTCCACAGCTCAACACTGTCTATATGTTTCAGCTCAACACTGTCTATATGTCTCAGCTCAACACTGTCTATATGTCTTCCACAGCTCAACACTGTCTATATGTCTCAGCTCAACACTGTCTAAATGTCTCAGCTCAACACTGTCTATATGTCTCAGCTCAACACTGTCTATATGTCTCAGCTCAACACTGTCTATTTGTCTCAGCTCAACACTGTCTATATGTCTCAGCTCAACACTGTCTATATGTCTTCCACAGCTCAACACTGTCTATATGTCTTCCACAGCTCAACACTGTCTATATGTCTCAGCTCAACACTGTTTATATGTCTCAGCTCAACACTGTCTAAATGTCTCAGCTCAACACTGTCTATATGTCTTCCACAGCTCAACACTGTCTATATGTCTCAGCTCAACACTGTCTATATGTCTCAGCTCAACACTGTCTAAATGTCTCAGCTCAACACTGTCCATATGTCTTCCACAGCTCAACACTGTCTATTTGTCTTCCACAGCTCAACACTGTCTATATGTCTCAGCTCAACACTGTCCATATGTCTTCCACAGCTCAACACTGTCCATATGTCTTCCTCAGCTCAACACTGTCTATATGTCTCAGCTCAACACTGTCTAAATGTCTCAGCTCAACACTGTCCATATGTCTTCCACAGCTCAACACTGTCCATATGTCTTCCACAGCTCAACACTGTCTATATGTCTCAGCTCAACACTGTCTATATGTCTCAGCTCAACACTGTCTATTTGTCTTCCACAGCTCAACACTGTCTATATGTCTCAGCTCAACACTGTCCATATGTCTTCCACAGCTCAACACTGTCCATATGTCTTCCTCAGCTCAACACTGTCTATATGTCTCAGCTCAAAACTGTCTATACGTCTTCCACAGCTCAACACTGTCTATATGTCTCAGCTCAACACTGTCTATATGTCTCAGCTCAACACTGTCTATATGTCTCAGCTCAACACTGTCTATATGTCTCAGCTCAACACTGTCTATATGTCTCAGCTCAACACTGTCTAAATGTCTCAGCTCAACACTGTCTATATATCTTCCACAGCTCAATACTGTCCATATGTCTTCCACAGCTCAACACTGTCTATATGTCTCAGCTCAACACTGTCTATATGTCTTCCACAGCTCAACACTGTCCATATGTCTTCCACAGCTCAACACTGTCTATATGTCTTCCACAGCTCAACACTGTCTAAATGTCTCAGCTCAACACTGTCCATATGTCTTCCACAGCTCAACACTGTCTATATGTCTCAGCTCAACACTGTCTATATGTCTCAGCTCAACACTGTCTATATGTCTCAGCTCAACACTGTCTATATGTCTCAGCTCAACACTGTCTATATGTCTCAGCTCAACACTGTCTAAATGTCTCAGCTCAACACTGTCTATATATCTTCCACAGCTCAACACTGTCCATATGTCTTCCACAGCTCAACACTGTCTATATGTCTCAGCTCAACACTGTCTATATGTCTTCCACAGCTCAACACTGTCTATATGTCTTCCACAGCTCAACACTGTCCATATGTCTTCCACAGCTCAACACTGTCTATATGTCTTCCACAGCTCAACACTGTCTAAATGTCTCAGCTCAACACTGTCTATATGTCTCAGCTCAACACTGTCTATATGTCTTCCACAGCTCAACACTGTCTAAATGTCTCAGCTCAACACTGTCCATATGTCTTCCACAGCTCAACACTGTCCATATGTCTTCCACAGCTCAACACTGTCTAAATGTCTCAGCTCAACACTGTCTATATGTCTCAGCTCAACACTGTCTATTTGTCTCAGCTCAACACTGTCTAAATGTCTCAGCTCAACACTGTCTATATGTCTTCCACAGCTCAACACTGTCTATATGTCTTCCACAGCTCAACACTGTCTATATGTCTCAGCTCAACACTGTCTAAATGTCTCAGCTCAACACTGTCTATATGTCTTCCACAGCTCAACACTGTCTATATGTCTTCCACAGCTCAACACTGTCTATATGTCTCAGCTCAACACTGTCTATATGTCTCAGCTCAACACTGTCTATATGTCTTCCACAGCTCAACACTGTCTATATGTCTCAGCTCAACACTGTCTAAATGTCTCAGCTCAACACTGTCTATATGTCTCAGCTCAACACTGTCTATATGTCTCAGCTCAACACTGTCTATTTGTCTCAGCTCAACACTGTCTATATGTCTCAGCTCAACACTGTCTATATGTCTTCCACAGCTCAACACTGTCTATATGTCTTCCACAGCTCAACACTGTCTATATATCTCAGCTCAACACTGTTTATATGTCTCAGCTCAACACTGTCTAAATGTCTCAGCTCAACACTGTCTATATGTCTTCCACAGCTCAACACTGTCTATATGTCTCAGCTCAACACTGTCTATATGTCTCAGCTCAACACTGTCTAAATGTCTCAGCTCAACACTGTCCATATGTCTTCCACAGCTCAACACTGTCTATTTGTCTTCCACAGCTCAACACTGTCTATATGTCTCAGCTCAACACTGTCCATATGTCTTCCACAGCTCAACACTGTCCATATGTCTTCCTCAGCTCAACACTGTCTATATGTCTCAGCTCAACACTGTCTATATGTCTTCCACAGCTCAACACTGTCTATATGTCTCAGCTCAACACTGTCTATATGTCTCAGCTCAACACTGTCTATATGTCTTCCACAGCTCAACACTGTCATCTGTCTCAGCTCAACACTGTCCATATGTCTTCCTCAGCTCAACACTGTCTATATGTCTCAGCTCAACACTGTCCATATGTCTTCCACAGCTCAACACTGTCCATATGTCTTCCTCAGCTCAACACTGTCTATATGTCTCAGCTCAACACTGTCTATATGTCTCAGCTCAACACTGTCTGTATGTCTCACCTCAACACTGTCTATATGTCTCAGCTCAACACTGTCCATATGTCTTCCACAGCTCAACACTGTCTATATGTCTTCCACAGCTCAACACTGTCTATATGTCTCAGCTCAACACTGTCCATATGTCTCAGCTCAACACTGTCTATATGTCTCAGCTCAACACTGTCTATATGTCTTCCACAGCTCAACACTGTCTATATGTCTTCCACAGCTCAACACTGTCTATATGTCTCAGCTCAACACTGTATATATGTCTCAGCTCAACACTGTCTATATGTCTCAGCTCAACACTGTCTATATGTCTCAGCTCAACACTGTCTATATGTCTCAGCTCAACACTGTCTAAATGTCTCAGCTCAACACTGTCTATATGTCTCAGCTCAACACTGTCTATATGTCTCAGCTCAACACTGTCTATATGTCTTCCACAGCTCAACACTGTCTATATGTCTCAGCTCAACACTGTCTAAATGTCTTCCACAGCTCAACACTGTCTATATATCGCAAATGGAAGAAACACAAAAGAACTGTCAATTTCCCTCGGCCTGGGGCTCCATGCAAGATCTCACCTCGTGGAGTTGCAATGAACATGAGAACGGTGAGGAATCAGCACAGAACTACACGGGAGGATCTTGTCAATGATCTCAAGGCAGCTGGGACCATAGTCACCAAGAAAACAATTGGTAACACACTACGCCGTGAAGGACTGAAATCCTGCAGCGCCCGCAAGGTCCCCCTGCCCAAGAAAGCACATATACAGTGGGGGAAAAAAGTATTTAGTCAGCCACCAATTGTTCAAGTTCTCCCACTTAAAAAGATGAGAGAGGCCTGTAATTTTCATTATAGGTACACGTCAACTATGACAGACAAAATGAGAAAAATAAATCCAGAAAATCACATTGTAGGATTTTTTATGAATTTATTTGCAAATGATGGTGGAAAATAAGTATTTGGTCAATAACAAAAGTTTCTCAATACTTTGTTATATACCCTTTGTTGGCAATGACACAGGTCAAACGTTTTCTGTAAGTCTTCACAAGGTTTTCACACACTGTTGCTGGTATTTTGGCCCATTCCTCCATGCAGATCTCTTCTAGAGCAGTGACGTTTTGGGGCTGTCGCTGGGCAACACGGACTTTCAACTCCCTCCAAAGATTTTCTATGGGGTTGAGATCTGGAGACTGGCTAGGCCACTCCAGGACCTTGAAATGCTTCTTACGAAGCCACTCCTTTGTTGCCCGGGCGGTGTGTTTGGGATCATTGTCATGCTGAAAGACCCAGCCACGTTTCATCTTCAATGCCCTTGCTGATGGAAGGAGGTTTTCACTCAAAATCTCACAATACATGGCCCCATTCATTCTTTCCTTTACACGGATCAGTCGTCCTGGTCCCTTTGCAGAAAAACAGCCCCAAAGCATGATGTTTCCACCCCCATGCTTCACAGTAGGTATGGTGTTCTTTGGATGCAACTCAGCATTCTTTGTTCTCCAAACACGACGAGTTGAGTTTTTACCAAAAAGTTCTATTTTGGTTTCATCTGACCATATGACATTCTCCCAATCCTCTTCTGGATCATCCAAATGCACTCTAGCAAACTTCAGACGGGCCTGGACATGTACTGGCTTAAGCAGGGGGACACGTCTGGCACTGCAGGATTTGAGTCCCTGGCGGCGTAGTGTGTTACTGATGGTAGGCTTTGTTACTTTGGTCCCAGCTCTCTGCAGGTCATTCACTAGGTCCCCCCGTGTGGTTCTGGGATTTTTGCTCACCGTTCTTGTGATCATTTTGACCCCACGGGGTGAGATCTTGCGTGGAGCCCCAGATCGAGGGAGATTATCAGTGGTCTTGTATGTCTTCCATTTCCTAATAATTGCTCCCACAGTTGATTTCTTCAAACCAAGCTGCTTACCTATTGCATATTCAGTCTTCCCAGCCTGGTGCAGGTCAAAAATTTTGTTTCTGGTGTCCTTTGACAGCTCTCTGGTCTTGGCCATAGTGGAGTTTGGAGTGTGACTGTTTGATGTTGTGGACAGGAGTCTTTTATACTGATAACAAGTTCAAACAGGTGCTATTAATACAGGTAACGAGTGGAGGACAGAGGAGCCTCTTAAAGAAGAATTTACAGGTCTGTGAGAGCCAGAAATCTTGCTTGTTTGTAGGTGACCAAATACTTATTTTCCACCATAATTTGCAAATAAATTCATTAAAAATCCTACAATGTGATTTTCTGGATTTTTTTTTCTCAATTTGTCTGTCATAGCTGACGTGTACCTATGATGAAAATTACAGGCCTCTTTCATCTTTTTAAGTGGGAAAACTTGCACAATTGGTGGCTGACTAAATACTTTTTCCCCCCACTGTACAGGGCCGTCTGAAGTTTGCCAATGAACATCTGAATGATTCAGAGGAGAACTGGGTGAAAGTGTTGTGGTCAGATGAGACCAAAATAGAGCTCTTTGGCATCAACTCAACTCGCCGTGTTTGGAGGAGGAGGAATGCTGCCTATGACCCCAATAACACCATCCCCACCGTCAAACATGGAGGTGGAAACATTATGCTTTGGGGTTGTTTTTCTGCTAAGGGGACAGGACAACTTCACCGCATCAAAGGGACGATGGACGGGGCCATGTACCGTCAAATCTTGGGTGAGAACCTCCTTCCCTCAGCCAGGGCATTGAAAATGGGTTGTGGATGGGTATTCCAGCATGACAATGACCCAAAACACACGGCCAAGGCAACAAAGGAGCGGCTCAAGAAGAAGCACATTAAGGTCCTGGAGTGGCCTAGCCAGTCTCCAGACCTTAATCCCATAGAAAATCTGTGGAGGGAGCTGAAGGTTCGAGTTGCCAAATGTCAGCCTCGAAACCTTAATGACTTGGAGAAGATCTGCAAAGAGGAGTGGGACAAAATCCCTCCTGAGATGTGTGCAAAGCTGGTGGCCAACTACAAGAAACGTCTGACCTCTGTGATTTCCAACAAGGGTTTTGCCACCAAGTACTAAGTCATGTTTTGCAGAGGGGTCAAACACTTATTTCCCTCATTAAAATGCAAATCAATTCATAACATTTTTGACATGCGTTTTTCTGGATTTTTGTTGTTGTTATTCTGTCTCTAACTGTTAAAAAAAACCATCCATTAAAATTATAGACTGATCATGTCTTTGTCAGTGGGCAAACGTACAAAATCAGCAGGGGATCAAATACTTTTTTCCCTCACTGTATGTCTTCCACAGCTCAACAGTCTCTATGTCTTCCTCCTTCATCCTCGTTTGCTCCTGCTCTTCTCAATATTCTAAAAGGTTACATTCCTGAAAGTGGCATATTTCTATCCAACACATTTCATAGGCCAACCAATCTAATTGCTCCACGTGTTGATAATAACGATGATGATGTGCATTGGTTTCCCCTCCATTAACTGGATTATGATTTCCTACTCTCTCTCCAGCTGTGCAGCAGCTGCATCCTCCCTCCTACCATCCCTCCCTCTCTCCCCTTAGCAGAGGGAAGGGTAGAGGCCCAGCACCACTCTGCAATCACAGGCTGTATAACCACTGTCTCAGCTAAATACCTTCTCTCATAGACCCTGTGTCTAGAACTGACAGCCATCAGTTAGTCAGAGGAATATCTATCGTATCTGTAGTGGAACATGTATCATCTCTAATGGATAATGTATCATATCTCTAATGGAACATGTATCATCTCTAATGGATAATGTATCATATCTCTAATGGAACATGTATCATCTCTAATGGATAATGTATTATATCTCTAATGGAACATGTATCATCTCTGATGGATAATGTATCATATCTCTAATGGAACATGTATCATCTCTAATGGATAATGTATCATATCTCTAATGGAACATGTATCATCTCTAATGGATAATGTATCATATCTCTAGCCTAGTGGAAACTCTACTGTATCTCTAGTAGAACATATTTCATATCTCTAGAGGAAACTACTATATATCTCTAGTGGAAACTCTACTGTATCATATCTCTAGTAGAACAAGTATAATATCTCTAGTAGAACATGTATCATATCTCTAGTAGAACATTAATCATATCTCTAGTAGAACATGAATCATATCTCTAGTAGAACATGTATCATATCTCTAGTAGAACATGAATCATATCTCTAGTAGAACATGTATCATATCTCTAGTAGAACATGAATCATATCTCTAGTAGAACATGTATAATATCTCTAGTAGAACATGTATCATATCTCTAGTAGAACATGTATCATATCTCTACTAGAACATGTATAATATCTCTAGTAGATCATGTATCATATCTCTAGTAGAACATGTATCATATCTCTAGTAGAACATGTATCATATCTCTAGTAGAACATGTATCATATCTCTAGTAGAACATGTATCATATCTCTAGTAGATCATGTATCAAATCTCTAGTAGAACATGTATCATATCTCTAGTAGAACATGTATCATATCTCTAGTAGAACATGTATCATCTCTCTAGTAGATCATGAATCTCTAGATATCTCTAGTAGAACATGTATCATATCTCTAGTAGAACATGTATAATATCTCTAGTAGATCATGTATCATATCTCTAGTAGAACATGTATCAAATCTCTAGTAGAACATGTATCATATCCCTAGTAGAACATGTATCATATCTCTAGTAGAACAAGTATAATATCTCTAGTAGAACATGTATCATATCTCTAGTAGAACATGTATCATATCTCTAGTAGAACATGAATCATATCTCTAGTAGAACATGAATCATATCTCTAGTAGAACATGTATCATATCTCTAGTAGAACATGTATCATATCTCTAGTAGAACATGTATCATATCTCTAGTAGAACATGTATCACATCTCTACTAGAACATGTATCATATCTCTAGTAGAACATGTATCATATCTCTAGTAGAACATGTATCATATCTCTAGTAGAACATGTATCATATCTCTAGTAGAACATGTATCATATCTCTAGTAGAACATGTATCATATCTCTAGTAGAACATGTATCATATCTCTAGTAGAACATGTATCATATCTCTAGTAGAACATGAACCATATCTCTAGTAGAACATTAATCATATCTCTAGTAGAACATGTATCATATCTCTAGTAGAACATGTATCATATCTCTAGTAGAACATGTATCATATCTCTAGTAGAACATGTATCATATCTCTAGTAGAACATGAATCATATCTATAGTAGAACATGTATCATATCTCTAGTAGAACATGTATCATATCTCTAGTAGAACATGTATCATATCTCTAGTAGAACAAGTATAATATCTCTAGTAGAACATGTATCATATCTCTAGTAGAACATGAATCATATCTCTAGTAGAACATGAATCATATCTCTAGTAGAACATGTATCATATCTCTAGTAGAACATGAATCATATATCTAGTAGAACATGTATAATATCTCTAGTAAAACATGTATCATATCTCTAGTAGAACATGTATCATATCTCTAGTAGATCATGTATCATATCTCTAGTAGAACATGTATCATATCTCTAGTAGAACATGTATAATATCTCTAGATATCTCTAGTTACCATAGTCTGAGTCTTTGAAGCAGGCGTCCATGTGATC